>NC_065567.1:25821183-26173532 GCF_022605725.1 Anthonomus grandis grandis
CACATCTCGTGAGAGTGTAACATTGTTTATTTAAATTTAATGTAATTTTATATTTAAATATTTAACATAAAAACAGCGTTATTAGATTGGATAATATGGACGAAAAACAAAGATTTTCCAGAAGAATTTCATCAAATATTTAAGGTCTGGTAATCGAGTCTACAAACTAGATATGTAAATCCTGTGTCATTTTTTTACATGTCAAAACTTTCCCTTTTTGGTAAACGTAATATACGTATATTCTACAGTTTAATAAATATACCTTCACCCTATTATACCAAAAACTCGTTGAATAAATATATATTTAACGATAATAATATATGATGTGTTGCTTGAAAAGTATAATTTAAACTTACCATATTTCGCAAGCCCTCTAAATATGACGACCGATGCAATTTCTGGATCCAGGTACCCTCCTAATCCTAGTAACCTGAAAAGAGTAGGATTCTTGGCAAAACTGTAACTAGACGGCAAAAATCTGCCCTCCGACGATTCGTTTGTTCCAAAATCCACCGAAGCTAATATTTTTTCCCGTTTTTTTTTAACCAATTGATGGCCGTACTGAGCGCAGGTTCTCTATCTTAACAATGTTAAAGCGTTTAGTAGAACGTTAGCCAAAAGCTGCCCGGGCTTTTTTACGATCGAAAATTGGATTTATTAAGATCCCACGGGCGATTCCAGGCAATATACCGTTACCTACTATTTCCCGTGGGAGTTGTTACCGCTTACTATATGCAAGCATTTACAAACATAATTCATACACTTGCCACAGGTCTACTAAATCCCTGAAGGTTCAAGGGTGCGTAATGGAGTGGCGTATGTGTACTTTATTTTTTATTTGGATTTATTGCTTTTGTTTATAAATTTTTTATTGCGTGCTGTGGAAAAACATGGAAACTTTTATGCATAGTAATTTTTGTGGTTGGGTTTGTTTTGATAATGTAGCGATAAATTGGGTGACGGGATTAAATATGATTTGTTTTATTGAACAAAACAATATGATAATTTTATGTTAATTTATGATATTTAGAAATACAAAAAAAGTTACTTGTAAGTTCGTCACAATTATGTTATTTCTACTTAAAAAATAATAATTTTAATAATTTCTTATTGATTTAAAAGCTCTGGCCATGCATTAGTGAATTCTTAATTTTAAAATTTAGTGTGTAAAAAACAAAAATCGATTTTTAACGGTTAGAAATTCATAAAAAGTGACTTATGCATAGGCCAAAGACCTCGTATCACCAAGAGGTTTTTCATAATTATGACATTTTGACTCAAGAAAATTTGGTAAATTTTTAAGTGATTCACCACCTTTGGCCACGCATAAATAAATTTTTAAACTTCAAAATTATTTAAATTTCTTAAATTTAATGTTTTAAATATTCAAAATTTAAATTTTAGAGACTCGAAATTCATTAGACCCGGCTTGGCCAGAGGCGTATCATCAAAAGATTTTATATAATAATGACATTTTGATCCAAGAAAATATGATGATTTTCTCAGCCTCTGGCCACGCAAAAATCGATTTTTATTTTTCAAAATTAAATTTTCTATATTTTAGAAATTTAAATTTTAATGATTAGAAACTTAAAATCTATAACCTTTGACTACGCATAAATAAATTTTTAAATTTCCAAATTATTTGAATTTTTTAAATATTCAAAATTTAAATTTAGAGACTCGAAATGTATTAGACCTCGACCTGGCCAGAGGCGTATCATCAAAAGATTTTTTGTAATTATGACATTTTGACCCAAGAAAATATGATGAATTTCTCAGCCTCTGACCACGCATAAATTGATTTTTAAATTTCAAAATTAAATTTTCCACATTTTAGAAATTTAAATTTTAATGGTTAGAAACACATAAAAAGCAACTTATGACAAGAAAATATGATATTCGAGATATGATATGAGTTTTTAAATTTCAATATTATTAGAATTTTTTAAATTTAAATTTTTAGATATTCAAAATTTAAATTTTAGAGACTCGAAATTCATTAGACCCCGACCTGGCCAAAATGATGATTTTTTTGTAATTCACAACCTTTTGTTACGCATATATGAACTTTTAAATTTCAAAATTATTTGAATTTTTTAAATATTCAAAATTTAAATTTAGACATTCGAAATTCATTCATAGACCCGGCCTGACCAGAGGCATATCATCAAAAGATTTTTTATAATTATGACATTTTAACCCAAGAAAATATGATGAAATTTTTAGCCTCTGGCCACGCATAAATCGATTTTTAAATGTCAAAATAATTTTTTTTACATTTTCGAAATTTAAATTCTAATGATTAGAAACACATAAAAAGCAACCTATGACAAGAAAATATGATGATTTTTTTAGTAATTTACAAACTTTGGCCACGCATAAATAAATTTATAAATTTCAAAATTATTTAAATTTTTTAAATATTTAAAATTTAAATTTAGAGACTCGAAATTCATTAGACCTCGACCTGGCCAGAGGTGTATCATCAAAAGATTTTTTGTAATTATGACATTTTGACTCAAGAAAATATGATGAATTTCTCAGCCTCTGGTCACACATAAATCGAATTTTAAATTTCAAAAGTAAATTTTCCAAATTTTCGAAATTTAAATTCTAATGGTTAGAAACACATAAAAAGCAACTTATGATAAGAAAATATGATGTTCGAGATATGATATGAGTTTTTAAATTTTAAAATTATTTGAATTTTTTTAATTTAATTTTTTAGATATTCAAAATTTAAATTTTAGAGACTCGAAATTCATTAGACCCGGCCTGGCCAGTGGCGTATCATTAAAAGATTTTTTATAATTATGACATTTTAACCCAAGAAAATATGATGAATTTCTCAGCCTCTTGCCACACATAAATCGATTTTTAGATGTCAAAATAATTTTTTTTACATTTTCAAAATTTAAATTTTAGTGATTAAAAACAAATAAATTGAAACATGGTTGCGTGCTTAGTATCACCAAGCAGTTTTTAATAATTAAGGAATTTTGATGATTTTGTTAGTAATGCGTAGCTTCTGAACACGTATAAATTAATTCTATTGAATTCCAAAATATACAAACCTTAGAAATAAATATAAAGTCTCTAATGCGTGGTGGCCAAAGGCTAAAAAATTCTCCATAATTAGGAAATTTTATTTTGAAGAATTATTTATTAATGCCTAGTCCCTGGCCACTCATAAATGAATTTATAAATTCAGTTTTCCAGAATTCAAAATTTTTAGGTTAGAAATATATAAAAAGTGACCTATACGCTAACTAGGGTACCATTACATTGTCGAATTTACATAATTTTAAATAAATTCATAAATAAATTCCCCAATTATGGAATTTTATTTTGAAGTATTTTTTGTTGATGCCTAGTCCCTGGCCATTCATAAATAAATTTATAAATTCAGTTTTTCAAAATTCAAATTTTTCAGGCTAGAAATATATAAAAAGTGACTTATACGCTTACTAGGGTACCATTACATTGTCGAATTTACATAATTTTAATATAGAAATGGAAAATTCAGTGAAAAACTCACCAACCAAACACATCGCACAAAAACATAAATATTGCCCAATTTATTTGTTTAATAATGTTTTAAAAATTATTTTGTTTCTAATAAATATTTATTATAAAATAAGCTCAGATTAAGGGTATTATATTTACTATAATAAACACATATTGTAGAATTTGGATTTCTTGATAACTTATAATTCTAAGATATTGGGTTTCGATTGTATTATTTGATTATTATTAGTTGAAAAATAAATAGATAATCAAAATCTTCAGAAGGTGACAGGCCACTAGTACAATGAAAAATCTCTTGCAAAATTAAAATATTTTAGATTTACCATCGATTTATTGGCGCCCAACATGTGGAGCCATTATAATAAAATTAATAATTCGTTTATTAGGATGAAAGCAAAATATGAAAAATACGGACATTTCAAATTTTTTGCATTAAAAAAATTCTTCAGATACCTGACAGTACAATTAATGAAAAGAAATTATTTCGGAGTTTAGAAATCAATAGGAAAGTCCTTATATTTGGCCAGATACTAAAAAATTCTCAGTGATTATAAAATTTTAATTTGAAGAATTCTTTCCTGATGTGTAGCCCCTAAATTTCCAAAATTTGCTTTTTCAAATTTGCTCAGATGCTTGGACTAAATTTAATAAATGAAGTTACTGTGAATAAAAGCTATTTGAAAAAAAAAATTAAAATCGACAAAAATATTTAAATGCGTCTCTTGCCTGTTGAGTTTTTAATATTTGGAAAAAATTATATTTTACCAAAAAATCCAAATTTCCTTAATGTTAACTAAAAAACCCTGAAACAGGTGTCTAATAGAATTAATTAAGCAATCTGTGTGCATTTTCAAATGTGCAAAATTTCTGGTGTAAATCAAATGTATACAAATCACTTGCTGATGATTTTTGGAAAAAAAAATTCTCAAGTAATCCAGATTTTTCAAAATTTTGTACATTGATCAAATTACGCTGAAATAGATGTTTATTGGAATTCATTGGGCAATCTATATGCAAGTTTTCCGATATTTAGGTTTCTTGCTTTTTTTACTTACAAACACTTGATTATAAATAATATATAAAAAATAATTATGTGTGTTTTTCTAGTTATATTAAAATATTTTGTATCAGTTGATTTTTTTTGTGCATAAAACAACATCAGAGACACTCTATACAAATAAACCAGATTTTGCTACTTTTTGTTGATTAATTTAAAAAAAAAACCAAAAAGTGTCAATCACTCAATATTTTTAATTATTAGCACTCAAAAAGGCATTGTCGAATTTTATAAAGTCATTTATAAATGTTTGCATAACGCAGGTATAAAGTATTTCCGGCAAAAAATAATTTCGTTTTTTTATTCGTATCCTTCTGATGGATAAACTGAAAAATCGGTAAAAACTTTAAAAATAAAATTTCAAGTTTGAACGTCATCACTTTATATGGTTTTTCATAATTAAATTTTGAATAACAGGGCGTTGAATTGTACCCTTTTTTTAACGAGGTAAAACCACATCAAAAGCACTTAAAATGGACACATAAACACTGGAATTATTATTTCGGTTTTTGGTACTTTTTGCTATGGCCACGCATAACATTCAAAAATGTTTACATAGAATTAAAGTTCAAAGTAGACTAAATCATCTGATGTTTTATGTTAAATGTAACGTTTAGTTTTCATACAAAGTAATTATCTTTAACAATATGTTTACTTTAACGGGGTAAACTGAATAACTGCCTCAGTGCGAACAAAGCCAGGGAAAATGAAACAAAAACAAACGGAATAACTTTTAATTGTCATCGTTTATTCATTTCAAACGTTGCGACGTAAAAATCGTTAAAAATTTCAAGGAAAATCATCTAAAATTAAAGTTTGGCCAAAGATCATGACGGTTGAGCGACTGCTCGTAAAAGAATAATAAAGTTTCAGTTTTATATTCATTTAATTAGACCAATTTAAAGTTTTAATGTGCCGTTTTTATTTTCTCGACACCGCCTTTCGTTTACTTGATGAAATATTAAAAAGAACTCGCGTAATGCCAAGAGGACAATCTGTACTATGAGATTTTATTATAGATATATTTATTTTCTTTATATTTCTCAAAAAATAGTCTTGGTTTTCATACAATTAATTAGTTTATACAAAAAGGCACTTCACACTCTTAAGACGAAGTCAAACCTAATATTTAGACTCTTATATATACTCCTGTTTATCCAGTTCTATTAAATTCCTCTACATATAACATGGATAGTAAATGAAAGATTTTAAATTTCTACCATATTTAGACCTATATTTGGAAACTGTAGCCCCCTGACGTAAAGACGTAGAGCAAAATTGAAATATAAGTGAAACCTCAGTGTACATACAATTATTTACTTTGGAATTAATAAAATATTTGCAGGTGATAGCAATATTTGAGCTAAAATTTCTGTTCACATAATAGTAGCACTATTTAATCCCAGTATGCTTTCAGTACAATAACTCTTAAGTAGTACTAACTTTTGAGCCTTGCTGAAAAGTTACACGAACCCAATTTATCCAATAATGTCTAATTATTAACCCAATCAAAAGCTCTTTGAAGGTCAGCATAAATCACACCACATCAATTGGTTCGCAAATAAGACTAAAATAAGCAGGACAAATTTTTATAGTAAATATGTGATGCCACCATGAATCGATGAAGTATTGCCGTCCTTTTTTAATTTAATACTTTGCCTATGAATTTACTTTCTCTTCTTATATAACCAGCTTACCTAGGATAACTCAATTACATGCCTCCACTTTTATATTAACACAAAGATAAAATTTAATACGACTATTAAATAGTGCTAAACTGAAACTAGTACAAAGCTCTTAAGCGTTTTTAAGTGTTTTAAGAGATTTTATAAGGGGAGGATTATCTTACGATATTATTCTCCGAGGCTCGTTAAGGGTGAAATTTGTCAGAATCGCACTTCTAAGATCCCGTTATATTAAATTTTATTATGAGGAGTTTCGTTTAACAGATATAATATAACAGCTTGTTTAAAAAGGTACGATGAAATAAACCATCCCTAAACTGCTTAGGGCTCCATAATGAAAAATCTTTTAATTTCTATAATTTATTTCATTCTGCTGTTGTATCCTGAAACATGTTAAATTATATTTTATTACTTAAATAAAATTTTTACATATATGAGGAATTATTTTATTTTTCCTGGAATGTTGGGACTTTTCTGAGGGTGAACATCTTGAAATTATTTTTTTCTTATGCCTTTATGAATATTATAGATGAGAAAGAAAGTCCATCAAAGATGATAAAGAAATATAGCAAAAGATACTAAAAAATGCTCATTACTGACCGCTTTCTTACTTACTTTAAGTATAATAAATTTAACTGCCTTTTTTACATGAATTTTTGCTAGAATATTAAAAAGTAAATTAATAAAGATTTACTAACCTACCAATGGTACTGTAAGATTCATAGGGAAGATGATCTATTTCTCTGATTATTATATTTGTGATCATAGAGTATGCAGAATAGTCAAATTTCTTACTTAAAATTAAGTCCAGACAACTGTGATAGCACTACTCTTTGCAATCAAGTAGATTTAATTAGATAGTCTAGTCTTATTAATTAAATTTCTAGGAGGTCTTAGTAGGAATAATGACAATTATTTTGAACATTCTATTACATATTAAAATACCTACCTAACATAAAAATACGTTAATTTAAATTTTAGATATAAGATCCAGATAAGTTTATAGACCTAGAAGTGACTAAAAATTAATTATTCGCATTCTACAGCATTACGTAGTTATGATTTTTACAGATTAGAGAGATTATTTAGTTTCTTGAGACTTAGATGAGCTTATAGGCCAACAAGTGACTAGAAAGTTAATTTTTTCTCATTTTACCGCATTTCATTCTTTTACTTTATCGTTAATTATCTTCAAATTATATTTTCCTTTCGTAATTATGACCTTTGTAGACGAAGGTGATCATTTAATAGCGATCCTCAAAGTTTCTTGAGACTCAGACGGGTTTATTGGCCTAGAAGTGGCTAAAAAGTTAATTAATTTGCATTCTACCGCATTTCGTTCTTCTGGTATATTCTAAATCATCTTTGAATTGTATTTTTCTTACGTAGCTATGATCGTTATAGACAAAGGTGATCATTTAATAGCGATCGTCAATGTTTCTTGAGACTTAGATGAGTTTATAGGCCAAGAAGTGACTAGAAAGTTAATTCATTTGCATTCCACCGCATTTCATTCTTTTGTTATATTCTTAATTATCTTCAAATTATATTTTCTTTACGTAATTATGATCTTTATAGATGAAAGTGATCATTTAATGGCGATCGTCAAGGTTTCTTGGGACTCACATAAGTTTATAGGCCTAGAAGTAACTAAAGGGTTGATTTTTTCTCATTCTACCGTATTTCATTCCTTTACTATATCACTATATCCTAAATAATCTTCAAATTATATTTTCTTTACGTACTTATGATCTTTATAGACGAATCCAAAAATCTCATCCATTATTCTCTAAGAGACCAACATACAAAATTGACGAAAAACAAAGAAAAACACAAAGTCACGGCCTCACAACATGTAATAAAACGGGCTACACGTGTTTCGCTCTAGTTAGAGCATCATCAGGCCTTTAGAAGCCATCCACACACTTATGCCTAGAACCATGTAAAAAGTTAATTGCTTCACATTCTACCGTATTTCATTCATTTTTTATATCATGAATTATCTTCAAATTGTACGTAGTTATGATCGTTATACATGAAGGTGATCATTTAATTGCGATTGTTAAGGTGTTTTAGCACTCAGATGGGTTTATAGGCCAAGAAGTAACTAAAAAGTTAATTTTTGCGCATTCTACCGTATTGCATTTTTTCACTATATTCTTAATTATTTTCAAATTATATTTTTCTTACGTAATTAGGATCTCTATAATAGAAGGTGATTATTTAATAGCGATCGTAAAGGTTTCTTGGGACTCAAATGGGTTTATTGGCCTAGAAGTGAGTAAAAAGTTAATTTATTTGCATTCTACCGCATTTCATTTTTTTTCTATATCCTTAATTATCTTCAAATTATATTTTCCTTACGTAATTGTGATCTTCATAAACGAGGGAGGTCATTTACTAGGGATCGTCAAGAGACGCCACTAAAAAGCACCCGATTCCCGTCACCATTCGGCTATCTCCGACTGTCCCATTCGGATATTTAAATATTATGTGAATGGCGGGCAACCAACAAAAGAGCAATATTTGCTGCTAGAAGCAACGGTTTCTGGCAATAAGGACAATTAATGTAAATAATAATTAATGGAATAATATTTTAATTAAAATAAAAAATAGCGTTTCTGGAATAATAATAATTATTAATTCTTTAAATAAATTAAAAATAGGATACATAATACCCTAATGTAAGTATCAAAAAAAGGCAGTTTGGTTGAACGATCCAATGGAATAGAAATTGAATTATTTTTTTTTTTAATAAATATTTTTCAAAATTTCTTTGGCCGGACATGGATTTATTTGATTTTGGATATTATTTAAAATTACTTTAGTTTATTTTTGAGAAAGTGTTATTTGAAAAATGTATTTTTCTACTACCTTATAAGAAAATTTTTAATTCTATTTCCCTGCATAATTGAATTTTTTTATTTGACTATATCTTGCTTCTTATTTTTTACATTAAATTGTGCTTATTAATAAGAATGAAAGTAGAAAATGAAGTACTGTAGGAGCAGTGTCATTTCCTCACTGTGGATGCTTTTGCTGGATCAAACTTCATCCACTTAAGGAAATTATGCACTTTGCTCGCTTTTGTTATACAAATAACTATTATTATTTTAAGTTCTCTATATGTGGACACATCAAAAGGAAAAGCTCAACTTAAGCAATAGGGTATTGTATATTTAAAAAAATAAAAAAATGGAAAACAAAATTTATAAAATATTGTAGTATTGTACTTTAATTTTAATCTTAAATATATAAATGTTATTAATCTTTTTGAAATAAGTACCTATTTTTTTAAATAACTTTTATACCTAGGTAGAGAGGTCATTTTGGTAAGTGAAAACACAATGGATTTAATTACTTGTACTGTTATATAAATGTATCATATATTAACAGTTTTATTTTATAAATGCTGCAAAGACATGTATATGACTGATTTGAAAAGAAACTTAATTATTTTATGCTAAAATACTAATTTATAATTCTTAGTTTCGATTAATACTCATAAGAAGAAACTGCAAGAAACTTATGAGATAGGTCATGTTTTTTCAAATATTTGCCTAAAACTTACATAAAAAATTATAATACACATATACATACATATATACTTAAACCTATAAAAATATACCTACTATTATATAAAAAAAATACTAATAAATAGAAAAAAATATACAATTTATTATTTTTGTTTAGTGCTTCTTCTTCTTCTTTGATGGAAAATAAACTTGTTTGTCCATTTTTCTTTTACTTGTATTTGTCTTATTTATCTGTTCGATCATTGATGACAGTTGTCTCATGCACCTAGACATTTACAGGTATATGTTAATACATCTTATATAATTTTATAAAAAGATAACTTACTTATCATAAGTTTCATCATTTAAAGATCTTAAAAAGTTTGATACACTTTCAATTTCAATTTCTCTTGTTGATTGGTTGTTCAATAATTGTACTGCTACATGTTCATTTTCAGTTGTCTTCTCATTAACAAACATTTCAATTTCTAGACTATGGCTAGCTTCTATATTATTGGAAGTACATTCCCCAAGGAGTTCACCTAAAACAGAATCGCTGCCCTTCCTTTGCTCACACACCATAATAAACAATTAAAATTGGTACAAATTACCTCTAAAATCTCTTCGATTGCAACAATACACTTTTTCAATCTTGTCTTCAATTTTCCTTGTGCGAACAAGTGCATAGTTAGTGCTTATTTTATGCTCTCTTAACCATTCCTCAAATCTTTCTTCGCTGGAAAAATGGAAAGTTGAGGACTCTATTTTAATATCATGACTTACCTATAAATGAGCTTCAAGTCTTTGATAAGTCTCACAAGAATACTTTGCATAAGGGACAAGAAATGTGTGACTTTGGGTTATCTGGGAGCTGCTGCTTATGAATAATCCTTAATTACCTTTAAATTATATTTTTTCTACGTAATTATGATCTTTATAGACGAAGGTGATCATTTAATGGCGATTGTCAAGGTTTCTTGGGACTCAGATCAGTTTATAGGCCTAGAAGTGACTTTAAAGTTAATTTCTTTGCACTCTACCGCTTTTCAATATTCTGTTATATCCTGAATGATCTTCAAGTTGTGTTTTCCTCACGTATTTATATTCTTTATAGATGAAGTTGATCATTTAATAGCGATTTTTAAGGTATCTTTACACTCAGATGGGTTCATAGGCCTAGAAGTGAAAAAAAAAACTTAATTTTTTCGCATTCTACCGTATTTCATTCATTTTTTATATTCCGAATCATCTTATAATTGTATTTTTGTTACATAGCTATGATTTTTATAGATCAGAGTGATTATTTAGTTTCTTGAGACTTAGATGAGTTTATAGGCCAAGAAGTGAATAGAAAGTTAATTTTTTCGCATTGTACCGCATTTTATTCCTTTACTATATCCTGAATAATCTTTTTTTTACATAGTTATGATCTTTATAGACAAAGGTAATTATTAGATAACAAATCCAACTGAATTTGGCAATTTTCGATCAGTCTCCGTTCTTTCTGTTTTTTCTAAAGTAATTGAGAAAATTATGGAGCAACAGATATTGGACTATTTAAAGAATAATAATTTGATTCCTGAATATCAATCTGGCTTCCGTAAAGGGTATAGCTGTGCCACCGCGTTGGCTCAAGTGTCTGATGATATATTTAGAGCCCTTGATAATAGTCAAGCAACCGTATTAATTTTACTGGATTTAACTAAAGCTTTCGATATGGTTAATCATCAGATATTTTTATCAATTTTGCATTATGTGGAATTTTGTGAGTCGGCTGTAACTTTAATATCTTCTTTTTTGTCAGATCGTAAACAGCGGGTGATTTTGAATGATAATGAATCGGGGTTTCTAGACGTAGTCAGCGGTGTTCCGCAGGGTAGCATTTTGGGCCCATTACTCTACACACTTTACACATCTCAGATAACATATTGTAAACATCATAACTACGCGGACGACACCCAGATCTATTTCTCTTTTAAAGATACTGATGTTGTGTCAGGCTAATATAAAAATTAATGAAGACCTTAACAATTTATTTATAGAGACGCAAAAGTTACTTTTAAAAGTTAATCCCACTAAGTCCACAGCCATTCTTTTTTGTAGTGATAATAAACGAACAAATATTTTAAATAACTTGCAACTTTACATTAATAATGACAACATAACTTTTAAAAATTCTGCTAAGAATCTTGGACTTTTAATGGATTACAAACTAAGATTTAAGGATCATGTTACTTTTAAAATGAAAAGTGGGTACTCCGCACTAAAAATGATTTTTTCGCAAAGGGATTACCTAAATTTGCCTATAAGAAAAATGCTTTGTGAAACATTGGTACTATATCAATTAAATTTTTGTGACACCATCTATGGCCCTTGCCTTGATTCTTCTGACTCATATAGAATACAAAAACTTCAGAATTCCTGTCTTAGGTTTGTATATGGCATAAGAAGGAGAGAACATATTTCACATAAGCTAAAGGTTGCGGGGTGGTTAAATATGTACAATCGTAGAGTGTTGCATCTCATTTGCTTCTTTTTCAAAATTCTTAAGTCAAGGATTCCTTCATATTTACATCGAAAAGTTAGATATCGGACTGACGTGCACAACTTAAATATTAGAAAAAAACAATTATTAACTATTCCTTCACACAATAAAGAATTTTTTAAGAGATCGTTTTCTTACTTAATAGCACACTATACTAACAAATATTGTATAAATGATTTTACCATGTCAGAAAAAACTTTTAAAATGAAAACTAAACTAATTCTAATAAATCAATAACAAATTACTCACTTAAGTATTTATAATAAAAAATTGTTTTTTATTTTTATTTTTAAATTATAAAATCGAATTATTTATATGTGCCAACCTTTTCCTTGTCCAATTCCAGTTCCTTTTCCTATTCTCTCCTTATCCAATCAGTATGCTTTTTATTCGTGTTGTATTAACTTTCTTTTTTTTTTCTTTAACTGGGAAACTGCTTTTGTTTATTATTTATAAGTGTCATTTATAATTTATAATTATTAATATATATATAAGGCCTCAACAGAATTCAGGGAATCTCGCAGGGGTTGTTCCCTGGAAGTCTGAAAACATGGCCTATTAGTCACCATCTGGAATTTTATTTGTATTTGTATAAAATTTAAGTTCTATAGATATTTTTTAATTGTTTCAATACACATTAAATGTGCTCTTTGTAAAGAACGAACTATTCAATACGTGATATGCATTTGGTTTATAACAGAATTGTAATTTTTTATTTTTCTGGTGATTAATAAAAGTCTTATTATTATTATTATTATTATTATTATTATTATTATTATTATTTAAAAGCGATCGTCAAGGTTTCTTGAAACTCAGATGGGTTTATTAATCTAGAAGTGTCTAAAAAAATATTTTTTTTTGCATTCTTATATCTTCTATCCCTCATCGTCTTCAAATTATATTTTTCCTATGTTATAATTATCTTTTTAGATGAAAAGTGATCATCTAGGAATCCTTGGACTCGGATGAAAATGGGTCGATTTTTTTTTTAATTTTTCCTGAAAAGTAATCACCCTAAAATAAATTGCGGTTGTGAATGTACTACGCAATGCGGCTGGTGTAATCTAAAGAAATGAATGAGTGAGAAGGAGGAGGAGAAGAAGAAGGAGGGAGGTAGCCGTATTTTAAGGAAGAAAGTCATAAAAGCAACCGCCACATCGTTAAGGCAAAAAGTCACCCATATTCCTTTTATTGACGCTCATGAAATGCTCGATTAATCTTTGAGAACTTTAATTACTATCGATAGAGCGTTCTGTTCACGCATTCACTTGGGGGAAAATAAACTTTTTCTTTCCTTTATACGTTTCCCTTCGCTTAATTATAAAGCTCATATATTTTTTTCTTGATTGATGTTATAAAAGTGCTGTAAAAACGAGGGTTTTATACCTAAAGTTTATTAAGGGGGAACGGTTACTTTTTTTTTGTTTACCCTCAAGAAAAGTCAAATTTATCTTTATCATCCCTGAAGTACGTAACAGCAGACAAATACGCGCACAATTTTGCAAAACGTGCAAACTGAAACGTTATTGTGGCAACGTTTACTACTTTTTGGGTGAATATGCTCTAACTTGAAGTGCCCAAAAGTTATGACGATTTGATTTTCTGGAGGTTTATTGCACGGATTATCTTTAATATTGCGATTTGCTTACAATGTTGACGGAATACTTTGAATTCATAAACGATAAACGTCAACAATCAAAACTTTTATGTTGCATGAAAATTGTTCTACGCTAGCGGCTCTTAGTACCACTTAAGCCACATTAACCGGAGTAATAAATTTCTTTATAGTGTATTTTAAGCCATTTTTCTTTAATGTCTATTAATTAAAAACGTCGTAAGGAATGAGTTATGGATGGTTTATTTAGTATAGCACAGGATGTATGTTATTGCATTGATTACGATCAAAAGCATTGTCAAAATGTGAAATATCACTTCTTCTCAGGCATGTCGTTCTTTAGAGATAATTTTCTTTACGATATTCAAGGTTGCAATATCATTTATATAAAGTAAGAGCCGATTGTTTTGTGATTGATACAGTCAAAGGCCTTGAGTAAGTCAGGAAATACCATTGCAGAGATTTCCTGATCGTTGAGGTTAAGGTAAATAAAAATTGCGTCATTTGGCGAGTTATGCTTTAAAAAATGGTTTTTGTTATATAACAAATATATCCAGTGTAGTAAAGGAACAGCTTCTGGATAATTCAGTCTTTGTCAAAAGCTTGGAATATTTTTTCTTAATTTCTTGTTAAGATACAATAATTAAAATGTACAATGTAAATGCATAAATAAACATTTAAAGGTACAATATGGTCTAAGTATAAAAACAAAAAAAAATACTTATAAGACAATATTCATTATAAAGCAATTAGAAGAACATTTTTAATTAATCTTTTCAACGATTAAAAAATTTTTATTCACAATAGTGTTTAACATCTGTATATTATTACATCAAATAGGATGAATTCATTACGGTTTCTTGGACTATTTTTTTTTTTTTTTTTTTTTTTTAAGAGGTTTAGGAAATGTGCAATGAACGTTAGTCAAGTGCTTTGTCAATATTTCAGGGGTATACAGTATCAATATATATGACAAATTTTACATAAAAATACAGTTGAGCATAACAATGTCATATATATATATATATAATGCTTAGTAATATTTCTTCGAGATTTATAACATATGCTCCTCCTAATTATCCTATGCTAATAAATAATTAATTCTCCATTTTAAATTACTAATAATAAGAACAAATAGTTATATATACTTAAAAGAGGATAATAAACAAGAAATTACAACAGATAAAACTAAGTGATCAATATTGTATAAGAAATAAATAAATAGGTTATTGGCGCAATTTTGAACCATTGGATAGATATTCACAAGATTCTTAAATTTGAATTTTTAATTAAATCTCCTTAGACTGTTTTAATGTGAATTTATCGAATAAATCTACCTTTAATGAAACCCGATTAAGAAGCAAGTTTAACAAGTAAATCCCCATAACTGCCAAATTTGCTTATTAAATTTCTATATTTGTCCTGTAAGAACTTGAATTTTTCAATTTAACCCCCTTAGACTGTTCTGATTTAATTTGAATAAACTCATAAAAGCAACCCTTGAAATTAACGCCCTATTTCGAAACTCTAAATTGCAAAATATAGACATTTAAATTTTATGGAAATGCATCGTCAAAAGAAAACGTTCCTATTATAATGTCAAATGGTCGAAAAAATAATAGAGCATGCTCTTAAATAAAAAACATAAAACTGTACATATCTCCAAGTAATACAAACTAAATAACAAGAAACACTAAATATACAACTACGTTTATATTTTCCATCCGCCTCTGATGAATATCACCAAGAGAATCAGTAGTAACCCTAATTAAAACTGCATTTAGGGCAGTTTTAATTAGGGTTATTTTTTTTTGCTAATTTTCGAAGCAAATTTTGTAATATTGATGAAGTTAAGGGAATTTAAGGGACAAACTACATATTCTAGCAATACCTAAACTACTACTAGAAAATGCTGAAAATCAAGTACTCACCCAATAATAATAAAAATTAAATCTTAAGCAGAATATTAAATAAAATAAAAACAGGACCAAAATAATTTATTTAGACCCTTGGAATAGAGTTATATAATTTTCAAAATTTTATAAGTGAAAGAGTGATACAAGAAGTTAATAAATAATACTATTTTGTCATACATATAAGAAGGTTTTTTACATTTTATAATATTTACATAAGGCAAATTGTATTATCCTTATCACATAAAATTTCCTTGATTAAAATACTTGAGAAGTGAGAGAGAATTTAAATATGTATTTAGACATTAACCTAAGGTAAAAAATATTATAAATAAAATAAAATATTAGTGCTATAGAAATAAAAAGTACTATTAAGAAAAACAGTATATATATACTGTTTTTCAGTATATATATACTGATTTTCTTAATAGTACTCTTGTTCCCAATTTATGAACCCCTATTAAGCCTCTGTATAGTCTGAGGTGCCTTAAATTTAAAAAAATTATTTTTTTCCAAAAAAAAAAAAAAAGCTTTCAGAAGGTTCAGATCCAATAACAAACTGATCACACCAAATTAAATTAGTCAAGAAAAGTAAAATAAAAATGCCTAGAAAAGTGGATCGGTAAAACCAGCATTAAACTTTATCTTATCGAATTCCCTATTTTGATTGCTGAATCGTAGGTCCATAAAAATGATTTTAAATTTTACTTTACTATAAGCCCTAAAGTGCTTATCTAACAGAGCCAGTAAAAAAGTGCATATTTTTATTTATTAGCGCCCATATAAAATGCGAACGGGCATTATATTACGATTATCTAGTGTTAATAAAAGTATGTTTTTATTATCTTTCTCGTTTTGTTTTCGTCAGACAAATAGGACGGCAAAAAACCCTTAATAAATTATATTTTTCTTACCGCTAAGAAAAACCCTTCTTCTCATTTCTCTTGTCAGGTTTTCTAATCTTCCCAAAGCGATTTCCATTGTTCCAGAATTACAAAACTACTGAATTACTTACTTACCGACGCCATAAAAGTTTCCCCTGTAGCGCGACAAAATATTTTTCATAAATAAATACTTCTCAAACTTAGATGTAACAATAGATGGATTTTAACTGACGCTTAATTTCTGCTGGGAAATACCTTATTTTACATTTAATGCCTCTTAACAAGTTTTATTGAACTTCGCTATTTAAATAATTATTAAATTTACATAAACCTCATAGGTCTGTACCCCAGGCAGATAAACGAAAAAAAAACCCGAACTGAAACGCTTTATACACAACAGTGCGGGGTTTTTTTTCACCCCCACACACAACATAAATATATCACATTGCACTGGGGGTTGTAAGGCAGTGGTTCGTATTAGAATCCTGAATCTGACTTACGGAAATAAATAGCGCGGCTGGAAACGTAAGGATTTTCACTTCTGACATTTTCATAAGCTAAAGCAGCTATGTAAGCTAAGTGGTCAGCGTGAATGGGGTATTTAAGTGCGCTCTATTTGACTTGGACTTATGGAATGAATTATTACTGTCAACGGCAGTGCTTTTGCACGTTTCGGGGGTAACTCTGCTCCATAACTGGGTCATTAGGTTAGAAATGAAAAATTTATTATTATATACATAAATATTCTTGAAATCATCGTATAGCGCGCTATATAACAATATAAAAAAAACTTAATCAAGTCGTTAAACTTGATCTTATAAGCATTTATATATCGGCTAATAAAATATTTTTATTTTATTAATGTTATATTATTGTTTTATTACCTACTTTATAAATATTTCAATCAGCACAATTTGTATTGGGCTGAGATTATTTTATCATACTCTTGTAAATGGCGAAATTGAAAACAATACCCGGTTTAGCTGATCATTCTTTTAATGATTCCTTTAATTGTGATGCCCCTTAGAATTATTAAAGATTTTGGATGAGTAAAAAGATTTCTTTAAAATTAAGATTGAAAAATTGGCCCTTTTTCGCTCAATTTAACCTTACATTAAATTTATACTATATACATAAATACTACTAATTCGCAAAAACAAACATGGCGGAAAAAACCTAAAAAAATTTCGTCACTGTATAAATCTATTTAGTTTTATAAGACACACTTATATAACATAATTATTTTATCTCTAACAAAAGTGATATATATTTTTATTTTATAAAGAATCCGCTTAAAACATAATGGTTTTATTCGAGAATGTTGTGTCAGCTGTTTTTGGTCAAAAATTTTTTAGGTGGGACTAAGAGGAAAGGTTTGTACTACTATTTTACCTATCTAATGATCTAATGATTCTAAGACGTATAATCTAAAAGAATCATATTTGGATTTTTTTTATTAAAAATATGGATTTATATTATAGATAAAATAGACAAAAAACCTTGTCTGGTGTTGATAAATTATTATCTTGGGTTCTCGTAAACAAAATTCAAATATTCTTGATTTATAAACTACTCTGAAGGCTTTTTTATATTTTTTTAAAGAAATGATTAAAATCGATGCACTAAAAGCTATGATATTGCAATTCTGATCCCAGGAGTGCCTGTAAGAAACAAAAGATTTTTGTCTGTTTTTGATAAATAAATATCTTGAGTTATCGTAGATAACATTTACGTTTTATTGATTTGTAAACTACTCTAAAGGCTTTTTTATATTTTTTTAAAGAAATGACTAAAATCGATGCACTAAAAGTCAAGATATTGCAGTTGTAATTCCAGGAGTGCCTGTAAGAAACAAAACATTTTTGTGTGGTTTTGATAAATAAATATCTTGGGTTCTCGTAGACAAAATTTAAATATTATTGATTTATAAACTGCTCTGAAGGCTTTTTTATCCCTTTTTAAAGAAATAATTAAAATCGATGCACTAAAAGTTATGATATTGCAATTCTGATCCCAGGAGTGCCCGTAAGAAACAAAAGATTTTTGTCTGTTTTTGATAAATAAATATCTTGGGTTCTCGTAGACAAAATTTAAATATTATTGATTGATAGACTACTCCAAAGACTTTTTTAGCCTTATTTGAAAAAATTACTAAAATCAATGCACTAAAAGTCATAATATTGAAATTTTGATTTCAGGAGCGCCTGTAAGAAACGAAAGATTTTTGTCTGTTTTTGATAAATTAATATCTTAGGTTCTTGTAGACAAAATTTAAAAATTCTTAATTTATAAATTACTCTAAAGGCTTTTTTATACTTTTTTAAAGAAATGACTAAAATCGATGCACTAAAAGTCAAGATATTGAAATTCTGATTCCAGGAGTGCCTGTAAGAAACAAAAGATTTTTATCTGTTTTTGATAAATTAATATCTTAGGTTCTCGTAGACAAAATTTAGATTTTATTGATTTATGAACTACTCTGAAGGTCTTTTTATACTTTTTTGAAAAAATTACTAAAATCAATGCACTAAAAGTCATAATATTGGAATTCTGATTTCAGGAGCGCGTGTAACAAACAAAAAACTTTTGTCTGGTTTTGTTATAATGATAAATTATTCTCTTGGGTTTTCGTAGACAAAATTTAAATATTATTGATCTTGTAACTACTCCGAAGGCCTTTTTATTCTTTTTTTAAAAAAATGGCTAAAATCGATGCACTAAAAGTTAAGGTATTGGAATTCTGATTCCAGGAGTGCCTATAAGAAACCAAAGATTTTTGTCTGTTTTTGATAAATAAATATCTTGGGTTTTTGTAGACAAACTTTAAATATTATTGATCTATAAACTACTCTAAAGACTTGTTTAGTCTTTTTTGAAAAAATTACTAAAATTGATGCACTAAAAGTCCAAATATTGGAACTCTGATTCCAGGAGTGCCTGTGATAAATAAAAGATTTTTGTCCGTTTTTGATAAATTAATATCTTAGGTTCTGGTAGACAAAATTTAGATTTTATTGATTTATAAACTATTCTGAAGGCTTCTTTATACGGTTTTAAAGAAATGACTAAAATCGATGCACTAAAAGTCATGATATTGGAATTCTGATTTCAGGAGTGCCTGTAAGAAACAAAAGATTTTTATCTGTTTTTGATAAATAAATATTTTGGGTTGTCGTATATAAAAATTTAAATATTATTAATTTATAAACTACTCTGAAGGCTTTTTTATACAATTTAGAGAAATGACTAAAATCAATGCACTTAAAGTCAAGATATTAAAATTGTGATTCCAGGAGTGCCTGTAAGAAACAAAAGATTTTTGTCTCTGTTTGATAAATAAATATCTTGGGTTCTAATAAACATATATTAAATTTTATTGATTTATAAACTACTCTGAAGGCTTTTTTATAAAATTACTAAAATCGATGCACTAAAAGTCAAGATATTGGAATTCTAGTCCCAGGAGTGCCTGTAAAAAACAAAAGATTTTTGTCTGTTTTTGATAAATAAATATCTTGAGTTCTCGTAGACAAAATTTAAATATTATTAATTTATAAACTACTCTGAAGGCTTTTTTATAATTTTTTAAAAATCGATGCACTAAAAGTCAAGATATTGCAATTCTGATTCCAGGAGTGCCTATAAGAAACAAAAGATCTCTGTCTGTTTTTGATAAATATCTTAGGGAAATCGAATAAAAACGGGTTTTTTAAATCCACTCTTACAACTTTGACACCAGGAAATAAAATGCTAATTTTTTTGAAAATTGTAAACATAACTTTAAAGCTCTAGATCTTACGGTATAGCACCAATTCATAATCAACCCCAATCATCCCCTTGAAATAAAACTTAGTACGTACAATATAATCAACGTTTCCTATATATAATTTACCATTTTTTTTTAATTTACAAGAAATTATATGCCTGAATTAAATTTTGAAAGCCATATTAAAAACCTTATTCAAAAAGCATATATATCATTAAAACAATTATATAATAGTCGTCAAATTTTAAGTGTCGAATTAAAAAGAAAGCTATGTGAAACCCTTGTTTTGTCTCACTTTAATTATGCAGACATAGTTTATGACCCGTGCCTCAGACATTGTGACAAGTTTCGAATACAAAAAATTCAAAATATGTGTTGCCGTTTAATATTCAATATTGGAAAATATGATAGCATATCTTATAAAATTAATGAAACTAAATGGTTAAATATGACAAATCGAAGGCTATTACATCTTGGAATCTTTTTTCATGAACTTATAAATAAATGCAAATATATTTCAACGTGCTTCATAAAAAAAAATCAAGACCAATGACAGTGTACACTCTAGAAATACTAGAAATAAAACAAAGTTCGTGATTCCTAAACATAAAACAGCATTTTTTCAAAAAAGTTCTTTGTATACGTCTGTTCATCTTTATAATTCTTTGCCCGATTATATGAAAGTATTTACAACAAAAAAATTTAAATCTGTGTTAAAGTCTATAATAATGAGTAAGCAAGTACAGGACTATAATTTGACCCACCGCTAGTCTGTCGCCTGCTGCCCGAAGCGTAAAATTTTCTCAGTAAAGTGACCATTTCTTTTTGATGTTTTTGTTTATTTATTTATTTTTTGTTGGGTGTATTACGGAAACATTTTCAGGTTCCTTTATATTTGCTTTTTTGTGCATTTTTTTTTCTTTAATTACTGTTAACTATAAGTTAAGACTACATTATTGAAAGTGCGTTTCAAGTGCATAATTATTTGGCACATGCGTGTTATTTAGCATTTATTGAAATCTGTTAGAGGGTTGAGTTTGAATAGCCCTAGACTAGACTTCGCCAACTGAAACATATTATAATACAAATATTATGTAATGAATTTTTGCAAATAAAAGTCGTTTACTATTATTATTATTATTATTATTAAAAGTGAATAAAAATATTTTTTTTATGTTTAACCCACTATTGCATCCTGAATTGATTTTACATGTCCTGAGACTCAGTTAAGGTATGTCTAAAAATGCTGAATGTTTTTATTAACCTGAAACTCTCCGAAGATAAAATCTTATTAAAAAATCAATATGCGATTACTGCTACCAAACCGAAAAAAAAGCTAAAAGCTTTTTTTTATTAACGGAAATAAAACAAGACAATTATTATTTTTAAATTAAGTTTCGGTTCAAGTCGAAATTAAAAAATAACATGGCCCCGCCGGGCCATAGTTATTTTTCCCAATATTCCCGTTTAGATTTGCATTTTAATTTTAGTAAAAGGTTTTTAATAGTTGATATAGGATATTAGAACTCATACGTTTTTAATATTGCCCATAAAAACACTTTTACTGCGCCTCCATGCTGCTAGAATGCTTGAACATTTAATAAAAATAGAGCCGTTCCCTAAATTACGACTAATAAAATGCAGAGGGAAAAACCGCTTTTTATTTGTCGCGTATTAGCCTAAAAGGTTATATGCAAGCTCTGAGTAACTATATTTCAATAAGTTTTAACGCACAGTAAATCATAATTCTTCCAGAGTTTTCCAAGTGTAGCGTGAACGCAATTTCCTGTTTTAAACAGCATTTCCTAAAATCACTTGTTTACAATTTATAGGCGTAAGGGAGGGGGAGCTTAAACAGCATTTTAAAATACAATTGAATGTAGGTCAGCGAATCAGCGTAGGTTAATATTTAAGCTTCAAGATGTTATGGGGGTAAATTATTAAACGATTCATCAAACAACGTAGGAGTAGTAAACATGCAAGCATAACGTTACAGATGAATAAACAGTTTACCATGTTTGTTACATATTCATGATATTACATTCGTTTATTATGTGTTTGTTTGCGGTTGCACAATCAATATAAGTAGTATACTGATTCAATGCATATATGTTCACGTTAAATTAAAATATCAAAGTGACACGCCTATTTTAGCCTAAGAAGAAATTTTGTGCGCATGTGTCCTTTGATAGAGGAGGATATCAAGACTAAAAAATGAGAGAAAAATGCTAGAGTCTATTCCAGGTTTTTCATAAAAAAGTAATATCAGAAGGCACTTTCTCAATTTAAATACTAAGGGATTTTTTTTGCATCCTATTCTCAATAAATTAATTAGAGAAAGCTAATTCTTAAGTAGTGGATGATCGTGTCCATTTAAGTTATGCATAAGAAGTTGTCAATGAAAAGGTTATTAATATATATTGAATAATTAATAATAGGGGTGTTTAAAGCTGTTTTTAAGTTCGTTTATTTTATCCAAATTTTTGCAAGTATTTTTAATTTTATTCCTGGTTTTAAATTGATTTTTTTATATATTGAATTAATTAATTTTCAGGTGTATTCTGACCAATTAAACCTAAAAAATATAATGTCCAAACGATTCAGATAATATTAACAAAATGAAAAATTTATATAGAAAATAGGGGAAGAAGTTGACATCTCATTTATATATCCCTATTTTAATCCGTTAATTAGAAGAGGATGGGAATACAGTGATATTTTTCAGGTGTATTTTGACCAATTAAACTGAAGAAACACAATTTCCAGATGATCCAGACACTATGATTAAAATTAAAAAATTATATAAGAAATAGGGGGAAAAGTTGATATCTCATTTATATATCCCTATCTCAGTCCGTTTATTAAAAGAGGATGGGAATAAAGTGATATTTTTCTGGTATATTTTGACCAACTAAACCTAAAAAACATAATTTCCTCATGATCCAGACACTATTAATAAAATGAAAAAATTTTATAAGAAATAGGGGGAAAAGTTGACATCTCATTTATATATCCCTATCTCAGTCCGTTTATTAAAAGAGGATGGGAATAAAGTGATATTTTTCTGGTATATTTTGACCAACTAAACCTAAAAAACATAATTTCCTCATGATCCAGACACTATTAATAAAATGAAAAAATTGTATATGAAATAAGGGGAAAAGTTGATATCTCATCTATATATCCCTATCTCAGTCCGTTAAATAGAGGAGAATGGGAATAAAGTGATATTTTTCAAGTACACTCTGACCAACTTAACCTAAAAAATACAATTTCCAGATGATCCAGACACTATTAATAAAATTAAAAAATTATATAAGAAATAGGGGGAAAAGTTGATATCTCGCTTATATATCCCTATCTCAGTCCGTTAATTAGAAGAGGAAATGATAGATATTTATAGTCTTTTAAATATTTGGAATATTTTTTACGAAAAATATATTTTTTTTGCCTGGAATTGGAACCAGTACTTAATTTTTTCAGCATTAAAAAAAGTAATAAATTAAGAAATGAATTTATTCCAGACAATTTTTTAGCCAATTAAAACCAATTTTTGAATTTTAAAAAGGTTACTTGTATCCTAAACGGATTTTTTAAATTTTATTTACACGTTCCAGGATTTTCCAGGCAATTTCCATCCTGGACTATTATTTTCCTACATGATTCCCCAAGTATTTCAAACATTTTATCTGTTTAATAGAAGATATCCGCGACCAAGAAGCAAGGAACTTCAAATGCCTGGAATAAGATCAAATATGACTTAAGAATCCTACGGTATTGTTTTCCATTTTTCTTAGGCATTTGAAGTCAATTTTTTCCTGATATATTTCTTTTATTCCAGGCTTCTGGAACCGGTCTCTATTTTATTCTAGGCATTTCTTAAATCCTTGAACTCGTTGTCGTATATGTCAAGTATAATTTTTTCTGTAGAACTATGGAATACCTTTTTTATCATCTAATGGAATATTTTATTCCAGGCCTTTAAGTATTTTTTTCTACACCACGACATTATTTTGAATATAGTATTTGCACTATTTTATTTTTTTTAATTTTTTATGTTCTAGTTATTTAAAGCAATTTTTTTTCTGAGTTGTGATACTAGGATACGTGAATCCTGAAAGTACTTTCACGTGATACTCCAGGATTTTCAATGGATTTTCGAGTTCATTTTCAGATATTTTTGGTCTTGATATTTGAACTGATTTTTCACTATATTTCAAGTTTTGCCAAAATCTTATATTTTAATGACTTTTTCAATGTAAAATTTTTTCTATTTTTAAAACCCGAAGTTATCCTAAAAAATTATGCTTATATCCTAATTAACATAAAAAATCTTTCAAAAAAAAAAGAAAGAACTTTGAGGCATAAAAGCGGCTTTAGGGCCATCCACAACAAAACGTGCTGAGTGTACCCCGAAGGTAATTTCTTCTCCCTAAATTCACCCCACTACGAATCGTGTTATTAGTCAACGAGATACTTGCGAAAGAAGAATCATTCTCAGAAATCCCACGTACAGGATATCTCCTTCCGGCGGGTTTTTGTCTCTCCTCTGTCTGCCATTTGGAATATCAAAATTCTCTTGCGGTATTTAAGATGATTAAAGGGTGGATTTTGGGAATTGCCGACATTCCGTCCAAAAGAGGGAAAAAAAAGAATAATAAAGGCGCCACAAATAGGGGCTGATTTAAATATTTACCATTTGCTTTATTAACTTTAATGTGAAGATTGATGATATCCCTTTAGCCCAGTTCTGATAAGAAAATCCCCACATTGTCCCTCTCAAAACTGTCGCTTACCGTTAAACAAACTTCCCTTATGTAAGCACACGGGTTTACCTTACCGTCTTCATGGATTTCTTATATTTTTTATGGCTTTACGATGAATGATGAGTATTTACCTTATCTCATATCCTGACATTTTTTACTCCATTTACTCAAAAACGCTAAATCATTACTGCCGTGCGTCTTTACAACATTGACATAGAGGAGGAACGTATGTGTGACGAATTCTTTATCTGTAAAGCGCTTCATAACTTAAGGGGAGATTTTTTTTTATAAAATATTTTATTATACAGAGGGTGTGTATTAAATTTAATCGGCAGCAGGTCCATAATATAACAAAAGGGATCCCTGTTGGGCGCCAAAATAAATACGAAAGTTTTTAGGCATACATGTACTGCCCATGGGCTAGAGGGTAACTTTAAATTGATTTTGTTGTGTTTTCAGGAACTGAACTTTTTGCTTGTTGTTTTAGGTTATGGTTATTTCAATACGTTGGGGCTGAAACTGTATTCGAGTAAAGTTCGATTTCGTAATTAAAGTAATTTAAATATATATTGCAGGATTAATTATTAATCTTTGACTATAAAGTTAGTATTAGGTTTATAAGGTTGATATTGCTAAAATTAAATATTAAAAATGACGTGCCAAATATTCACTATATATTTCAGGTCAAACGTGAAAGTGTGGGCTTTTTAATCCCTCTTTTGTTCGATTTTCGAGATGTGTGTGGGACGTTGGGACAAAAAGGTTTTATGTAATTAAAAATTTATGGAAAAGGACGTTCGTATTTATGCGTGGGCAAAGGAATAATTTTTTTTTTTATTTTGGCCGAGATTATTTGATTATCTGGAAAATATTTAAGAAGAAAAATATGGAACGGCTTTAAATACCTGGAAGGTAGGAAAATTATGTAAAATACCTCAGAAGCCTCGAATACTTGAAATACATGGAAGTTTAATGGAGATATTTGGGTTATGTAAGAAATGACTTGGAATATCGAAAATAAAATAGAAAAACCCCTGGAATGAAAAAATATTGAAAAAATTTAATTATCTACAACTTAAGAAAAATATCTTTAAATGCCTGGAAAAAAATAAAAAATATTTTTGGAACTTAATTAACTAAAAATATTTTTGAAGCATTTCCAGAAGAAAAAAAGCGCTTTTAATTTCAGGAAAAAAATTAAATTCTTTCAATTATCAAGAATTTATGATATATTACTTTAAGCGCATGGAGTAAATTGAAAATTGACGCCAAATATAGAGTTCTTTTAATTATAGATAATTTAGGAAAAAATATTTTAAATACTTGGAAGAAATTTAAAAATAACCCCAAATACCTGAAATAAATGTAAAAACTGGTCTACAAAAATTTCTGAAAAAAGTCGAAATTTATTTAAATACCCCAACTGAAAAGTGACTCCAAAAAACCTGGAATAAAAAAATACTTTTAAAGCATTTCCAGATTAAAAATATGGGTTTCAATTTAATAAAAAAATTACTAAAATTCCTTAAATTAAATATAACTTGAAAAAACATTTTGAATGCCTGGAATAAATTAAGAGTTGACCTTAAAATAAATTTGAAAACTAATTTACCAAATATTGTAAAAAAAAATTGAAGTATATTTAAATACCTGGAGTAAAAAGTGACTCCAAAAACTGGACATGAAAAATGACTCCTGGTGCCTGAAATTAATTTAAAAACTAGTCTATCAAAAATTTTGAAATTTAAGTACTTGAACTAGACAATGACTAAAAAGCCTGAAATAAAAAATTAATTAAACGCATTTCCAGAAAAAAAATATAACTTTCAATTTCAAGAAAAAAAGGGATTTCTTTAATTATAAATAACTTATAAAAAGCTACCTTAAATACCTGAAATAAATTGAAAAATAACTCCAGGTGCCTAAAATAAATTTAAAAACCCATCTACCAAAAATTCTGAAATTTAAATACCTGTACTAGAAGATAACTTCAAAAGCCTGAAATCAAAAAAAAAAAAAAATTAAAAGCATTTTCAGAAAATAAAATATAACTTACAATTTTAAGAAAAAATGGAATTTCTTTAATTATAGATTACTTAAAAAAAAAAATACTTTTAACACCTGAAATAAATTGAAAAATGACCCCAGGTGCCTGAAATAAATTTAAAAACTAGTCTATAAAAAATTCTGAAATTTAAATACCTTGGCTAGACAAAGACTAAAAAGCCTGAAATAAAAAAGGAATTAAACGCATTTTCAGAAAAAAAATATAACTTTCAATTTCAAGAAAAAAAGGGATTTCTTTAATTATAAATAACTTATAAAAAACTACTTTAAATACCTGAAATAAATTGAAAAATAACTCCAGGTGCCTAAAATAAATTTAAAAACCCATCTACCAAAAATTCTGAAATTTAAATACCTGTACTAGAAGATTGACTCCAAAAGCCTGAAATCAAAAAAAAAAAAAATTAAAAGCATTTTCAGAAAAAAATATAACTTCCAATTTCAAAAAAAAAAAAATTTCTTCAATTATAAATAACTTAGAAAAACTTGAAATAAATTGAAAAATGACTCCAAGTGCCTGAACTAATTCAAATTTAAAGAGAAAATAATATAATTCCTTAAATTATATATAGCTTATAAAAATATACTTTAAATACCTTGACTAAAAATGACTTTAAAAGCCTGAAATAAAAAAAAAAATAAAAGCATTTCCAAAAAAAAATATATATAACTTCCAATTTCAAGAAAAAAATGGGTTTTCTTCAATTATAAATAACTTATAAAAAAATGCTTTAAATGCCTGAAATAAATTTAAAAACTAGTCTTTCAAAAATTCTGCAATTTACATACCTTGGCTAGACAATGACCCTAAAAGCCTGAAATAAAAAAAAATCTTTTAGAAGCATTTTCAGATAAAAACATTGCTTCAAATTTGAAGAGAAAATAATATAATTCCTTAAATTATATATAACTTATAAAAATATACTTTAAATGCCTTGACTAAAAATGACTTCAAAAACGTGGAAAAATAAAATATTTTTAAGACTTCCAATATTAAAAAAATTCCTTCGTTTATCAAGAACTTATGAAAAGTAAATTTTATATAAAAAAGTTAATAAAACTGATATAAATTATTGTAAAATGACGTCAAATGCCTGAAATAAAAGTAAAACAAAATGGAATAAAAAATATTTTTAAAACGTTTCCAGAAAAAAAAACATGGTTTCTAATTTCAGGAAAAGATAATGAAATTTCTACATTTGATGCCTGAAATAAATTGAAAAATTACTTCAAGTGCCTGAAATAAATGTAAAAACTAATCTACCAAAAATTCTAAAATCTAAATTACTGTACTCCAAGGATTTGAAATTAAAGAAAAAATTAGAAGCATTTTCAGAAAAAAATTGATTTTTTAAAATTACAATTAACATGAAAAATTATTTTAAATGCCTTGAAAAATAATTCCAAAAGTCTAAAATATATGTACAAACTAATTTAACAAAGTGGAAAGATATTTAATTACGTAGACTAGAAAATGGCTCCAAAAACCTGGCATAAAAAAATGTTTTTCTTCATTTAGTAAGAATTTGATTAAAAGATTTTCAATACAAAAAATAACTTAAAATGCCTGGAATAAAAAGCAACTAATAAATTTAGAATAATCAACTAAAAAAAATCTGAATAAAATAGTGATAAATTAATAAATTTTGACCAAAAGGATGGAGGAACTAAATATGTGATACTCCACAAATAAAATACATATCAAGAATAAAAGTCTGAGTGTAACTTAATAATATAATTTATATAAGAATTAAAATATGCATTAAAATAAATAAAATATTAACATGATGACATAAAACATGAATCATCGAATATAAAATTAGACTATAATGCAACCGATTGAACTTCAAAATAAATCGTTTATTCGATGAGGCCCTACTGAATAATTTATTGGAAAATTTTAAATTTAAAAAAATTAATTAAAACAGAGCTAACGTAAATATTTAAGCTGCTATAATATTTTTTTTAACGTTTGGCTTTTGAAAATGTAATATGCCATGTTGTGTTTAGCGTTTTAGCCTACACTCGCTTAATACGGTTTAGTTCCCATTTTAATACATGTATCGCCGATTTGTTTATTTATTTTAACCTTTCAATGTAAATACGACGAGATTCAATAAAAACCCCAGCCAATAACGGCTCTAATGAAAAATCCAAAACGGATGGGTTCGGTTGATTCCCCTTTAAAAAAAAAATAAATAAATATCGCTGGCAGTGGTGCCTGATGCGAGTTTTATAAGCACAATGAATATAACCGATCAGTCGAATATTTCTATTGGAGCAATTACAATTTTACACTTCGACGGATGCCAATGAAGTTGGGGCCTCACAGACGAATTCCCCCCTACTAAAAAGAACATTTTAGTCAATTTTAAGCCCGAGATATTAAATTTTAAATATTTTTTATCTGCAACTGGTAAAAGCTATCGCCTCACGTTGCTTTCGTAATTGGATTTTTTCCAATTCACACATTTGCTTGCCGGAAAAATGTTCCGTAAATTTCGACGATTTAAAAGTCCCTTTTAGGGGTTTTGCTGCAGAGGTAATAAAAATACCTACAGAAAAAAAATAACAGGAATTTAAACCGCAAGAAAAATCGAAATAGAAGCTGGCAAGCAAGGGCGTTTCATGTCTGTTTTACTACACGCCCTTCAATGGAAAGTCCTTATAGAGAACCGATTAACAATGTTGCCTTTGGAGGTTTATCAATTCGAATGAGCATTTTTGAAATATGTATTGTATGCTAAAAGAACTGGTTGCTTTAATAAATTGTTTATATCAGGAATTCGGAAAAGTTATATTCAGAGGACGAGTTACAACAAACAGGACATTTTTTAATGAGGACCTTTAAATATTGCATATTCATTGATGATTTGAACAAATATTAGACTCAAAAGTATACAACAAACCTTATACTGTATACAAACAAAGTTGAATAGTCTACACCGATGGTTACTATACTAGAACTAAAATTTTACTCCACAAACTTCAATAATTCATAAATTCTTACAAACTGAATTGACTTTCATTAATTTTTCTTATTACAAGAGATTTTCAAAAGGTTTTCACTGAAAGCCAAAACAATTTTGAAAGCACATTTTCATTTACATATGTAGAATTTTTATAGCCCAACTGCTTTCTGAGTTAGACTCAGATTTATTAGGGATGAGCCTAGACGGGTAAGAAACCAATATATTAATCAATTTTTGTGTTATTTCAGTAAAAATTAAGAATTATTAAAAAGAGTTTTGATATTAAAATATTTTTTTTTAGTTTACAGCTTATTTGGTTAAGCCAAGGTTAATACTATATTTTGCCACTTGTTTTTTTGATAACTGATAAACTACTCCCATCATTTTATTAAAAGTTGAGAAACTTTCAGCGAATTCAGAAATTCAATCCTGGAAAATATGAATGTCTTCATTTTATCCCACGCGTTTGTCGTAATATTTTCTCTTTTCCAGGCATTTGAAATATATCAATATTTGTTCATTTTTCAGGTATGTATTGGATTTTTTTTCTTATTTTTAAATTATTTAAATCAAAAAAAAAAGTGTGTCGTAACATGTACGAGTACAAATAAGGTGGAATGCAACGTTTAGCGATTTAAGTGTGTTACGTATATTTTTAATAATTTATGTTCTGGTTATGTATGTAGCACATGTTGCTAAATAAATATATATTATTATTAATTTATGCAATTTGTAGTGCTCCACGGAATTTTGAATAAATTTTTATGTTTCCACATAATTTTTTGAATTTCTTCCAGAAATTTAAAAAAATCTTATTGCCAATGATTTAGTATAATTTCTTTTATCTTCCAAGAAATTTCAAATAATTATTCAGGCATTTTATGTACTCGGCATAATATTTTTTTTTAAATTTAATAATGAGTTTTTCAAAAAAACATCGATTTTAGATTTTAATTAACTTCAAATAATTTTAAGCTTATTATAATCAAACTAAAATATAAATACCTTCAAACTCAAAAACAACCTCACAATATTATTAATTTATTCAAATTAATTTGAAACATATTTTACATGATGAAAAGCCTCTAGAGCATTTCAGCGTATGCTTATAAAAGGTATTTTATTTATCCAGAATTTATAAAAAAATAACTTGGATAATAATAATAATAATAATAATAATAATAATAATAATAATAATAATGTTTATTAAGTCCCAATACAATTAACAATTCTATATTTACATTGCTGTAAAAGAAATAATAATATAATTATGCGGGATTAAATGGCTTTTTTTTCAGCATCCTAACAATTAAGCCACGAAGTAAACTGTTTATTTATTTTTGATTTTTTTTTATAATCATATATATAAGAATCTATTTACAAAATAAAGAGGGAGAAAGAGAACAGAAAAGAAGGCGTAAGAGAGGATGACACTATATGCCTGGAATAAATTGAAAAATTGCTCCAAATGCGTGAAATATATTTAGAAACTAGTCTATAAAAATTTGTATCCAATTTGTAGTACTCAAAGGAATTTTAAATAAGTATTTATGTTTCCACATAATTGTTTGTATCTTCCAGGGATTTAAAAAAATTCATATTTCCAATGATTTAGTGTAATTTCTTTTGCCTTCCTTGAAATTTAAAATAATTGTTCAGGCATTTTATGCACTCAGCATAATTATATTTTTTTCAAAATTTCTTGAGTTTTTCAAAAAAACACCAATTTTAGATTTTAATTAACTTGAAATAAGCTTATTATAATAAAACTTAAAAAAAAACCTTCATACTCAAAAACAACCTTACAAAGTTATTAATTTATTCAAATTAATTTGAAACATATTTTACATGATAAAAGGCCTCTAGAGCATTTCAGCGTATGGTTATAAAAGGTATTTTATTTATCCAGAATCTATAAAAAAACAACTTGGATAATAATAATAATAATAATAATAATAATATAATTAATATAATTGTGCGGGATTAAATGGCTTATTTTTTATCATCCTATTAAACCACGAACTGTTTAATTATTTTTAATTTTTTTTATAACCATATATGAGCCGCTCAGAGGAAAAGTGTAGAATACCATTAATTATGTTTCTACTGGTCTAATATATTCAGTCGAAAACTGGTATAAGTCAAAATTTTAACTTGGTATAAGTCAAGGCACCACGCTGTTCCGATGTCGCGCCAGGTCCTATTAAACTCGCTTTTTCTTGTTTAGTCAGGTTTTTTTAGTGTTGCGGTACGTAGTGTGTAGATCAGTTACTGTAGCTAAGAAAAAAGATATGATAGAACTTCTTCAGTGGATTCCCCCGATTCAGCATCAGTTCTTCCTGGACTTACTGACAAAAGAAAATGCTGTTGACAGTGGTCCATTATCCGATTCTGATGAAGATCTTACTCTCCTTACTGTAAGTTTAGTATGTAAGATAAGTAGTAGTAATATTTTGCTTTTCAAGCTCTATATTTTTTGAACACTTTTATCAGTAATAGATATCAAAGTAAACATACTACAGCTATTATTTTTTTTTTGTGAAATTTGGTTAACTTTTACGAGGAAAAGTGATATAACTCTCCAAGTTATACCACTTTTCCGCTATGTTTTTTGAAAAAAACTTACTGGAAGAATGACATTGGGTGGCAAAAATGTAATTAATGGGCGCAATCGGTAAAAATGTTTACCATATGAAATTTTAGTACAAGGTTATTATAAATATGTACAAAAAAGTTATTGTGATTTTTTAATTCACCCAGATGCAAAATATCAATTTTCTAAATTTCTACTTTAAGGGAGTTAGACCACTTTTCCGCTGAACGGCTCATATATAAGAATCTATTTACCAAATAAAAAGGGGGAAAAAGGGACAGAAAGAAAGATTAAAAGAAACGAAGGCGTAAAGAGGGAAATGGAATAAGTTGGAAAATTGATTCAAATACCTGAAAAAAATTTAGAAACTAGTGTATAAAAAATTACACTAGTTTCCATTAAATTCCTTCATATATTCAGAATCTAGGAACAATACCTTTAGATGCCTGGAATAAATGGGGAAATTACTTATAATGCCTGAAATAAATGCAAAAACTAGTCTGCTAAAAATCCCAAAAAATTATTTTTTTTATTATATCAAAAAAAATGTCAATTAAAAAGGAATACTCATTTATTTAAGACTTGTGAAAAATAATTTCAAATGCCTGGAATGAATTTAAAAATTAGAGCTCGAAAGCCCAAAAAATCTAAATTTTAACCGTTTTCTATTAATCAATATTCTCCTGGATCATCTTAAAATCATATTTTTCTTACCTTAAATATAATCTTGACAGACGAGGAAGATTATTTTATAGCAATCGTTGACGATTCTTGGGTGTGGTTATATACCTAAAAAGTCATTTTTTCCGCATTTCCTTCCCCAATATTACTGACTAAATAAGACTGGATTAACATGAAATTGTATTTTTCTTACATAGTTTGCAAAAACCCAATTTTTACCGGATTTCATTATATCCTAAATCACTTTTCTTTAAATAATAATTTTTCTTATTATAATATTTACATATTAAATTGAATCCTACTAAAATATTTAAATTTCTTTCTGTGAGGCATGCCTATACTAAAGGCAATAACCAAAATCATGTAATAAAATCCGTCATTTTATGTGCATACGAACCGTAAAACTCGACCTCCTTCAACAACGCGTCACATAAAAAGACCATTTTTGGCATAACGTTAATGTAATTTGATTAGAAGGATACACTTTCATCAATTTAACAACTCCCTTTCCAAATCCAGGCTAATCCACACTTGACAGTAGCACAGAATGATTAATTTTATTGTACGAATTATTTTAATCCAGAGAAAATTTAAATAAAGTTGTTATTTTCATGGGAAAAAACTGAACACGACACGACTTTGTCCTCATCAACTCGAATCATTAACGTCCCAGTTTGGTTTTAAATTAATAACTTCGTTGATAAATAAGCCTGGAAATCGCCAATGGGGTTTCTTAATAGCATATTAAATCCCTTCTATAATTTAAATTAAATTTTTAATGAAACTGTAAGTAATAAACGTAAAAACATGAATTAAAAAAAAAATCAAAGCCTTTGAAATTAATTAGAGGTAACCAAGGCGATACTGCTGGAAAAGAATGGCTCTAAAGCAATTTAAAATGACTAAACGTTTGCTTGAAACTGAAAAGGGATTTCTGTGCTTTTTTTTTCTACCAACAAGTGTTTTGTTCGGCAACTGAAAAGCTTTTTAAAGGTTACCTATTTACGAAAGCCAGTGCATAGTTGGAGCAATGGGATTTTTTGTTTGTTTTTTTTTAAATAGTTTTGGCGTTGATTGGACAACCATGCTAATAGGTTTAAAGCATTAAACCGTTATTTCACTTTAAAATTCAGAAAAGAAAAACCTGGTTCTATTAGTAACCAATAACCTTTTTAACCATAAATAACCCCAGAATTTAAAAAAAAAAGCATCGTACATTTTGCGTAAAGCTACATTTGCATATGTGTAAAATATGTATACATTGTAATAAATCAGTATACATGTTATCTTTGTGTAGCTAATTAAAAATGCAAAATATAAAATGTTTTTGAACGTGTTCCGGCCGTAATGAAACTTTCCGGTCGTTGTGAAATATCGCGTAAATATTTCAGCATGCACCTGTTTTGGTTTTATTATATAAATTAAATTATATTGATCCTTTTTTTTTGATTTATTGATGGAATTGTTTCGGGGTTAAGCCACCCTGGTTTTAATAAAACATCAATTTTAAACTAAATAAAAGTTATCCTTTTCTCTCTTCACCTTTTCATTCTTTATTATAAAATAAGTTATTTTAGTTAGAAAAAAAAAATGAAAAAGTTGAAGAACAGGACGGAAACGAAATTAGAGAGAACTTTTTGAGAAACTATTTAAAGCAAGCTGTCGTAAAGTGTTCCCAGAGTTGCATTGTGTCAAAAATATAATGGGAAGCATTACAACGAAAAGTAATTGTAACTGAAACACCACAGAAGTATAGAACTAATTTAGAATAGTTAAAGTTTGTTCACTTAGTAGCGTCTCCTTGTCTGCTTCTCGCAAATTGTCGACAGTTATTTAGAGCTAAATATACATCATGATGTTTGCTTTTCGCCATAAATTACCCACAAAAAAAAAACACTATTTTCTTTTTAAGTAAAAGTAATAATTTAAGGAGAAAAAATACGGAAAAAAGCAACACAGCCTCTATCTACTGCGGTATTTGTGATAGCGTTCCAGTTTCAAAAGAGCAAAAGGTAAAGAGATTAGACAAACAATGGGAAAGATATGAGGGATAAAATACCAGTAACTTTTGCCCTTCAGATGTGCTTTTGAAACTTGTGCATTGGCAGACTGTACAAGTTTAAATGATAATAACAGTATAAATATTTATTAATTATATTCATATTTGATTATGCTTAGATTATGATTAGACTAAATAGGACCAATAATTTCCAAGAGAATCAGAACAGTAGGTATGTTCTTGCAATATTCCTCGATCTTTGATACAGAATTGCACAAAATGGGTTTCAGAAGCATTAAGAATGTACAAATAAATATAATAAAGTTACAGTTGGTGTTAAAAATGCTCGCGAATCAATACTCATCTGCAAAAAAAAAATTTTTTTTTTTTTTTTACAAAGTGGAATAATTTTAATAAATAGTAATAAATTTGAATTGGAGTGAATAGTTAGCACGAAACATGTTTTCTTAAGGGAAGTCTTTTCAATCAACTGCCACTTTTAGGCCTAACCTCAGTCCCATCTAAACGTCACTCGCTTATGATGTAAGCTCACATGCCAAATGCCTTAAAAGAGCCGATGATACTACCTTAATGTCTTTGAATAAATGCCTGGAATATATTATTATGAATGAATGATAAATTTTTCAGAAGAAAAATGGCATTAGACACAACTTTACTAAAACTTCTGTAGTATAATATTTTTTTACTTAAAGGCGCATTTTATGGGTAAAATCCATCCTAAGGAATCCCTCTACACTATCTTAAAATAAACACAAAAATTCTTAAAGTGTATTTCTGTTTTGGTCCTACTAGAACCGTCCCTTGTAAATCTGAGTGTAACTCAAAAAGTTCTTTAGCTAAGGAAATTATTCATACATGAAATTGTTCTCTAAAAATTGCTCTAACTCATACGAATGCCTTAAATAGTTTTTAATTTTTCTTGAATAAAAGTAAAAATATAATCAAATGTTTCATACATGACAATTAAAAACGCCATTAGGCACAGCTCAACCAAAATTGCCATAGCATAATTAATTTTTTACTTAAAGGCTCATTTTATAGGTAAAATCCGTTCCAAAGAATCCCTCTGCAGTATCGTAAAATAAACACAAACATTCATAAAGTGTATTCGTATTTTTGTTTTGTTCCAACTAAAACCGTCCCTTGCATAACTGAGTGTAACTCAAAAAGTTCTTTAGCTAAAAAAATTGTTCATACATAAAATTATTCTCTAAGAATGGCTCTAACTTAGAGTGAAAATCTCATACGAATGCCTTAAATAGTTTTTGAATTATCTTTCATTAAAATAAAAATATAATCAAATGTTTTATCTATGACAATTAAAAATGCCATTACGCACAGCTCAACCAAAATTACCATAGCATAATTAATTTTTTACTTAAAGGCTCATTTTATAGGTAAATCCGTTCCAAAGAATCCCTCTGCAGTATCGTAAAATAAACACAAACATTCATAAAGTGTATTCGTATTTTTGTTTTGGTCCAACTAGAACCGTCCCTTGTAAAACTGAGTGTAACTCAAAAAGTTCTTTAGCTAAGGAAATTATTCATACATGAAATTGTTCTCTAAAAATTGCTCTAACTCATACGAATGCCTTAAATAGTTTTTGAATTATCTTGCATTAAAGTGAAAATAAAATCAAATGTTTCATCTATGATGATTAGAAGCGTCATTAGACACAGCTCAATTAAAATTGCTATAGCATAATTAATTTTTTACTTAGAGGCGCATTTTATAGGTAAAATCCATCCCAAGGAATCCCTCTACACTATTTTAAAATAAACACAAAAATTCATTAAGTGTATCCATACTTCTGTTTTGATCCTATTAGAACCGTCCCTTGTAAATCTGAGTGTATCTCGAAAAGTTCTTTAGCTAAAAAAAGTTTTCATACATGAAATTGTTTACTAAGAATTACTCTAACTTATGGTAAAAATCTCATAAGAATGCCTTGGATATTTTTTGAGTTATCTTGCTTTAAAATAAAACTTTTGTCAAAGAAATTGATGTTAGACATAGCATGCCCAAATTGGCTATAGCTTATTAATTTTTTGGCTTTTAGTGGTAAAATTGTCAAATCAAAATTTGATTTTCCACATATTAAAAACACATAAATATTTAAATAAAATGCGAAGATTTACTATACCGGTCTGGCAAATAGGTGGAGGATCTTAAGTGCGGTCACAGGTTAAAAGGAAAACGATAGTGTTACCCTTGCTCGTATTTTGCGTGCAATGATTAAACATTGTTGTATTTTTTTTAATTGATCCATTGCCTGAATTTATGTTGCACTCTAGGCAGAAATTTGCCCTACCTGTATATTTTTTTAGTGCATCAAGTACTTAAGTGAATTTTGAGTTCGTTATTATTGCACATGTTAGGGTAAACTACATAATTGTTGATCTTTGAAGGAATCTACACAATGCGTTATTGTTTGGGTTCAAAGGTAAGATAGCATATGCTTGTATAATGAATACTTTTTAAATTAAAACATGTTACAAAAAAATTACAATAAATTAAAAGGAGGTTGCAGACTTTAGGTTCAGTTCAGTCAGTGTAAATAATAGGAACGTAAATAATAAAATTGAAACTTAATATAAACGAACAATTTCGTCATCAATTTTGGCAAAAACATAAATAAAAAATAACGTAAAATCATAAAGAAACTGTACAATAGAAGAATTAAAAATAACAATTAACTTAATGTAAAGAAATGAAATATTCACGTTTTAACATTGAAATATCGAAGAATTGGATTTCGTAATTCGAATTTTTAACGAAACTTAAGACGTTATGCTCTTTTGCATTAATTATATTTAAACCCTTTTGATTGCTTATAAAGTTAAAAGTACAACTATAGCTTATTCTAATGGTTAGATAGAATTTTAATTTTTCATTTTTTTTTCTTATCTTTTTCTCCTTTAGGATTTTTCTCTTTTTATAACTTATTTTCTGTCCTTTTTTGTTATCTTTCTTCTTTTGCTTTTTCCTTTTGTTTTTTTTTTATTTCTTCTTTATCTGTTTTAATTTTTTTCCATTGCGTTGATGTTGTAATTCATGACCTATTTACCTTTTTTTAGTCAACATAATAATTTTTTTTAAAAAGAGTCAGGTTGGTTAAGTATAATATCTTCCTTGATTACCTTCAATTTTATTATTTAATACACAAATGGGTTATTCTTCAGGTACGATAAGTGGGATATCTTCTATTTTTACAATTCAATAATCATCTTGTGTTAAATTAATGGAAATAAATAAAATGTCTTGTATTATGGTATCTGCAATATATTAAATATTTTTGGAACAATCTAAAAGTGTATCAGATTACGAATTAGGAATATAACGTAATGTTGATGAATGGGATTCAGTTATATCTATACAGCCTTCTCTTCATTATTAGTATGCACAATTCTATTGCTCTAATTTTGACTTTATTAAATTGCAACCTGGAGAAACTTTCAAAAACACACAATTTTTAAGTAAAAACGTCTTACGACTTTAAGGCTGACTATGTCGCTAAACTGTATTTTTATTATTTTAAATAAATGTGCAAATTTCCCTGACTTTAATAAAACGTATAAAAGCCTAGAAACTTAAGCAGAAGGCTTAATATCAGTCTTCAAATATTATTATAGAGGCCAATTACTGTACAGTTTAGCTCACTGTTTAATAAATAAATGGTCTTCAAAGATTGTTGTTGCGTTTTACATGCAAAGAACTACGACTTGACTTTCTCGCTAAAACTTATATTATGTACATTTAATGTTTTTCTTTATTTAAAGATATAAAAGTATGCACTTAAACCAAATTTATGAATATAAAATGTTATGTGGAACCAATTGAGGTTTAAGCGCTTGCCCTAAGAATGTCTTGGCTCATAACCCGTTTATGGATACAGTGAATGTTATTGGAGCATTGCTGCAATATTTACGATACTATGAAATTTTAAGTGGCCCCATTGACATAGCGTGAAAATTAAATTGGGGGGGACTTAGTTCGAACAACGAAAAATCTACTTAAATCGCGGTTCAATTTCGATGTAAATAGCATCTTGATAAACGATCGTTTGTTGTCAATTTTTCAAAATTAAAACATCCAGAGAAATAAACTGAGTGATCGAAATCGATGTTTTAGTATCCGGTGACGTCAGATTGTCAGAAAACGCAGGGGTGATCTGGCATAGCTATGTAGAGATCCATCTATCACAGGCCGGGCGGCATTGTAATACGACGATATCAGACTAACAGCTTGCGTTAAATTATTTCCAATATCTGCCAAAGTGGGTCGATCTTTAAGTATACGGGTTTAGTTAAGTGTTTTATGGCGTAATTTACTGAAAAATTACTCAACGGCGTGATTCGCAATTTCGTAAAATAAGGTTAATCGTGCCCTAGTGAATTATGAACTTTAACTGCTGTCGTTAAGCGTTTTGCATAACAACCCTTCTAACAAATTGAGTAAAAGTTGTTACAAATTTATACAGCGTGACCAAAAAGTCTGGCAAAATATCTTTTATAGGTAAACGAATTAACTGGGTGAAAAACACTCGGACATCTGAATTTTATTTAATTTTTTTTTAATATATAGGGTGTGCCAAGAAGACTTGGCAGCTGTCAAATTTATTTTTTTAAATAGAACACCCCATTTATTAATGCATTTTTGGATTTTATGATAAATTCTAAACACCCTATACCAATCTTGAACTGTCTTCGAAATATCAACAATTGAAAATAAATATTTTTAAAAACTTTACCAGGCTGTAAAATCTAAATGATTTAACTTGGAGAAATACGGGTTACTCTTTTGCTGTCTTAGTTTTTCATAAGTTAACGTTTAACAATAACTTTAGATTTAACTGAAGTCAAAAAACTTGTCAAGCAAATAACGCCCTTCTTTAATAAATAGAAACTTTGGTACAAAGCAAAACTATTTAGTTAAATGTTCAAAATAATTTCCTTGCACTTCCTGATAATACGCAACGTTGAAATAAAATTTGTCCATAACGTTTCGAATCATTTCTGGTATAATTTGGCCCCCTTCATTTGTTATGCATTATTTTAAGTGTTTAGTGACAAATACTCTATTTTTCAAAGGTCCCCAAAAAAAGTAATCTAAAGGAGAGAGGTCTGGAGACCTACCTGGCTATTCTATGATACCCCTTGCTCTGCCTACACAATAGTTAAATAAACGTTTAATTTTGGTTTACAAAGTTTACATTTGTGGTTGAACTTCAACAATAGTATTGTTGAATTGTATTAATGAAGATTAAAATATGCTATATCTTGTGGCCCAAAAGCTGCTCTTAAAAATTAACCCTACTAAATCAATTGGCATTCTTTTTTGTAGTGATAATCACCGAGCATATATCTTGGAAAATTTAAATTTGCGTTTAAACAATATAATTATATCGTTTAAAACATCTGCTAAAAATTCAGGGCTTATTATCGATAATAAACTAAGATTTAAAGAGCATGTCAATTTTAAGTTAAGAAATGGATATTGTGCTCTGAAGTCTATATTTTCTGTCAGGCATTCTTTAAGCCCTAAAATTAAAATACTGTCATGTGATTCCTTGGTGTTATTACCATTAAACTTTTGTGACATCATCTATGGCCTCTGTCTTGATTATTCTGATGCGGCAAAAAATCAGAAGATGATTATGTGATGTAATTTATTATTAAGCGTATGTAATCTGTAGTATTTACTAGGCTTCAATAGAATTCAGGCACTATTTTATTAAATGGTCCTGAAAGTCTAAATTAATGGCCCGTTAGTTACCATATAATTAATTAGTTTTAGCGCTTATGTATAATTTATAATGTATTATTTTGGTAACTTATAAACGTATTATTATTATTATTATTAAATATCGGATAAAATGTCTGCGTTGCTTTCGAGAAGTGAAATAGGGTTTTTTCACGTTTTACTTGAAAACCTTAAGGTTATGTGAGAAAAGTATAGATATAAAAAATATATATCTTTTTTCTCAGGCAATTATTTTCCGCAAAAAAAAATCACTTTTCGTTAACCTTACCCTTAACCCCCCCACCCACCCCACCCAATTTACCAGTAAGAAATTCTCTTAAAAAATTATTGTTTTCCGAAAATAATACGCATGAATAGCTGGTTTCGTCATTTATATCCGATCTAATAACACAGTTTGTTAACTTAAATTTGATATAATTATATATATGTATATTAATAAATTTTTAATACAAAACAGTCCTATTAGATTGGATATTATGGATGAAAAACAGTGATTTTTCAAAAGAATTTCTTAGTGGCTACATATTTGGGGTGGGTGGGGGGGGTAAAGGTTCTGTTAATGAAAAACAATGCTTTTGCAGAAAATATATAATTAATTTAATAACACTGTTTATTTAAATTTGATATAATTTTAATATAAATAACTATTTAATATAAAAATAGCGTTATTAGATTGGATAATATGGACGAAAAACAGTGATTTTTTAAAATTAATAAAATTGAAAATCAAAATTTTTAAAAACTTTACTAGGATTTAAAATCTGAATTATTTAACTTTCGGTACTTGTTTATGTCACAGGTGGGACACTTTGATTTTGATTAATAGATTTGACGTCTTCGCTAAGTTCAATATTTTCCGAAATGGCTCAATTAAATGAAACAGAGAAATAAACATTAATGAGGTCAAGGGGTCGTTAATTTATATATTTCTAAATCGAAATCCAACTACTTCATCAACTGCTCAGAAAGTAGTAAGAAGGTTCTACGAAACTGGTAGCATTAAATAAAGGACTAGATTTGGTGGCCTAAAATCCTCAACAAATGACAAAAAAAAGTGCAAGAAAGAAGTTTTTCAATGTTTCCTTGAAAATCCCTACTGTTCGTTGCGAAAACCATCAGTTGAAGTAATTTAAAACAAAATAAATTCCCTTTTTATCAAATTCACTTGGTGCAAGAACTTTTGGAAGATGATTTTGACAGGAGGGTCGAATTTTATGAAACAATTATGACAAAACTAGTTTATGCTTCATGGCATTTTAAACCGCCAAAATTGCAGGTACTGGATCGATAAAAATCCACATTGGATGCGGGAAGTACGTACCCCAGTATCCCTAAAAATTTAATAATGTGTCGGTTGCGATATTTGGAGTCCACATAATTGGCCCGTACTTTATTGAGGGAAACCAGACTTAGTGTGTAGAAATGCTTTAAAACCGCAAACAAGTATGGTTTCAATCAGATGGAGCTCCTGTGCACTATAGTTCAGGTGCTTGATTATATAAATTTTACTTTTCCAAATAGATGGATAGCCAAGCACATCATATATTATTACTGTTAAATATATATTTATTTAACAATTTTTTAGTAAATATTTGGTTTTGATATATTTATCAACCGTATTTGGTTAAAGTATATTTATTAAAATATAAAATATATGTATATCATATACTATTCTGTCTACAAAATGGAGAAAATTTCGACATTTAAAAAATTGACACGGGATTTACATATTTAGTTTTTAAACTCGATTAATACATCTTAAATATTTGATGAAATTCTTTTAAAAAATCACTGTTTTTTGTCCATATTATCTAATCCAATACTGCTGTTTTTATACTAAATATTTATATAAAATATTATATCAAATTTAAATAAACAATGTTATTTAATTAAATATTGCATATATATTTTTCGCAAAAACATTGTTTTTCATCAACACAACCCTTACCCCCCCCCACCCACCCCAAACATTTGTCTAGTAAGAAATTCTTTTAGGAAATCGCTGATTTTCATCCATAATATCCAATCTAATAGCATTGTTTTATATTAAAAATGTATTAATATACATTTGTATAATTATATTAAATTTAAATAAACAGTGTTATTAGATTAAATATATATTTGCTGCAAAAACATTGTTTTTTATTAACACAACCCTTACCCCCGCCCACCCACCCCAAACATTTGCCCAGTAACTAATTATTTTGAAAAATCACCGTATTTCGTCCATAGTCTACAATTTAGCACTGTTTTTGTATTAAATATTTATTAATATACATATATAACAAACTGTGTTATAAGATTGGATATTAATGACGAAACCAACTATTATTCATGCGTATTGTTTTCGGAAAACAATGATTTTTGAAAACAATTTCTTACTGGTAAATTGTGTGGGGTCGGTGGGGGGGTAAGGGTAGAGTTAATGAAAAACGATTTTTTTTTTAATTTAAGGCAATAAAAAATTCATTAGTTTTTGTCTCTATATTTTTTTCACATAATTTTAAGGTTTTCGAGTAAAACGTGAAGAAATCCTATTTTACTTTTCGAAAGCAACGCAAAAATGTACACATGTATATAAAGAGTAATCCGTATTTCTCTAAATTAAATCATTTAGAATTTACAGCCTGATAAAGTTTTTAAAAATTTTTGTTTTCAATTGTTGATGTTTAGAAAACAGTTCAAGATTGATATAGGATGTTATACATGAAATGTGTTTAGACTTTATCATAAAATCCAAAAATGCATTAATTTTCCAGACTTTTTGGACACATTGTATAACATTTAATTTTTTTATTACAAGTAAATTGTATATTATGTTCTTGGACGTTGAATTATGGCTAATCCTTAACAACCATAAAACAGCAAATTATGCATAACTTCGTATTATTAATATTTAGTTAGTTAATACTATTAATTACTTACAGGCTCCAAATAAATTTCCCCGTAAATACCAAAATGTGTAATACTACTTATTCCCCAGGATAAATGGGTGTAAGTCTCTATATCCCATTCCAGAATATAGGCCCCCCCACTTAAAACTGCTAGGGGCTAATTCTTAGGATTACCGCATATTACTGCAGCAAATCCTGTTATTTCCATTAAGCTTAGCTATAGATAATTGATTATGTTAGACACCATTTGGTAAATGAACAAAAACCCAGGGAGGCATAAAGGATGTATAATATGAGATATTTTGCATCGACCTGAGATCGAATAATACTGTTTTAGATGCAAAACAGGATATCGGCAATATATCTGTAAAATCGAATGGCATCGGCATTGGCCTGCTAAAATCGTGCTGGATGTCGGCTGGATCGGATGGGGACTGGGGCTCATTTGCAACCAGAGAAAGGCATTAGCTTAGCGGTATAGACGCGTTTACCATCTGGTTTCTAAGTCCCAATATAGTGCATTCACGGTGTCCGACGCTGTCCGGTTTAATTAAATCTATTGCTGTATTCCAAGATAATGGATGTCTGCATTATAACGTTCCGGTATTTCGTTTCACTTATTTAAGCAACGTTTTTCTGGTTGTTAGGACAGTTTTACTTTTAAGAATTTTTAGTAAAAATTTAGTTGTACAGGGTGTCACAAATTACAGGGTCGGTTAAATGAAGGTAAAGTTGCGCAATTTGGAGCAATTTTTAAAAAGAGGAGAAAAAGAATTTTTAGTAAAAATTTAGTTGAAAAAGAATTTATAAAAAGAATTTTTAGTAAAAATTTAGTTGTACAAGGTGTCACAAATTACAGGGTCGGTTAAATGAAGGTAAAGTTGCGCAATTTGGAGCAATTTTTAAAAAGAGGTTTAAAAAATTTTATAATTCGGGATACTTTCGAAGTTATCCGAAAAAAATCGAAAATTGTTAAAATCGTTTTTAGCTCCTACCGAGTTTATTTAAAGAGATATCGGAAAACTAAAAACAGTTTTTCATTGCCAGTTTTTATGCTCTACAACATTTTTTTTTTAATCATCATCAACTTTATTTTTTCTTATGGGCGCCATATTGGATTTTCTCATTTTTAAAAAGTATTTTTAATTGCCTTTAAAATGAGGTATCGCACTTGCATGTCCGATTACTCCTTCTAGTACTTCATAACATAAACATTTTCTAATCTCTTCTTTGGGACGTGACAGCGCATGTCAGCGCTTCAGAAAAGTGTGACTACTTTATGCTACTTTGTCTGAAAATTGTGATTTCCTGTTTATCCATTTATATTAAAAAATATTAGCATACCTTCAACTGAGATGGGGGTATAAGAATAAGAATTCAATTTTTCCACTTTTTATCTCGATCACTGATTTATTTTTATATTTCCCTCCTGGATTTTCTGAGCATAATTTTCTATAAAGTGAGATTGAAACGGGGATGTAAGAATGAAGATTCATCATTTTTACATTTCTATATCATGCAAATGTCAAGAAGAAAGTTAAAGTTCCTTCTAAAGCGATTTTTTTGACATAAAATAAAATAATAAATTACTTTTCACATTTATAACCTAATTACTAAAAGTTTGCGTCAGAATTAGCGGCATTACGAATAAAAAAAAAATAAATAAATTAGTTTTCTAACTGGCTAATATCATTAGCGTCTCGCTCATTATAACTTACAACACTGGAGGTGGGTGGTGGGGAGGGAGGAACCTGAAATAAGAAAATTTTCTTTTACGTTTAGCCCCTACACTTCTAATTAATTTCATTCCATTTAGACTCGGGGAGAAGCCAGTAAATTAAAATTAGATTTATATCTGTCACCTGAAGTAATTGGAATATTTCTTCATTTACCTCGGATCGCATAATTTAATTTTGTTATTTATATTAATTCCGATTGGTTATTGAGCGATGACTTGAGTTGAGAATAAGTTTTTTCCAGTGGTCGTTTGTTAAATTGGACACTTCCCAAGCAACACACGATGATTAAATAAACGTTTATTTTTTGATTGAATTGAGTTGAATTTAAATATCGGACAAAATGTCCGCAAGATATACGTTGAGGAATTTAATATTATGTTTAAGTTTTATTCGCGATTAACAAGAAGGTTTATTAAATGTTAATAACAGTTGATAAATATATTAATAGTGTTAATTTAAAAATTTTGTTTTTGAACCTAATAATGAAATGTGGTCTAGAACCAAAAAAATGATTTTTTTCAAAACTTAATGAATTATCTTAAAAAAAGGGAATATTCACTTATTTGCAATTGTCATAGCAATACGCCTTGCTTTTGAGAAATAAAATAGGGTTTTTTCACGTTTTACTCGAAAACCTTAAGGTTATGTGAGAAAAGTATCGTTAAGAAAACTAGTTTTTTTATCACCTATTATTTTCTTAAAAATGCATTTTTTTCTTAGGTAATTATTTTACACAAAAAAACCGTTTTTCATTAACCTTACCTTTACCCCCCCACCCACCCCATACAACTTACCAGTAAAAAATTGATTTAAAAAATCACTGTTCTCCAAAATATTACACATGAATACGTCATTAATATCTAATCTAATAACATAGTTTGTTTATTTAAATTTGACATAATTATAAATATGTATATTAATAAATATTTTATATAAAAATGGTGGTATTAGATTGGATATTGTGGACAAAAAATTGTGGTTTTTTAAGAGAATTTCTTACTGGATAAATGTTTGGGGTGGGTGGGGGGTAAGGGCTGTTTTGATAGAAAACAATATTTTTGCAAAAAATATATATTTGATATTTAATTTATTAAAATTTTTGAATTAAATTTGATGTAGTTGTATACAGTATTGTGCATAAATATAGCAACAAGCGATGTTTTCAAAAATATTATTTGCTCCTTTATTTATTCCATATTATTTCTTTACTTTTAAGTACACGCTTCTATATTATTTATAAATATACCGAGATATCATAAGAATGCCAATGCAGAGTAAGGAACTTCATGTTTGTTTATTTAGACAATGTGCATAAATATAGCAACATTCTTGTTTAGCATTTATTTTATCAATTAAATATGGATTTACCTGCTGTAAAGTTGTTATTTTTGAATCTCAGAATTAACTTAAAATGGGTCGCTCAAAAACCGTCTCTGATGATGTAAGAAAAATTATTGTGGAGCATTACGAAAATGGTGTTAGGCAGAGTGACATTGCAAGAAGCTTACGGCTTCACAGGTCAATCGTATCCAGAATTTGCAAAAAATTTCGCCTTACTGAAACAGCTGCACCGGCGCCCATTCCTGGTAGACCCAAAAAAACAAATTTGAGCATGGATAGGCAGCTGCTACGCATTTCCAAAGAAAATCCTTTTTTGTCCTCTTTCCAAATTTTGGCAAAATTAAAAGAGGGTGGAGGAGTAAACCTCAGTTCCAGTACCGTAAGGAGAAGATTATTTGATGCCAACTTACCTGCTCGTCGCCCTGCCAAAAAACCATTACTCTCAAAGAAGAACGTCAAGGCTCGTTTTCACTTTGCCCAATCTCATGTCCACTGGTCTGTAGCTGATTAGAAGAAAGTTGCATTTAGTGATGAATCTAAATATAATTTATTCAGGACTGATGGAGTGATGTACGTCAGACGCCCCAGTGAACAAAGATTAAACAAAAAGTACATTTGCCCAACAGTTAAATATGGAGGGGGAAATATTCTTGTTTTGTGATGTTTCTCGACTCGTGGCATGGGACCCATAGTAAGAATAGTGGGCAAAATTGCATGTACAAAGATATTCTGCAAACACATTTAGTGCCATATATGGATGAAGTCATGCCAGTAACAGCCATATTTCAGCATGACAACGATCCAAAACATGCTTCTCAATTTGTTAAGAGGTGGCTATCCGATGAAAAAATAAATGTAGTGGTCTGGCCATCTCAATCGCCAGACCCAAACCCTATAGAGAATTTATGGCATTACATTGACACCAAAATCAGGCACCTTACATGCTCTAATACAAATATTCTCTTTGAAATAGTGGAAAAGGCTTGGAAAGAAGTGAACAATGACTATATTATGAAATTAATTGAGTCCATGCCAAGACGATGTGCATATGTTATAAAGGAGAAGGGGTGGTACTACACGAAATATTGAATTGATTTTAATTTAGTTGGGTTATATTTTTTTTAGAATCATAACTATTTTTTGTTGCTATATTTTTAATAATAAATTTGCATAAAACAATTTGGTGTTTTATTTATTATGATACAAAAAATATAATAACATGAAAATAAAAACAGTCTCTAACTATTCGTGTAAATAATACATAAACCTTACTTATAAAATAGATACTAAAAGATATATAACAGGAAAGTTCAATGTTGCTATCTTTTTGCACAAAACTGTATATAAATATTTGATATAAAAATAACGTTATTAGATTATATAATATGGATGAAAAATAGTGATTTTTCAGAAGAATTTCATTAACTATTTGAGATGTAGTAATCAAGTTTAAAAACTAAATATGTAAATCCCTTGTCAATTTTTTTAAATGCCGAAATTTTCTCCCTTTTGTAAACAAAATCGTATATGATATACGTATATTCTACAGTTCAATAAATATATAGCATTTTTTCTGAGGCAATTATTTTATACAAAAGAACCGTTTTTTATTAACCTTACCCTTACCCCCCCACCCACCCCATACAACTTACCAGTAAGAAATTGTTTTAAAAAATCATTGTTTTCCAAAATAATACGCATGAATAATAGCTGGTTTCGTCATTATTCTCTAATCTAATAACACAGTTTCTTTATTTACATTTTACATAATTATATATATGTATATTAATAAATATTTCATACAAAAATGGTGCTATTAGATTGGATACTATGGACGAAAAATTGTGGTTTTTCAAGAGAATTTCTTACTGGATAAATGTTTGGGGTGGGTGGGGGGGTAAGGGTTGTTATAATAAAAAACAATTTTTTGTAGAAAATATATATTCAATATTTAATTTATTAACACTGTTTATTTAAATTGGATACAATTTTATATATAAATATTTTATAGAAAAACAACGTTATTAGACTGTATAATATGGACGAAAAACAGTGATTTTTCAGAAGAATTTCATGACTATTTGAGATGTAGTAATTGAGTTTAAAAACTAAATATCTAAATCCCCTGTCAATTTTTTTAAATGCCGATATCTTTTCCCTTTTGTAAACAGAATCGTGTATGATATACGTATATTCTACAGTTCAATAAATATACATTGACCAAAAAAAAATTTTTTTTTTAAATAAAATCATACGGTTGAGGCAAAAAGTTACTAAAAAATGGTTATAATAATATATGATGTGTTGCTTGGGTTAGATAAGTGATAAATATATGGTAAAAACCCATTTTGCTAAAGAATCCCATTAAATTTCCCCAACGCCATCGGGCGAAGCAATTTTACAAATCTACCTTAATGCTTTCGTCAATTCTTGTTTTCAACTGTACGGTCGTGTTGTGTTATATATGGGACCGGAATCGTTGCATCTTGGACCCGACTCGCTCCGCTGGATTTCAATTTATTCACCCATTCATAGTGAGCTGAGCTCTTTAGGAATCTCTTGCCTAATTATTTTTGAGTGTCTCCATCCAATTCCATACGAAGAACTCAATCAAGTGCCAGGAAATGTAAATCGGTTTAAGCCCTTTTCCTTACTCTACGCGAAATCTTCCTACATTTATTATTTAATAGTCGAGTATAGATCTTAAGAATTGAAACAAAAGTACTTCAATTTTAAGAAGCCGATATTTATCCGAATCCCGAAGTTAAGTTCGGAATAAATAACGGTCAGCAAGTTACGTTTGGGAGTAGTAAATTTTTTATGCGACGCACCGGGACTTTTAATGATATGGACCGGTGACGACCGAGGAGTATTTTGCTATTTTACGAGATCGTTATCGTATCTGCAACGACATCGAGCAGAAAACGGTTCGTTTCTTGAATCGGCTAAAACAAATAGGTTGTTTCTTTAGGGAGTTTTACTAGTAAAAATTTACAGATTTTTGGGAATTTTTTACAAAATGTAATTTTTTTCTTCTATAATATTTCTATTTCAAAAAATATATTTTTTTGAAGGAGACTTTAAAATAAAATGTAATTTTTATATGATAAGACCATAAATAAAAAATATGGCTTTAGTGTTAATGTTAAACCTGTTTCTTGGGACGTTCATAAGTGTGATTCCTTTAAGCAAATTAATCATATAGCAACTAAATTTATATAATGTACTTAACAATAGTATTGTTTAATTGCCAGGCCTATCTGAATAACAAAGATAACGTTGTCTTATTAGCAATTAACTGGAAGGCCAGGGGTACCAGAAACCCCAAAATTTGCTTTAAATTCCATTTCAAATGTCGGGAAGAAATAAATCTTGATTTTAAACGCCTTGTAAAAATGGCATTAAATACATAAGAAAATTAATTTAAATGTTTGGAATAAAAAGATAAACAGCTCTGGAACATATCAGAAATTACGTTAAAAGCCAATTCAAGACACAAGAAGGGTGCCTGAAGGACCAAATTTTGCTTCAAATTCTAGGCAGGAATAAATAAAAATTATTTCAAAATCCTGGAAGAAATAAATCATTCTTTCATTAAAGAAATAGCTTCAAATGCCCCAAATACATTAAAAAAAATAATCTTTTAAATGCCTGGAATAAATTGAAAAATGGACCTAAAATATATAATAAATGAGTTTGGAAGCCAATCAGGGACACAAGAAGGATACCAGAAATCCTAAAATTGACAACAAATTCCAAGCAAAAATTAAAAAAAAAATATTTCAAATGCCTGGAAGAAATAAATCATGATTACATAAAAGAAAAGGCTTCAAATGCCTCAAATACATTAAAAAAAAATAATATTTTTAATGCCTGGAATAAATTGAAAAATAGTCTTGGAATAAATAACAAATTGATCTGGAAGCCAATCCGGGACATAAGAATAATAGCAGAAACATTAAAATTGACACCAAATTCCAGGCAAAAATTCAAAAAAAAATTTTAAATGCTTGGAAGAAATAAATCATGATTTTATTGAAGAAATGGCTTCAAATGCCTCAATTAAAAAAAAATATATTTAAAATGCCTGGAATAAATTGAAAAATAGACCTGAAATATATAATAAATGAGTTTGGGAGCACAAGAAGGATACCAGAAATCCTAAAATTGACAACAAATTCCAAGCAAAAATTTAAAAAAAAATATTTCAAATGCCTGGAAGAAATAATTCATGATTACATAAAAGAAAAGGCTTCAAATGCCTCAAATACATTAAAAAAAATAATATTTTTAATGCCTGGAATAAATTGAAAAACAGTCTTGGAATAAATAACAAATTGATCTGGAAGCCAATCCGGGACATAAGAATAATAGCAGAAACATTAAAATTGACACCAAATTCCAGGCAAAAATTCAAAAAAAAAAATTCAAATGCTTGGAAGAAATAAATCATGATTTGATTAAAGAAATGGCTTCAAATGCCTCAATTAAAAAAAAAAATATTTAAAATGCCTGGAATAAATTGAAAAATAGACCTGAAATATATAATAAATGAGTTTGGGAGCACAAGAAGGATACCAGAAATCCTAAAATTGACAACAAATTTCGAGCAAAAATTAAAAAAAAATATTTCGAATGCCTGGAAGAAATATATCATGATTACATTAAAGAAAGGGCTTCAAATGCCTCAAATACATTAAAAAAAAAATATATTTTTAATGCCTGGAATAAATTGAAAAATAGTCTTGGAATAAATAACAAATTGATCTGGAAGCCAATCCGGGACACAAGAATAATACCAGAAACATTATAATTGACACCAAATTCCAGGCAAAAATTCAAAAAAAAAATTTCAAATGCTTGGAAGAAATAAATCATGATTTGATTAAAGAAATGGCTTCAAATGCCTCAATTAAAAAAGAAATATTTAAAATGCCTGGAATAAATTGAAAAATAGACCTGAAATATATAATAAATGAGTTTGGAAGCCAATCAGGGACACAAAAAGATACCAGAAACCTCAAAATTTACTTCAAATTCCAGGCAAAAATTTAAAAAAATATTTCAAATGCCTGGAAAAAGTAAATCATGATTTCATTAAAGAAATGGCCTCAAATGCCCCAAATACATTAAAAAAAAATTAAATGCCTGGAATAAATTGAAAAATAGGCCTGAAATATATAACAAATGAATTTGGAAGCTAATCCAAGACACAAGTCAACAATCAAATTCCAGGCAAAACTTAAAAAAAATGATTTCAAATAAATTATTTCAAACTATTTTAAAAAACCTTTGATCAGAGGTTTCTTAAAAACAACATTTATTTTAGCAATCAGTTACTAATTTGAGATTACAATTTATAAAGTTTATAGTGATGTTTAAGGCTTAACTAAATGAACCAGTAAACAGTGGATAATTGGTATCATTGGTACCAGAATTTGATTTATATAGTGTGGTTATTAAATTATAATATACTTAGAAATTATTGACTAAAATGAGGCTTAAGTTTCCTAACAAATTTACGATAAATTGTTTCTTTTATAACATCAATAGACAGACTGTTAAATATTTAAGAAGCTTCATGAATAGGATTTCTTAAAGCTATAATAGTTCTAGCCTAATATGATTATTCATTAAGTAATATGTGTGTATGTCATTTGAATATACAGTAGTGTGATTAGACTTACTTTTGTAGTTAATGAATAATCTTAAAAGTTAATTTTGCCAGCTCTAACTCGGAATCATAATCAATGGATTGAATTTTTAATTTTTTATAAAATAGGTGTTTTATCCGATTAACATGTTGATCAAAATCTAAAAGACAAAAATAAAAATTCATATATTTAGGCACAGTTTAAATTATAATGAAACGTCACGCATGTACATTAAAATTATGCATTGAATATAACCAAAATATTTAATGTTAAAAAATATCATGCTACTATTGATAAATTAAAAATTATTGTAAATTTGTCACTTCTAGATGTATGGGTTGGCAAAAATATATAATTTTTTAACTAATTTTAATTAATTTTTTAATTATTTAAAAAAGGCTGTAATAAATTTTTTTTTTTTAAATTAAAAATATTAACAGAAAATTGACTTTCTCTGTTGTTCCTTGACAGGAATTAATAGAATAGACACTGATCGTTCCATAAAGAAAAACGTAACGCATGTGCATTAAAAGTATGCATTTAATATATTAATCCATATATTTATTTAAATAAGTCAAACACAAAAGAAATATTAAAAGATATTATGGTACTGGTAATAAGTTATCAATTTCTATAAATTTTTACGTGAAAGATGATGTAAATAAAAAATTATGTGAGGGTGCACACTCCCAAATTAAAAATTTACATATTTAGATACAATATAAATTATAAAAAAACATTAGGCGTGTACATTAAAATTATGCATTAAATGTAATCAATTTGTCACTCCTAGATGTAAGGATTGGAAAAAATTTAGAAGTAAATTAATTTTTTACTATTATTTAAAAAGGGACAGTAGTGAGAAAGTCCTGTTTTTGTGATTTTCAAATATAAACAAAAAAATGCCTACTGTGTCATAAAGAGAAATATTATGCGTATGCATTAAAATTATGCATTTAATATACTAATTAACATTTTCTTTGAAAATAGTCAAACAGCTGAAAAGAAATGTTAGAAGATATTATAGTATCGGTAATAAATGATCAATTTTTGTAATTTTTTTGCTTCATAGATGATGAAAATAAAAGAATATGCGGTGAAAATTCCCAAATTAAAAATATTTAGGCTATTTAAATTATAAAAAAACCTGTACACGCGTACATTAAAATTACACATTGAATATGACCCAAAAACAAAACGTAAAAAAAATATTATATTATACCAGTGACAAATTAAGAATTAATATATTTGAAAAATAATATTAAAATGGATACAACGTATATTTTATCATGTCAAGTAAAATAAAACACTATACAAGTAAATCGAAGAATTTCAGAAAAAGAATTTACTTTAAAATAAGGTGATAAAGTTGTTACCGCAACGAATGAGTTAATATAACATGTCAACGTCAACAGAAACTGTTTTCAGGCGTTTCGAGTAAAGATGCTACATTTGCGGGAAAAAGTTGATTGAAATTTCCCGCCCCGCACTTTATATTTTCCTTTTTCTATTTATTGACAATATCTCGGGGCTGCAACTTGCTACATATCAAACTGAACAATTTGCTCTATTTCGGTATTTTATTAAGGCGCGGGAATCAGCGCCGGGTTTCAAGAAACCACAAATTGCAACAACACACAATTGGCTCTTCCTCGCTGAAACTGTATGCTAGTTTCGCTTTGTACGGAATTTCTTTTTAGGTCACGGCGCTCACATAAAACTTTTTCACCCCGACGTATAAAACACGGTATTTTTAAGGTCTAGTACGGAACAAACCGCCGCTTTTTATCTATTTTAAACGTTTCATTTAATTCTAGTAGATACCGACAGTTTAGTGCAAGCTTATGTTGCTTCTAACAAAAAAAACGTCTAGCATATACTAATAAATTATGCAAAACATTATGATTATTGACCAAGTTCCTATGAAATTTTTTAATGTAATTTAAAAAGTTAAAATGCAATTTGCAATAAGTTCAAGCAGTTCTCAGTATTAAAAACATGATATAAAATGTCACTCGTCTACATTAAGATTATGCATTTATGATGCACGTTTCATAATAATATTACTCGTAATAAATTAGCGCTTTTCAATTAGAAATTTTGGAATTTGCAAGATGGTCATAGAACACTATGCAACTATGCAACTATGCAAAATCAAAAATTTCGAAATAAAAAAGAGTAAAATTTTTAATAGGAGTCATATCCATTTAAGTTATGCATAGATATTTACAAAATGTTTTTTAATTCATGCAACAAAATCATAAGTAAAATATTCATGAATTATATGTAACTCATTCAAGGGATGCTCTGGAATATTCCTAGATAAGTTTCCTATAATCCAGAGATAATTTGTCTTACAGTGAGCTCAAATGAATTTAAAACAAGAATTTAAAATATAAAAAAACGTCACTCGTCTACGTTAAAATTATGCATCAATAATGCTTCAAAATGTGTTAAGAATTTATTATATATTACATCAAATAAAAGTAACAATTATACTAATTAGTGCAAAAAATGAGCATGCTGCTATAAACAGTTTTAATAAATAATACGTATACAAAAAAAATTAATAAATAACTTATAATTAATAATTTTGAGTTTATGTTTGCATTTAATAATACAAAAAGAGCATTTAAAGCAATTCCAAAATTCAATAAATTTTTTTTATTTTTAAATTGAGCATTTTTTATGAATTTAAAATCTCCGATAAAGCAACGTCACATGTATGCATTAAGATAATGCATCAAATATTATTAAAAATTAAACGTTTGAAAATATTACTCGTAATAAATTACCAATTTTTGACCAACGAATAAAAATCGAAAATTCTGAACTAATAAAGACTAAAATATGAATAAGAATAACTTAACGAGACGAATCATATAATAAGAATCATGTTCATGTATTCTATGCAACTGTTCAAGGGATGCCTTGGAGAAATTCTATTAAGAGATCTTGGAATACTCATAGAAAAATTTACTATAATCATCGGATAGAGATAGCTTGAATTTAAGATATAAGAAAACGTTACACCTGTTCATTAAAATTATGCACTATTGCCTTGAAAAAAATATCATATTAAATTTTAAAAAAAAGTAATAGTTATTATATTTATTACAGCGGATGAGCATACTGCTATAAGCATCTTTAGCAATTCCTAAATTAAATAAAATTTAGGTACTTTTAATTTTGTATTTTCTTTATGAATTTAAAATATGTGAGTATCAAATGCATTTAAGTTATGCATAAATACCAGCCTAATCTCCTAATTCCTTAATAACAATCTTTCAAATAAATAGTGAAACACAAGCAGACGTCACTTTTGCATTTAAAATTTCGACTCGATTTTAAGAGAAGAACAATTTTTCTCATATAACAATGCGGTAAATTGGCTAAATCAGCATTCGTTTTTCTAAGCACGGCACAGCCAACGTTCTGAACCACGAGTACTGCATTTTCCTCTTACAACCTTAACCGTAACGTTTGATATAAAAGTGTTTTATATGCAATAAACTTCACTTACTTAAATGCTTGGCTATGGAGTTTTTCCACGGTGGAATAACTGCAGCGAGCCATATAAGTTCGTTGGCGAATGCAAAAGCTTGATGTTTCTTTGTCAGTTAAGTTTTGAGCACAAAACCGGTTTGCTTTGAGTTTTTTTTATTGTTCTGGATTAATCATTCAACTACTTCAGGTTTATTTTGTTCAGTTATCAATGCGGTAAGCTTGTAAAGGTTAAAGTCCTCTCCGAATTTTACGAAGTTTTTCCTTTGCGAACTTTTAATGAATATTAAGCCTAAAAGTGAAATTTAAGAGTAAAGGAGAGAAACAAGAACCGAAATTATTACTCGCGCCTATATTTCAAAATAATTTAGTTGAAATACAAGGACAATGGGCCGTGGAGAAGTTTTAACAGAAAACACGAGGGTCTTTTATTATACCCTTTGAAACTCCCACTGTGTGTTTGGCGCCTTTAATTAAAAAACTTATCAAATCAAAGATGGCGAGAAGTCTTTCCCGGTGATTATATTGTCAAATATCAAAACATAAAAAGTTCACGATATGACGGCAAGCGAGGATGTTAACTTCGGGGATTCAATTTAAGTTTTTACATTTAGGGAGTATGTTAAAATGTTGCGGATTTTATGATGGGGCCACCTTCTATAAATTTTATCCTATTCAGTCATAATTTATATTTATTTAACAAAAATGTGCTATAGATATATAAAATTGTTGCATCGCATGCTTGGCTCGTATTATAAATACTCCGTCAAGGAGCTAGGTTAAAATTCAATAAAAAACAAATTACAATGATTATAATTTAAGAAATTACCCAATAGCTACTTGTACGAAATAATAGAGGATCATTTAATAACTTTAAATAGATTTTTTCAAAAGCTCTTTAAACCGGTTAAAATTTCACAGTTTTTAACATTCTTAGATAAATTGTTGAATTTTATCAAACATCTGTTTAAGAATTGGGCTGGGCATTTGGGACGCACTACATCTGTTGACCAGGATAAAAACTGCACGATTTCTTATATATTAATGGTGTACCCCTGAGAGAATTCTTAACTTTTAACATAGATATTATACTTAATATTTTGGCTTCATCATACCTAGGATACGTAAGAATCTGTCAATCGAGGAGTGTAGAAGAATCCGTAATCAAATATAATTTTAATGCATAATTTTAATGTACACGCGTGACGTTTCTTTATAACTTAAGCTGTGTTTAAGTGGTTAAAAAAAGGTGAATTTAAGAATTTTCTCTCGTTTGACATATTTAATGCATACATTATATAATTATTCTTTTAGCGATAAGTGTGTTTGTGTATACGTGTGTAATATTTTTCTAGTTTAGTTATTAAGTTATATTCTAACCATAATTTTTATGGATTTTTTTTAATTGTAATTTTAACTATGCTCAAATATATGAAATTTTAAATATGGGGATTTTCACCCTTACATAACCTTTTTGGCTTATTTTCCATGCATATATCGATTAGTCTTTTAAATGCATAACCATAATGTATACGCATGACGTTTCTCTTTATCTCAGTTGATTAGTGACTATTAATCATTTAGGTCAGATTTCTAGTAATATTTTAAAATGACCAAAACAAGATTTTCTTACTAATGCCACTTTTAATTAATAATAAAAAAAAACTAATTTATGATTTTTCATTGTAACTTCTAGATTTGCCAATCCGTATATCGAGAGGTGTAAAATTTATATGAATTCTTAATTTATCACCGTTAATATAATATTCCTTTAACATGTAGTGTTAACTTTGATGCATAATTTTAATGTACACACGTGGCGTTTCTTTAAAATTGTGCCTAAATATAGGGTCTACCAATAAAAATGATATAAGTTTAAATTGCTAAAAAATAAAAACGAATTGGTTAATTTCTATGATTGATGTTTCATATTGTAGTTTATTACGTTTTAAACAAAATATCATTAAGATGTCCACCTCGGCTACGGCGGCAGACGTTTAGACGATGAACCCAATTTTCAATCACTTTTTCTAACAAGTTGGGCTGAATTTCGCGAATAACCCTAGTTATGTTAACTTTCAACTCATTGATGGTTTGGGGATTGTTAGAATACACCTTCGACTTCACATATCCCCAAAGAAAAAAGTCCAGGGGAGTAAGATCACAGGACCTTGGTGGCCTCCACTATCAATTGCAGGCCAAAGAAAGTTTGTTATCATGTCGCGGTAGCGCTCTCCGTTGACTGTCACAGTACGCCCCCCTGCATCCTCAAAAAAGTATATGGACCGATAATTCCACCGACATGCAAACCACACCACACAGTCACTTTTAACGGGTTTAATGGCACCTGTACTAATTTCTGGGGATTGTTTTGACACCAGAAGCGGCAATTTTGCGTATTGACAACGCCACTAAGACAAAAATGGGCTTCATCTGAAAAGATGATTTGTTTCCCAAAATCGGCATTTTGTTCCAACTGCAACAGGGCCCAGTCGGTAAACGTTTTTCGCAAACCATGGTCAGCAGGCTTCAATTCTTGAGTTAGAACCATCTTATATGGATGTAGGTCTAAGTCTTTCTTCAAAATGCTCCACAGAGACATTGGTGAAATGCCTAATTGCTGAGAACGGCGCAAAACAGACAAAACATTGTTATTCGCGTCAACACTTTCTCTTACAGCGGTCCTTGCACTTTTTTGTCGCGTTGGTGGCTTATTCTCCAGAAGAACTTATTAATTGTGCGCCTTATTGCAAGCTCAGAAGGCCGTCCACGATGGCAAAAATCTTCTCTAAGAGCACGATAACACGCTCTAACCGATTGCGCATTTTCGTAATACCTTTTCACGATAGCTATACGTTGCTTTTGACTTAAACGATTCATTATGAAATGTCAAAGTGTACCTAACACAACTGACGCTTGATCCGCGTTTTGACACATACCATTTTGCGTACATGAAACCCATGCGTACCCACTAAACTTCTATCACTTCTCTTGGTAGACCCATTATATCAATTTTTAATCTATAAAATTTCACCCTTACATACGTTTTTACTTCTATGAGGGCAAAAATGTACAAAAATTAATTATTTATTACAGATGCCATAACATTTCATTTCAATTATTTTATCATAATTTTGATTTATACGCAGAACCTTTCTCTTTATGGCAAAATAACTATCTATTATATTAATTAGTCTTTAAGCCATTTGTCTATTAATATTTGAAATAATGTAAAGCATTTTTTTGTTACTATTCTTTTTAAATAATTGTAAATAATTTTATTTGGGATTTTTTACAGTAACACTCCATACATCTAGGAGTAACAAATTTACAAAAATTCCTAGTCAACCACAGTTAATATAATACATTTTAACATTTAATTTTTTAGTTATATTCAATTTACACGCATGACGGTTTTGTGTAATTCAAATTTTACCTAAATATATGATTTTTTTATTTGGGAATTTTCACGTTTAGATAACCTTTTGTTTCCATCATCTATGAAGTAAAAATGTACAGCAATTGTTAATTTATTACCGGTACCATAATATTTTTTAACATTTCTTTTCAACTGTTTGACTCATGCATGTATCGATTAGTATATTAAATGCATAACCTTCATATATACGCGTGACATTTCTCTTTATAACATAATAAATATCTTTTATAATAATTTTCCATGAAGTGATTTTTTTGTTAATATTTGAACTCAAAGCTGGGATTGTCTTACTACTGAAAATGCTTGTGAAAAAAATTAATTAGGGATTTCTCATAGTAACAAGTTTTTTATAATTTATTAAAAAAAAAATTATTATGTTTTTAAAAAAAGTTGAATTTGAGTATTTTCATTGGTTTAATTGTATATATATAATGCATACATTAATTATTGCATAATCTTAATATATACGCGTTATTTTTTTATGATATGATAAATATCTGTTCTATTAATTTTTCATTAAACCAATTTATTGTTAATATTTGAAAATCACAAAAACAGGATTTTCTTATTACGATCCCTTATTAATAATATTTTTTTTTAAATTAATTTAAGATTTTTCACAATAACTTAGACATCTAGTTATTTATCAGCGGTAATATATTTTTTAAATTCAATTGTAGATTATATTGAATGCATAATTTTATTGCACACTCGTGATATTTTCTAATAACTTATCTTTTGCATAAATACATGTATTTAAAAAAAATGTTTAATTGTGGAATTTTTTACTCGTTTGATTTACATGTGACGTGTCTTTATATCAGACGACTATATATGAAAATCACAAAAACGGGAATTACTTATTAGACGGTAGCTGAAAGTATTAAATAAAATAATTTAAGTTTCTCGCGTGTAGAGGAGCAAATGGATAAAATTTAATTTTATGTCACAAGTTTACTAACCCCCTTAAAAGATAAAAGTAATACGAGCGAGAGCTTTTGTTCTGGCAAAACATCGTACCGATATTAAACATTATGTTGGAGCACGTAAAATATTCTCGTCATCGCATGATCTCCGGGGTTGAAACGGAAAATTTTAATATGAAAGCTCTCATTTTTTTTTCCATGCCGTTCGTGACTAAGGTGGAGTATATTAAAATGGTGTCTTTGAATTGTATTTTTTTTATGCCACTTTGCCGCTTACTTAGATTCGGAGCGGATAACGATGAATTTGGAATTTCAAACGCGTTTTTTGTTTTAAATATTTAAACCATTGAATGGAACATTTTTGTTCGGAAATTGCTACAGCTGTTTTCTATTATTAAGAAATATTTCTTTATATTATAAATCAATACGCTGCTATTTTTATATAAACATATTCAACACCTAAGAGATTTACAAACATAATATGCCATTGATACCAAAAATTTATAGAAATGTTATTTTCGTTTCGAAATATCTCCATAAGGGTTACCCTATTTAGGAATCCAAAAGGAAACTTGATAGGCGTGTGCCCTAACAAATAAATAATACCAAGGGAATGGCTACGACATATATTTTCGAAGGGATTAATCCTCGTTTTAGTTACATTAAGAATGGGGGCGTCATATCCATTAAATTTATGCATTGATCACTCAACTCATAATTTTCATTTTATTTTTTTTTCAGTGTTTTCTGGTGGAGAGGCGGCCCACGCAGTAAAAAGGTTTACAGGGTTATATACTGGCCCTTACTTTGACCCTACGACAGCCACTAATATCACCACGCAGCTCGGGACCCACGCCTATTTGCCCTGCAAGGTCAAACAACTCGGGAACAAATCGGTATCCTGGATTAGGAAAAGGGATGCCCATATACTTACGGTGGATCGGTACACTTTTATAGCCGACGACCGATTCCAGGCGTTTTTAGTGGAATCGACCGAGACCTGGACGTTACAGGTGAAATACGTTCAGGCCAGGGACGCTGGACAGTATGAGTGCCAAGTCAGTACTGAACCGAAAATGAGCCATTTTATTACGCTCAATGTTGTTGGTAAGTTTTCTTTTTATTACCTTTAGACTTTAAAAAAATCGTACTAAATTATAAGTAAATTGCTGAATGATTGTGAGAGTACACGATGCATTTAGTATTAAAAAAGTTGTGACCGAACTCTTTGAAAAGGGTTTCAAGTTGAAAAGAGATTCAAGGCGTTCACTCACTTCAAAATCTTAAATCTCATAAGCTAATAGAGGGATTATCGTGGAACTAAAAGTATGATCTGAAGAAAATAATGGACTATAAGTCTTGTTAAAGGCCTTAATTAGTTCGAGCAATATTTTCAAAAATATTAATTTTTTTATGCAGTGGTGTCCGAGGAAGAAGTTTAGCCTTCATGGTAGTCACTCACTTCAAACTTGAAAATCTCATTAAGGATAGAGAAATTACCATGAAATTAAAACTGTAATATTTTAAAAAGGATGTAAAACAAGTCTTGTTTAAGGTCTAAAATTGTCCAAGCGTTATTTTTAGAAATATAAATTTTTTTATCCAGTGGTCTCCAAGAAGGAGGTTTGGCATTTAAGGTGCTCACTCACTTCAAAGTCCAAAATCTTAAAAACTAATAGAGGGATTTCCATGTAACTAAAAGCGTAATATTAAGAATAGTATGTAGTATAAGTCTTATTTAAAGTCTAAAATTATCCAAGCACTATTTTCAGAAATATAATTTTTTTTATCCAGTGGTCTCTGAGAAAGAGGTTTGTCTTTCAAGGTGTCAACTAACTTCTAAGTTCAAAATCTCAAAAACTAATAGAGGGATTTTCATGAAACAAAAAGTGTGATATTAAGAAAAGGATGTAGTACAAGTCTTGTTTAAGGTCTGAAATTGTCCAAGCACTATTTTCAGAAATATAAATTTTTTTATCCAGTGGTCTCTGAGGAAGAGGTTTGTCCTTCAAGGTGTCAACTAAATTCCAAGTCCAAAATCTCAAAAATTAATAAAGGAATTTCCATGAAACAAAAAGTGTGATATTAAGAACAGAATGTAGTACAAGTCTTGTTTAAGGTCTACAATTGTTCAAGCACTATTTTCAGAAATATAAATTTTTTTATCCAGTGGTCTCTGAGGAAGAGGTTTGTCCTTCAAGGTGTCAACTAACTTCCAAGTCCAAAATCTCAAAAATTAATAAAAGGATTTCCATGAAACAAAAACTGTGATATTAAAAAAAGGATGTAGTACAAGTCTTGTTTAAGGTCTAAAATTGTCCAAGCACTATTTTCAGAAATAATAATTTTCTTATCCAGTGGTCTTCGAGAAAAAGGTTTGGCCTTTAAGGTGTTCACTCACTTCAAAGTCCAAAATCTTAAAAACTAATGGAGGGATTTCCATGAAACTAAAAGTGTAGTATTAAAAAAAGGATGTAGTACAAGTCTTATTCAAGGTCTAAAATTGTCCAAGCACTATTTTCAGAAATATAAATTTTTTTATCCAGTGGTCTCTGAGGAAGAGGTTTGTCCTTCAAGGTGTCAACTAAATTCCAAGTCCAAAATCTCAAAAATTAATAAAGGAATTTCCATGAAACAAAAAGTGTGATATTAAGAACAGAATGTTGTACAAGTCTTGTTTAAGGTCTACAATTATCCAAGCATTATTTTCAGAAATATAAATTTTTTTATCCAGTAGTCTCTGAGGAAGAGATTTGTCCTTCAAGGTGTCAACTAAATTCCAAGTCCAAAATCTCAAAAATTAATAAAGGAATTTCCATGAAACAAAAAGTGTGATATTAAGAACAGAATGTAGTACAAGTCTTGTTTAAGGTCTACAATTGTCCAAGCACTATTTTCAGAAATATAATTTTTTTTATCCAGTGGTCTCTGAGGAAGAGGTTTGTCCTTCAAGGTGTCAACTAAATTCCAAGTCCAAAATCTCAAAAATTAATAAAGGAATTTCCATGAAACAAAAAGTGTGATATTAAGAACAGAATGTTGTACAAGTCTTGTTTAAGGTCTAAAATTGTCCAAGCACTATTTTCAGAAATAATAATTTTCTTATCCAGTGGTCTTCGAGAAAAAGGTTTGGCCTTTAAGGTGTTCACTCACTTCAAAGTCCAAAATCTTAAAAACTAATGGAGGGATTTCCATGAAACTAAAAGTGTAGTATTAAAAAAAGGATGTAGTACAAGTCTTATTCAAGGTCTAAAATTGTCGAAGCACTATTTTCAGAAATATAAATTTTTTTATCCAGTGGTCTCTGAGGAAGAGGTTTGTCCTTCAAGGTGTCAACTAAATTCCAAGTCCAAAATCTCAAAAATTAATAAAGGAATTTCCATGAAACAAAAAGTGTGATATTAAGAACAGAATGTTGTACAAGTCTTGTTTAAGGTCTACAATTATCCAAGCATTATTTTCAGAAATATAAATTTTTTTATCCAGTAGTCTCTGAGGAAGAGATTTGTCCTTCAAGGTGTCAACTAAATTCCAAGTCCAAAATCTCAAAAATTAATAAAGGAATTTCCATGAAACAAAAAGTGTGATATTAAGAACAGAATGTAGTACAAGTCTTGTTTAAGGTCTACAATTGTTCAAGCACTATTTTCAGAAATATAAATTTTTTTATCCAGTGGTCTCTGAGGAAGAGGTTTGTCCTTCAAGGTGTCAACTAACTTCCAAGTCCAAAATCTCAAAAATTAATAAAAGGATTTCCATGAAACAAAAACTGTGATATTAAAAAAAGGATGTAGTACAAGTCTTGTTTAAGGTCTAAAATTGTCCAAGCACTATTTTCAGAAATAATAATTTTCTTATCCAGTGGTCTTCGAGAAAAAGGTTTGGCCTTTAAGGTGTTCACTCACTTCAAAGTCCAAAATCTTAAAAACTAATGGAGGGATTTCCATGAAACTAAAAGTGTAGTATTAAAAAAAGGATGTAGTACAAGTCTTATTCAAGGTCTAAAATTGTCCAAGCACTATTTTCAGAAATATAAATTTTTTTATCCAGTGGTCTCTGAGGAAGAGGTTTGTCCTTCAAGGTGTCAACTAAATTCCAAGTCCAAAATCTCAAAAATTAATAAAGGAATTTCCATGAAACAAAAAGTGTGATATTAAGAACAGAATGTTGTACAAGTCTTGTTTAAGGTCTACAATTATCCAAGCATTATTTTCAGAAATATAAATTTTTTTATCCAGTAGTCTCTGAGGAAGAGATTTGTCCTTCAAGGTGTCAACTAAATTCCAAGTCCAAAATCTCAAAAATTAATAAAGGAATTTCCATGAAACAAAAAGTGTGATATTAAGAACAGAATGTAGTACAAGTCTTGTTTAAGGTCTACAATTGTCCAAGCACTATTTTCAGAAATATAATTTTTTTTATCCAGTGGTCTCTGAGGAAGAGGTTTGTCCTTCAAGGTGTCAACTAAATTCCAAGTCCAAAATCTCAAAAATTAATAAAGGAATTTCCATGAAACAAAAAGTGTGATATTAAGAACAGAATGTTGTACAAGTCTTGTTTAAGGTCTAAAATTGTCCAAGCACTATTTTCAGAAATAATAATTTTCTTATCCAGTGGTCTTCGAGAAAAAGGTTTGGCCTTTAAGGTGTTCACTCACTTCAAAGTCCAAAATCTTAAAAACTAATGGAGGGATTTCCATGAAACTAAAAGTGTAGTATTAAAAAAAGGATGTAGTACAAGTCTTATTCAAGGTCTAAAATTGTCCAAGCACTATTTTCAGAAATATAAATTTTTTTATCCAGTGGTCTCTGAGGAAGAGGTTTGTCCTTCAAGGTGTCAACTAAATTCCAAGTCCAAAATCTCAAAAATTAATAAAGGAATTTCCATGAAACAAAAAGTGTGATATTAAGAACAGAATGTTGTACAAGTCTTGTTTAAGGTCTACAATTATCCAAGCATTATTTTCAGAAATATAAATTTTTTTATCCAGTAGTCTCTGAGGAAGAGATTTGTCCTTCAAGGTGTCAACTAAATTCCAAGTCCAAAATCTCAAAAATTAATAAAGGAATTTCCATGAAACAAAAAGTGTGATATTAAGAACAGAATGTAGTACAAGTCTTGTTTAAGGTCTACAATTGTCCAAGCACTATTTTCAGAAATATAAATTTTTTTATCCAGTGGCCTCTGAGGAAGAGGTTTGTCCTTCAAGGTGTCAACTAAATTCCAAGTCCAAAATCTCAAAAATTAATAAAGGAATTTCCATGAAACAAAAAGTGTGATATTAAGAACAGAATGTAGTACAAGTCTTGTTTAAGGTCTACAATTGTCCAAGCACTATTTTCAGAAATATAATTTTTTTTATCCAGTGGTCTCTGAGGAAGAGGTTTGTCCTTCAAGGTGTCAACTAAATTCCAAGTCCAAAATCTCAAAAATTAATAAAGGAATTTCCATGAAACAAAAAGTGTGATATTAAGAACAGAATGTAGTACAAGTCTTGTTTAAGGTCTACAATTGTTCAAGCACTATTTTCAGAAATATAAATTTTTTTATCCAGTGGTCTCTGAGGAAGAGGTTTGTCCTTCAAGGTGTCAACTAACTTCCAAGTCCAAAATCTCAAAAATTAATAAAAGGATTTCCATGAAACAAAAACTGTGATATTAAAAAAAGGATGTAGTACAAGTCTTGTTTAAGGTCTAAAATTGTCCAAGCACTATTTTCAGAAATAATAATTTTCTTATCCAGTGGTCTTCGAGAAAAAGGTTTGGCCTTTAAGGTGTTCACTCACTTCAAAGTCCAAAATCTTAAAAACTAATGGAGGGATTTCCATGAAACTAAAAGTGTAGTATTAAAAAAAGGATGTAGTACAAGTCTTATTCAAGGTCTAAAATTGTCCAAGCACTATTTTCAGAAAAATAAATTTTTTTATCCAGTGGTCTCTGAGGAAGAGGTTTGTCCTTCAAGGTGTCAACTAAATTCCAAGTCCAAAATCTCAAAAATTAATAAAGGAATTTCCATGAAACAAAAAGTGTGATATTAAGAACAGAATGTAGTACAAGTCTTGTTTAAGGTCTACAATTGTCCAAGCACTATTTTCAGAAATATAATTTTTTTTATCCAGTGGTCTCTGAGGAAGAGGTTTGTCCTTCAAGGTGTCAACTAAATTCCAAGTCCAAAATCTCAAAAATTAATAAAGGAATTTCCATGAAACAAAAAGTGTGATATTAAGAACAGAATGTAGTACAAGTCTTGTTTAAGGTCTACAATTGTCCAAGCACTATTTTCAGAAATATAAATTTTTTTATCCAGTGGCCTCTGAGGAAGAGGTTTGTCCTTCAAGGTGTCAACTAAATTCCAAGTCCAAAATCTCAAAAATTAATAAAGGAATTTCCATGAAACAAAAAGTGTGATATTAAGAACAGAATGTAGTACAAGTCTTGTTTAAGGTCTACAATTGTCCAAGCACTATTTTCAGAAATATGAATTTTTTTATCCAGTGGCCTCTGAGGAAGAGGTTTGTCCTTCAAGGTGTCAACTAAATTCCAAGTCCAAAATCTCAAAAATTAATAAAGGAATTTCCATGAAACAAAAAGTGTGATATTAAGAACAGAATGTAGTACAAGTCTTGTTTAAGGTCTACAATTGTCCAAGCACTATTTTCAGAAATATAATTTTTTTTATCCAGTGGTCTCTGAGGAAGAGGTTTGTCCTTCAAGGTGTCAACTAACTTCCAAGTCCAAAATCTCAAAAATTAATAGAAGGATTTCCATGAAACAAAAACTGTGATATTAAAAAAAGGATGTAGTACAAGTCATGTTTAAGGTCTAAAATTGTCCAAGCACTATTTTCAGAAATATAAATTTTTTTTATCCAGTGGTCTTCGAGAAAAAGGTTTGGCCTTTAAGGTGTTCACTCACTTCAAAGTCCAAAATCTTAAAAACTAATGGAGGGATTTCCATGAAACTAAAAGTGTAGTATTAAAAAAAGGATTTAGTACAAGTCTTGTTTAAGGTCTAAAATTGTCCAAGCACTATTTTCAGAAATAATAATTTTTTTATCCAGTGGTCTCCAAGAAAGAGGTTTGGCCTTTAAGGTGCTCACTCACTTCAAAGTCCAAAATCCTAAAAACTAATAGAGGGATTTCCATGAAACTAAAAGTGTAGTATTAAGAAAAAGATGTACTACAAGTCATATTTAAGGTCTAAAATTGTCCAAGCACTATTTTCAGAAATATAAATTTTTTTATCTAGTGGTCTCTGAGGAAGAGGTTTGTCCTTCAAGGTGTCAACTAATTTCCAAGTCCAAAATCTCAAAAACTAATAAAGGGATTTCCGTGAAACTAAAAATTTAGTATTAAGAAAAGGATGTAGTATAAGTCTTGTTTAAGGTCCAAAATTGTCCAAGCAGCATTTTCGGAAATATTAATTTTTGTATGCAGTGGTGTCCATGGAAGAGGTTAGGCCCTCAAAGTAATCACTGATTTCAAATTCCAAAATCTCAGAAACTAATAGAGGAATTTCCATGAAACAAAAAGTGTAATATTAAGAAAAGTGTTTAGTTACACATAGACATCCACTACAGATAAAAAGAAGCGTCTATTAGCATTGGTCACCGGTTCTTAGGACTGAAATGAGTTTTAATGGCCATTCGTTTTCGATTGGGATTCAAATCTAATTTGATAGAAACCTCAATAAGTTGTAAAGAAAATAATATATTATTAATTATTTAATACTGGAACACACAATTCTGCCGCCTGAAATATTCGTGGCACTTTGACATTCCGCCATTGAATTCGGCACTCGGGGAAATGTTAAATAAAAATAGTATGTTCCATACAAACTGATGTGAGACATGAATTCTCCAGGAAATAAGTTTCTGTTTTCCTAAATTTTTAGATTTGTAGAATTTATTTTGACATTTTATCTATGTTTTGACTTGACCACGGTCACTAATAATCCCTTGAATTATTATTGCTATCTCTTTTTATAGAATGTGAACTAGTCTTGCTTGACAAGGACAAACAATCAAGAATAAGGGTCAGAAGTTCATGTAAAATTTCCAAGCATAGTATTGTACAACGTCCCAATATAAAATTCAAAATTTTATAAACTAATCAAGGGATTTCCGTTAAACTAAAAGTGTTATATTAAGAAAAGAATATAGTCCAAGTCTTGACAAAAGTCCGAAATAATGCAAACACTATTTTCAGAAATATTAATTTTTTTATGCAGTGGTCTCCGAGGAAGAGGTTTGACCATTAAGGTGATCACTCACTTCAAAGTCCAAAATCTCGCAAACTAATAAACGGATTTTTATAAAACCAAAAGTGTGATATTAGGAAATGGATTTAGTACAAGTTTTATTGAAGGTTTAAAATAGCCCAAGCAATATTTTCAGAAATATTAATTTTCTTATGCAGTGATGTCCGAAGAAGAGGTTTGAACTTCAAGGTAATCCCTTACTTCATAATTTCAAATTTCTGGAACTAATAAAGAAATTTTTATGATACCAAAATGTGATATTAGAAAAAAAATTCCGTGCAAAACTAAAAATAGGTTTATTAATAATACGTTATTTTACACGAAAATTTTGACAAGGATAAATGTAGCATTTTCTCCAAAAAAGTATGTAATTCGAAAGCACCTCAATATTTGAACAAATCCCTTTGACAGGTCATAGATAATATCCCATAAAGTACTTATGGGATAAGAATTCAAGAAATTACACTCTGAATCAATTGTACCTGTTTCTCAAGAAGTGGTGTATTAAAAAGGCTCTAATGCATTCACTTCTGCATTTATTGACATAAAAAAAATTCCATTTAGACTTCAATGTATCAATACCGGAATAAAATTTATTTTAGTGTTTTGTGTTTTTTTGGAAAAAAAATTGTGAATCTAGGCATCATTTTACGGTATCCAAGGTGGCGCAATCCCTTAAGGAATTTACATTTAGGCCGTATTAACTTTTAAGGAGAAACTACTCAAAAAAACCCAATTTTTTTATTTTTTCATTTTTACTTTAAAATCCCACTTCTGTGGTATAAAAAAAATTAATGATTTTTTCATTGCAATTAAATTAATGACGTAATTTATGACCAATTCGTAATTTAGAAATGCAATGATTAAAAAAAAAAAGTTCAATTTCAATTCCTACATCCCCAGTCTGTGAGATCGTAAAGAACAGAATGGCAAGTTATTCTTTTTCACTCTAGTTGAATAAACTATGCCACAAAAACACAATATTCAGATATTAAACTAGAAATAAAATAAAGTCTCACTTTCAATAAAACTTCATTAATTATCATTAAATTTTGATGAATATTTTCCTCAAAAAAATCCCATCATTTCCATAAAATACATTTATAAATGAACCTTATTTAATATTTTAAGTTTCCCTGCAGATAGAAGTTGGGAGCCATATATAACGTTCATAAAGGATATATTCAGCCAGTAAGCACTTTATCAAATCTTGGCAACTGTTTTCATAAAGAACTTCCAGAACATGCTTCTTGCAGAATTCTTGCCATATGCTATTACTCTTAATATTATTAGAAACTATCGATTAATAAACCGAAAAACTAGGCCAAATTTTTTCCTCGTTTAACCCGTTTTCTTTTTTGTTTTAGTACCTAAAATAGAAATAGTAGGAGAGCCAGATAGATTTGTGAAAGTGGGCAGCAAAGTCGAACTGAGATGCGTGATCACGCAGGCGCTAGAAGAACCAGCATATATATTTTGGTACCACGATGGCCAAAGGGTACTAAAGTACGATAAGAGTGCCATAGATATACAGTTAGAAAGAGAAGCTCCCGAGACAACCATAAGTACCCTGGTTATTTACTATGCAAACCCTGAAGACTCTGGAAATTACACGTGCAGCCCTTCAAACCTGGATTCCTCCTCTGTTTTACTTCATGTTTTAAATGGTAAGTAATAATTCCAAAAGACAATTAAAAGATGGCTCAGTTTAATTTATCCTTCTTTATAGGATATTTTAAAATTCAAATCGCGATCCGACTCTTTAAAGTATTGACATTTAATTGCCAGTTGAATTCTTTAATTAGCTTTCTAGTCTCTTTTATTTTAAAACGTAAACTCGGAATATTTAAAACTTGAGAAAGTTCTAGACTAGAGAGCCTTTCATTTTCCTCCTTTAGTAAACAGTAATTTTGTTTTATTTTATTGTCGTTTGTTTTAATTTAGCCTTAACAAAAAAAAAGCTCGGCTCAACTATGATTGGCTTAAACACAAATGACCATATCCCTAATCGGAAATTCCCTTTTACGATGTTTTAACAGGGGAGACAGAGACATTAGAATTTATGAAACCGGATCTTAAAGTATCCGAATGAAGATTTATGTATCTATAAAATAGGAAAGTAGGGCACGCCGAGTATGGGATATTAAAACAGCTCGGAATTATGAATACATATAAAACTCGCATTCATTTGCACTGATGCACGTCGGGATAACTGTGAATCCTGTGGCTTAAAATAATCCGTAACAAGGAATTTTCTGTTTATTTTAAATGGATCCCGCTTTTTTGATCCCGGATCTTTAGATTAAAACATAGCGAATAGGGTTATTTGAAAAAAAATGCAAAATATTATGTTATTAAATTTTATTATTATTATAATCATACAAGTGTCTCACTCAATTAATATTTTTCAATGACACTGGCCTGTCAAAATTTGACATTTTTTACTCAGGAATCTTTGAAAACTGTCATTTTTTTCTGCGCTCAAAATTGTTGAATTTTGCCAACCAACTTTGCTTGGACTATCTTCTACTTGGACACTACGAAGAAAGATAATTTTTTTGAGTAGTCTTATAAAATTTATATAAAAATAAATAAAAAATATATACGTGAAGTACAGGGTGTCCATTTTGGGTACTTTTGCGGGATATCTTCGTTATTTTTAGAGATAGAGAGTTGCGATTTTCGCAACACTGTGCTACATTTTCGTAAAACTAAAGATGATGTTAACAAAATTTTCATAGCCCTTTTATTTTTTAAGATACAGTGCATTTTTGAAGTTTTTGCATTTTGGGACCCCCATCGTATCTCCGTTAATTTTACAGTTTTTGTAAAAGTAAAAACTCATTCTTATAGATTTGTTTTCCATAGAATCCAGTGGTGTAGATATATTTTTTTTACAATAGTTTCTGAGTTATAACTGAGTTATATATTTTTAAATGGATCACTCTTCATAAAATTGGTCTTTTTTTTGTCTTTTTAAATATATATAACAGTATGGACTTATTTTCAAAAATACGCAAATAACTAAGAATTTTCTAAATTAAATGCATAATTTAATAGTAGGTCATGAATAGCAATAATAGACAAATAAAAATTTACAAATTAATAACGACGAATGGGGAATTGCATCATTCTTTTTTTTTGTAATAAAGGAACATAAAAAACAAATATATAAATTTAATAAACACTATAACAAAACAACATTTTTACCAGAGATGTTCAAAATGACCACCATCTTCTCTGACAAGATTGGAATATCTTTATAACCCTTTGAATAGCATTTAAAATAATAATTTGTCTCCTCAGATTTTAAAATGCTAAATGAATTGCGTCTTGAAGTTCTATGAGATTATTGCATTGTCTTTTATACACTTGATCTTGTATATACCCCTATAAAATTATTTACTTATTTATTAACGGTATCCACCAATTTTACAAAATAAAATAATACAAAATATACTAATATTAATTCAACTTAAGCTTGATAACAAAAAGACATAAATCAGTGTTACCAATTAATTTAAAGAAACATGTTAATTTAATAAAAAACAATATATAAAAACAATAGGCATGGCCTCCCATAAAAATGGGATTTTATAAATTTAGAAAATTGTTATTTATTTGCGTATTTTTGAAAATAAGTCCATATTATTATATATTTTTTTAAAAAAGTAAAAAAATGGCCAAGATTATGAACTATAAATATACAGGATGTTCCATTAAAGAAAACATAAATTTGAACTATAACTCAGAAACTATTGATCAAAAAAAATATATATCTACACCACTGGATTCTACGGCAAAAAAATCTATAAGAATAAGTTTTTACTTTTTCAAAAACTTTAAAGATAACGGAGATATGACCGGAGTCCCAAAATGCAAAAATTTTTTAAAATGCCCTGTATCTTAAAAAATAAAAGGACTATGAAAATGTTGTTAACAGCATCTTTAGTTTAAAAAAAAAATTTAAGAAAATCGCAACTCTCTATCTCTAAAAATAACGGAGATATCCCGCAAAAGTACCCAAAATGGGACAACCTGTACAGGGTCTTTCCCCATATATTGACCCCCCCCCTACAGGGTAATGCGAAAAGTTAAAAAAAAAATTTTAATACAAAACTTTTGGGGTTTTACTTTAAATTTTTGAATCCGATGTCAAAATTTTTTTTTTAGTTTAGAAACGTTAAATTTTGACAGATGATCAGTTTTTTCTTATGGAACACCCTGTATATGACTTCATAGTTAAAAAGAGCCGAATTTTCTGATTTCAAATATATATAGTTTAACTATGTTTTATTGAACCGTTTCGAAAATATCGGGCTCCAAACTTTAAAAAAATAATATATTGAAGATCTTGGTAAGCGCTGCATTGTTATTGTTTGGCGTTTTTTTTAAGATAAATGAATTGAGTAGAAATAATAAAAACAGAAGATTTATTATTACTAAGGTGATATTTAGCATCTTTTTGTTGACAAGGATACATTATTTTAACAATTGTTAAACTTTAATTTAGACGTAATTATAACTATAACTGCTCTATATGACTACCACCATTATCAATACAGTTTATATAATCCTGCTCAATTTTGTGTATTGTATTCCTTATAAATTGTCTATGATTTTGATTGATATCATCTATCGCGGTAATAATTTTTCTGCGGAGCTCCTCGACATTTTCAGTTCTCTGTTCGTAAACCTTATTTTGCAGGTAACCCCACAGAAATGAATCAAGAGGCGTCAGGTCTGGACCGTTTGGTGGCCAACGAATTGGCCCAGTTCGTCCAATCCACAGGTTATATCTTTCATTTAAAAATCTCAAAACGGGTAACACATTATGCGGTGGGGCACCATACATGTAGAGATTGCCGCACTTGAAATTTAATTTCCCTTGTTATTCAGGGATTTGTTCTTGACCAAAAGCGAACATTTTTTCGATTGTAAATGCCCGCGGTTGTTAAGGTGCACTGGTCGGTCTACAAATTTTTTTTTAAAAGTTATTATCTTCTTCTTTTAGCCCTAGCATCTCTTGACAAAATTCTACCCGTTTATTTCTTTGCTCTACACTTAAAGTGTGAACAGGTAATATTCGATAAGCAAAATATTTATACTTTTTTAAGGTTGAATACATTTTTTTGGCCGATCGATCAAAGTGTTCTAAAAAGAAATTCAACATTTTTAATGGGCAATTTGAGGGAGACAAAGGCCCGAACATGATAGCGTAGATCTAAATATATTCAAAAATTAGTAAAAACTTACCTACCTTCGAAATATAGCAAAATATGTAATTCTTCTTCTGGATCTGGTTCTATATTTTTAAAGGTATTTTTTGCCGGAATAGCACGTAAAGGAAAGGTTCGGCGATATTCCTCTCTGGCGGCATTTGCGTTACTATTATTTTTATAAAATATACGGACGATGTCACATTTTTCTTCATCACTGTACGGCATTTTTTAACATTCATGGGTCAACAAACAAGAAATGACAATGTCATCTGAATGATTTGTTTTTTAATAAATGTCAAACAATAACAATGCAGCGCCTACCAAGATCTTCAATATATTATTTTTTTAAAGTTTGGAGCCCGATATTTCCGAAACGGTTTAATAAAACATAGTAAAACTATATATATTTGAAAGCAGAAAATTCGGCTCTTTTTAACTATGAAGTCATATACAGGGTATTCCATAAGAAAAAACTGATCATCTGTAAAAATTTGACGTTTCTAAACTAAAAAAAAATGTCTGACATCGGATTCAAAAATTTTAAGTAAAACCCCAAAAGTTTTGTATTAATTTTTTTTTTTAACTTTGCGCATTACCCCTGTAGGGGGAGGATCAATATATGGGGAAAGACCCTGTACAACCCAACTTTTGAATACTTATTCTAAGAATGGAATGGGAATATAACTATCATGTGTCTCGAACTTCACCTTCAACTTCGCCTTGACTTGACCTCTAACGTGTCCTGGAAGTGATCTTGACTTAACCGTCGATGTGTCTTGGACGTGACCTTGATTAGACCTTTCACGTATTTTGGACGTCATCTTGTCTTCACTTTCGATGTCTCTTGAACGTCATCTTGACTTGACCTCCGACGCGACCTTGACTTGATCTTGGCCTGCGATGGGGTCAGAAAAAAAAATAATGTTATTAGTTGGAGAAGTAGTCCATTCTTGCAGTGGAGTTTATAGGTCAATGGGTAACTAAAAATGCCGCGGTCAATGTTATTAAATTTCTTAAGAATCACGGTAATTTATAAAAAATTTAAGAAAAATTTTTATAAAAAAAAATTGTATAAAATGTAATTTTTTTATTTTTTAGGATTGTGATAAAATTTTCAATTTTTTGGAATTACGCTAAATTCACCATACAAATATAAAATTTTTCTCCCAGAAAACTTGTATTAATTCACAATTTTTTTTTAAATTTCTTAAAGTCATTTTTAAATATTGACGAGTTTTTATTAAATTTTTGGTTTTGGTATATTTATCAACCATATTATATGGTGAAGATATATTTATTAAACTGTAGAATATACGTTTACACTTTTTTTTTGTCCATATTATCCAATCTAATAACGCTGTTTTTCTACTAAATATTTGTATATAAAATTATATCAAATATAAATGAACAATGTTATTAATTTAAATATTGAATACATTTTTTCTGAAAAACATTGTTTTTCATCAACAAAACCCTTACCCCCCCCACCCACCCCAAACTTGTGCCCAGTAAGAAATTTCTTTTGAAAAATCACCATTTTTCGTCCATAATATCATATCTAATAACACTGTTTTTATATTAAATATTTAATAATATACGTATATATAATTATATCAAATTTAAATAAACAAACTGTGTTTTTCGATTAGATATTAATGACGAAACTAGTTGTTATTAATGCGTATTATTTTGGAAAACAATGATTTTTGAAAACAATTTCTTACTGGTAAGTTGTGTGGGGTGGGTGGGGGGGGCTAGAGTAGTTTTAATAAAAAACGTTTTTTTTTGCAGAAAATAATTGAGAAAAAAATGCCTTTTAAGAAAAATATAAAATATTTTCGAATAATAAGATGTTTAATTTAAAAATATTTTAATTTGCTCTCTTAATATATAAATTAATTAATGAAAAACCAGACATGCAAGACAACTCTCAACTAAAGCGTTTTCCATTTAAAATAAAACCATAAAATATCGTTTTCCCCAAAAATGTATTACCCCTAAAAAAAACTGTTATTTTTTTTACACCATAATGCGCAGGTTCCCTTATCGCATCCCTTTTCTTATACATGGCGGTTTTTAATGTTCGAAATGCACGAAAAGACTTTCCTCCATTTCTTTTCTCCCTTTAAAAGAGATTTACATGCTTGGTGACCTATTTCGCCTAATCTTTTCCAAAACGATGCCAGTTTTGCCTGATAACTCAATAAAGTGAACGGTTGTTATCAAATAACCATGAGTAATTATATGCAAGCCAAAACCCACCCCTGATACGCCCCATTGTTTTAACTAGACCGAAACACGAAAAGAAAATTTATATTCTTCAAGATTTGATAGTCCGATAAGGTACGTTTTAGGTAACATAAAATATTAACACTTATATTTTTTTTAGGATCTAATTATGCATAATTTAAATGTAGACGATAACCATTTTAATAGAAAACATGTTTTCTGCTTAGAAATCTATATTTCATTTTTAATTCATAAGGCTTTCTATAAAGGGGATCTAAATTATGAATTAATGTTGTTTGATTTGTATTAAACGTCTTATTTGGAAACACTTACTGGCTGTCGTTTATCGTGTTTCATAAAATATTAGGCATAAATTAAATATAGATCGTAGTCATTTTCTAAGGGTTTTAATTTGATGCACTTTCACGTAATTATTTTACATTTATCAAACTGCCTGGAATAATTTTTTCATCTAATTATGCATAATTTAAGTGGATACGATAGCCATTTAAATAAATTTTTTGATCAATCATTAATTATAGAGCCCGCTCATAAATCTATGGTTTCATATATAATTCATAAGGCTTCATATAAGCAGGATCTCAATTATGAATTATGGTTGTTAATGTTATATTAAATACGCTTACTTACTCGTTACAGTTTCATCGAATATTAGGCATAAATTAAATGTAGATGGTAGTGATTTTTTAAGGGTTGCGTTTTATACATTTATTTAAATTCGATGTATTTCCAAGCAATTATTTTTCAACTGTCTAGAATAATTTTTCCATTTCTTTTCATGTTTCATTCCAATCCAGGCTCCTTTTCTCACCCGTTGTGCAATATCAAAATTCTGTATGAAACCAGTCATTAATTTTAAAATTTAACAAAACATTTCCAGTATATTTGCAAACAGGCACGTTCTTATTATGCTTCAATAAAACACACTTGCTTTAACACATAAACCTCAACAGTCATTGACAATAATGTGATTTATCCAGCCACAGTATCAAACAATATTTCAGGGTTGTCGTATCGATTTTAATAATTAAATTCTAGTGAGGGGGTGTGGGTGCGTTTATAAATATAATTTGTCTCTCGTTAGCGCGAGTGTCTTTGATTTAAATTGAACCCTAAAATTTGTGACCAAAAACCGTAACGATTATCGATTTTAATGTGAGCAAGTATCATATTATTGACGCGAACGTTTCTCATTCGCCAGTCGAATAAACTACCGACGGATACGTGATCTGAATAAAGAAATCATCGTTCACTGTTTGAGTTTAGTTAATTCGAATCACAATTTTAGGTCAATTTAAGGCGCGGAAACATAATTGAACGTTATTGGGTTTGAAATGGTTACTATTCGCTATTAACTTGAATACAACGTAAACCGTTCCGGGTTTGTTGTTATATTTGGGATTAAATGCTTAAGGGTTGAATTTGATAATGCACGTTTTAATTATGGAACGGGTTCGTCACGGGGGTTGTCAGTAAGAATGAAATGGAAAAATCATTGTGTTTATTTTGGGCTTATTCAGTGAAACCGTAACAGAGATAATCTTCGATTTTCTTTAATGAAATTGGAAGTTTTATTGAGTTTAATAATTAAATAAAACATAGGGGTCGAAAAGTACCAAACAATGCACTAATTGTTGTTTAGAACCTTGCAAACGCACTAAAACTTTTTATTAAATTTTCCAAAAAAAGACTGGTTTTATAATAAAACCTGATATTGTACCACTTTGTATTATACCATTAATACCATTATTATTGAATAACACTTTATTTCAACTGTCACAAAAATTAGTCTGAGATTTTGAAAACATTATTTGAAAGTCGTCAACTGCCTGGAATAATAAATAAAAAATTCCTAAAATAAAGTTAATAATGATGCCTGGAAGAATATTTTCAATGTTTTAACCCAGGCTGTTTCTATATAGGCACTTGAAATTCATGTTTATTTCTTATTTCAGGCAATTGATGTTATTACTATTTTTTTTTCAGAAAGTTGCAATTATTCTTTATTTTAGGGAGTTGATAATTTTTAATATTAATTTTAAACTTTTAATATTTTTATTCCAGACTCATTATCTACAGGCAGTTGATATTATAATTTTAATTTAACTGCCTGAAATAAAAAATAAAAAATAATTTCCCCTTTAACAAAAAATAAGGGCATGGAAAAAATTGAATAATGATTTAATTGCCTTGAAGTTTTCCTCCCAAAAATTGCTCAACTGCCTGGACTAAAATAGACGTTATTCAACTGCCTGAATAAAAATAATTATTTTATTAATTCGAGGCACTTGATTAATAAATAAATTTACTCAACTACATGATGAAGATTTTCATTTTTTCCAAGTTGAAATTAATTTTATTCATTATTCCAAGCACTTATTTTAAAATCGTCAACCACCTGAAATAAGAAGTAAAAAATAATTTCCCCTTTAACAAAAAATAAGGGCATGGAAAAAATGAATAATGAATTAATTGCGATGAAATTTTTCTCCCAAAAATTGCTGAACTCCCTGGACTAAAATAGACGTTATTCAACTGCCTAAATAAAAATAATTATTTTATTAATTCGAGGCACTTGATTAATAAATAAATTTACTCAACTACATGATGAAGATTTTCATTTTTTCCAAGTTGATATTAATTTTATTCATTATTCCAAGCACTTATTTTAAAATCGTCAACCACCTGAAATAAGAAGTAAAAAATAATTTCCCCTTTAACAAAAAATAAGGGCATGGAAAAAATGAATAATGAATTAATTGCGATGAAATTTTTCTCCCAAAAATTGCTGAACTCCCTGGACTAAAATAGACGTTATTCAACTGCCTGAATAAAAACAATTATTTTATTTATTTGAGGCACTTGACAAATAACTAAATTGACTTAAATATATGATGAAGATTTGCAATTTTTTTCCAAGTTGAAATTAATTTTATTCATTATTCCAGGCAATTATTGTCATTAATAATGTCTTTTCAAAAAATTACAATAATTTTTTATTTCTTATTTCAAACAGCTGATGTCATTACGCAGTTTTTATAGGCAGCGAAAATTAATTTTTATTCATTATTCCAAGCACTTATTTTAAAATCGTCAACCACCTGAAATAAGATCTAAAAAATAATTTCAAGTGCCTGGAAAAAAAATAATAACGGCATCAACCGCCTGGGATAAGACATTAAATAAATTCTTCCAGGCAATTAAAGTCCTATTTTAAGATCGTCAACTGCCTGAAATAAGAAATAAAAAAAATATATTAAATTCTTAGAAATCAATAATGACATTAACTGCCTTGAAAATTGTTTTTATTGTTTTATCCCAGACAGTTGATTTAATTATTTATTTTTTATGAGCAAGTGAAATTAATCTTTATTCATTATTCCAGGCAGTTGATGTCATTATTTATTTATTTTTTCAAGTTGAAATTAATTTATTATTTTTGATTTTTAAATTAGGTTTTAACGAAAAATCAATATAAAAAGAAACATGAACAATAAGTAAAAATGCTGTTAATATTTTATCTTAAAATAATTTTTTATAGGCAATTGAATTTTTATTTATTATAATTACCCCTATGGCAGTAATTTTTATTCATTATTCCAGGCAACTGACGTCATTATTTATTTTCTCTTTAGGCACTTGAAATTATTTTTTATGTGTTATTTTAGGTATTTAAGGATTTTTAAATACGGCTTCAACTGCGTGGAAAATTTTTTTTAATATCTTATCTTAGATTTATTATTTATAGGCAGTCAAAATGATTTTTATTCCGCTGCCTGAAATAATAAAACTAATTTCAATTTCCTTTAAAAAATAAGTCTGGAATAAGACATTGGCAAAATTCTGAAATAAGAAATGAAAAATAATTTCAATTGGTTGAAAAAAAATATATGAATAATGGCATCCGCTGCCTGGAATAATAAATAAAAATTGCCTATAAATAATAAATCTGGGATAAGACATTTTTCCAAGCAGTTGAAATATTTATTTTAAAATTGTTAACTGTCTGAAATAAGAAATAAAAAATAATTTCAACTTTCTAGGAGAAAAATTAATAATGACATCAATTGCCTGGAATAAGGAATAAAACATAATTTCTACTGTCTATAAAAAATAAGTAATAATATTAACTACCTGGAATAAGACAATGAATATATTATTCCAGGCAGTTACCTAAAAAATGCACTGATCTGTTTTTTTTGCAAATTTTTATTTTTTTTTAAATTCTCGATTGTTTAGAATAAGGAATACAAATTAATTTCAACTGCCTATAAAAACTGCCTAAGATAAAAAATAAGATCAATTGCCTGGAATAATGAATAAAAATTTATTTCTGCAGCCCATAAAAAATAACTAATGACATCGATTGCCTTGAACTATTTATAGGATAATACGTTGAAAAGATTCTTCAAGGCAGTCGAAGCCTTATTTAAAAATAGTCAACTACCTGGAATAATGAATAAGAATTAACTGATTTGCCTGTAAAAAAATTAATAGGTACTGAGGCATTAAAAACATCCTTCCAGGCAGCTGAAGTCTTATTTAAAAATCGTCAACTGATTTCAGTTTTCTGGTAAAAAATTAATATTTATTGACACAAACTGTCTGGAATAAAACATTTCTTTCTACATATAATAATTTCATTACAAAAATTTATATAAAGCTAATTTAAGGTTTGAGTAACTTTGGTAAATTCAGTAAAACGAGTCAGTTTTTGATGAAAAAAAAAATTTTTTAATTAATTTTTTATTTTAGTAATTTTCATAAGAGATAGATAGACTTATGGCAAAAGCAATGGCTAAGACAAATATTCATGTATTTTTTTTTTAAATTCATTTATTGCCACAACTTTTCATTTAGGGATCTTAAAGTCCCAGAAAATTTAATTAAAAGCACAGGACCATATTTAAGAAAAAAATATTTACTAAACCAATTAATGTTTTAAATTTATGATAGCTACTTAAAGCTGAAAAAACTAGTCGTATTGAAAAGATGGTAAAAAATAATATGAAAGCAGTCTCCGATTTGACTTATAATTATATAGTACTTAAGCTGATGACACAAATTGGTTATTTGCCCTATTCGCGATTCCTTATCTATTGTACCATTTCTGTTCTGAACCTGATAGATATAACTAATAAAAAACAGTAACAAAGCCAAAATAAGAAATAATAGGTGATACATAAAAAAACAGTACAAATAAAAGAAATACCCTAAACTGAATTTAAACGAATATTAAAGACACGACAATATGAGTTCTGTGAACTAAATACATTGGATTAACTTTCTTATTTATTCAAGGTGAACATCCAGCAGCAATGCAACGTGGCAAGAACTCAGCTTCCCCAATTCCTGGTTGGTCCCATCTTTCAGTTGCGTTGGGATTAGCTGCCTGCACCCCACCCCGTTTCGCTATCGCATTTACCCTAACCCTGGCCATGATTAGCGAATTAATTTCGTATTAAACATCGGTTCTCCTTTAATGGGACTTAAGGGTGAATATGCCATTTTGATTTTTAATGTGAATAAATTTTTTTATCGGAAAAAAAGACGTTTTGCCCAAAACATCAATGAAATATTGATATCTGAAGAGCCGCTGTTAGTAGATGTTTAATATTTAATGGTGTATTGATCGTACAATATTTTTGATGGCATACTAACCGTTTTCTCCCCATATAGAGGCACCTTGGTTGTGGTAAAAATGAAACATAAAGGGGATGAAATATATCATAATTTACCGTTTTAACGCTAGACATTATTTATAAAAATGTATATTACAATTTATTTTTAAATGAAACTGATAGGATAAACTGAGCTTAGTAGGTACAAGGAATTAAGCTATACTAATTTTACTTTAAATAGATCTTAGGTGAAATTGAACGGGGTAAGTTGTACATATATTTAATAGGATAAGCTCTTACACTACATTTTAGGGAGGTTAAATAAATTGGACAAACTATTTCGCCCCCTTTGTGTACATATTTTCAGACTCACTGTAACATTTTAATAAAATAGATTTTGTATTATCAATGGAGAATATGTAAGTATTTAATGTTATCATAAGGGTTTATAATGGTTTTATTGTAAAATTAATTATTCTCTAGCCGATAGAGTTAAATCGGTTTAACTTAAGGCAATTTTTGTTTGAAAATTCACGACCCTGATGGGTTTGAATAACAACGATAATTTTTCTATGTTTTTTGTTTTTCAATCCGTTGCACTTTTAAATCCGAACTCTACTCACAATGGATATTACCCAGAGTAAATCATTGCGTTGTGCCCAAATATAATTTTGTCAGTGTTTGTTCAGCGTGTCGAATGGGACGCAAACGCTAACAATAATTATTCCAATTGGTGTCATGTTCATACAAACTGAACCGACGTTTACTCAGATCAGTTCTGTTAAAAGGGCAAATTAATTTAATACCCGTAACATTAATCAATTTCGAGTAATTATTATTATCTATGTCTGGGTATGTATGTTAGGTCCGGATAATGTTTGCTTACATCTGTCATCAAGGATATATTATGGTACTTATGGGACTGCTAGATGGATCATTAATACAGTTAATTTTTAATATTAAATCGGGTCATAAAACCTCCAAGAGGATTATCGAATATTATCTGTGTTTCATAACATAAAGCGCTTATGTCGAAATAGCTTCACCTAGAGTAAAGTTAAATTTAAATCAGATATTGCCGGAAATAAGCTCTTGAGTCCTACCGCCAGAATGGCATCTCCCAACGGGAAATTGAAGAAGTTAACCTCCAACAGATTCGAGGAAAATAATTAAGTTTATTTTTCACTCTAATTTCCTTTATGTAAGTTTATTATTGTTAAATATTACTATTGCATATGAGGAAAATACCATTTTTACTGAGGAAACATGCCACGAATGTTATCACGAAATTCTGAAAGAGGACATGCGCACATACAATAAATGTGATGACAGTCCAGTAATGATGTCATGCCCTAGATACACGGTGTCAAATTTGTATATTTATTCGTAAAAATGTTAACCTAATTAATTTTATATTCTATTTAATAATTATGCATTTTACATCATACGAATTTGCTTTAAATAAATAAAATAATAACAAAGATAATCTTCGCTTTTCTAAAAATTCCTTAATTATAAGAGAAATACAAATATTCTTTATTGCCAACCCATTCTGATGGCAACGCAAGCAACGTCAAAAGGGAATGACAATAAGAGTTTTATTCAGTTCAATAATTAAATAAAAAGAATAATCACCCGAAGCCGTACTGTTATTTTAATGACTGGTTTTATAATAAATTTCTATAAAGACACTTACTATTGCACCATGTTTTATTGAACCATTGGCAAATTTTGAAACTCCGTAAAAACGCCCTTGTAAACTGCCTGGAATAAGATATCAAGAAATTCGTCCTATTTAAAAATCATCAACTGCCTGGAAAAATTATTATCAGCCAAAAATGAGCAATGATATTAACTGCCTAGAATAAAAATTGAAAACAAGGTCTTCCAGCCAGTTAAAGTCTTATTTAAAAATCATAAATTGCCTGGAATAATGACCAAGAATTAATTTTAGCCATGAAAAAATAAAAACCCTAAGTCTCGGTCTTAAAATATTTTTTATGTCCCAAAGTTTACATGTTTCGCTTAAAATAAAGCATCATCAGATTCCCTGTTTTTTTTTTTTTTTTTTTTTTTTAATTATTATATTATTATAAAATATGTTCGTATTCTCCGATTTTAAATTTTATTTGTCAGTACAAAGCAGGTCATCTTATCTGAGAGATATTACTAGTTTATAAGGTAATTTTAAACTTTGAATTTGTTTTAGTGCAGGGTTTTATTGTAATTACGTGTGTTTTTCTGTTTATTGTAGGTCTGATGACGTTTTATTATAAGCGAAACATGTAACCTTCGGGACATAAAAAATATTTTGAGAGCGAGACTTAGGGTTCTTCCAGGTCTCTTTGAGATAATGGACGAGTTCTTTCAATTAATTTTAGCCGTCTATGAAAAAATAATAAATAACTTAACAATAAGATATTGAAAGGATTCTTCCATGCAGTTTAAAAATCGAGAACTGCTTTTAATAAGAAACGATTCCAATTTCCTGAAAAAAAAACTAATAATAACATCAACTACGTGGAATAAGATATTGAAAACATTATTCTAGGCAGCTGAAGAATTATTTAAAAATCGTAAACTGCCTGGGAAAAAATGAATAATGACATTAATTGCCTGAGATAACTAATAAACATTTATTTCAGCTGCCTATAAAAATAATAATAATTACATAAACTGTATGGAATAAGGTATTGAATGAATTCTTTCAGGCAGTTGAAGTCTTATTTTAACATCGTCAACTGCCTGGAATAAGAAATAAATAATGATTTTGTGAATTTAGTGATTGTATTTCAGCTGTACAATGAACTTCCGCTCAATATTAAATATTTGAGCATAAAATTGAGCATTTATTATTAAACTCATAATTTTGACATTATTTTCAGAATTCAAAAAAATTGTCCATTTTTCTCAAAGAGACCTCTTCATAATAAAAATTCAGAGATTGAATTCAATTCAATTATTCCAGGCTGTTACCAATTTTTAATAAGATTTTAGAATTGCAATTAGACAATCAAGTCATTCAAACATTTTTGATTTTCGGGATCCGTGAATATATTTTTTCTGTCTTTAAGATAAAAATTATTTTATTATTCCAGGCAGTTGATCCATGGACTTTTTAAATACCAGTCAATTAAATTATAGATTTATGTTTCCAGATAGTTAAGTTATCAAAACATTTATAATTTTAGAAGCCCTAAAATTTTTTTTTTTGATTTTAAGACTCTTAAATGCTTTTATAATTTCATGCAGTTGAGTCTTAAAATTCCAGGCAGTTAAACCTTGGATTTTTTAAATTCTAATAAATTTGTAAAAAAGAGCCAAAGAAAAGTTTAAATAAATAAAATATAAAAATTCGGAAACAGAGATTAAAGGAACAGAAAGTTAATGGTCTCAGATTATGTTTATTTTTAAAAAAAATTATTACACGTGTTTCGCCCTAAGGCATCATCAGATCGGCAAAGCTATTCAATGTGAACGTCTGCAATATTTTTTTTTTACTTAACGTTTGTGGTGTTAAACGAATAGCTTTACCGATCTGATGATGCCTTAGGGCGAAACACGTGTAACATTTTTTAAAAAAGAAACATAATCTGAGACCATTGACTGTGTCCCTTTAATCTCTGTTTCTGAATTTTTATATTTAATTAAACTTTTATTTTTTTTTTACTTTTCTTTGACTCCTTTTTACAAATTTATTAGAATTTATAAAATCCAAGGTTTGACTGCTTGGAATTCTAAGACCCAACTGCCTGGAATTATAAAAGCATTTAAGAGTCTTAAATTCAAAAAAATATTTTTAGGGCTTCTAAAATTATAAATGTATGGATAACTTGACTGTCTGGAAACATAAATCTATAATTTAATTGCCTGGTATTTAAAAAGTCCATGGATTAACTGCCTGGAATAATAAAATAATTTTTATCTTAAAGACAGAAAAAATATATTCATGGATCCCGAAAATCAAAAATGTTTGGATGACTTGATTGGATAAAAGCCTGGAATAAGAAATAAAAATTATTTCAACTTCCTGAAATAATTTGAAAATGACTTCAAATCTTGAGAAAAATCAAGAAAGAGTCAAATACCAAGAACCAAAGGAAATTTAAGAGCAAAATCGTAATTTTTACAAAATTATTTGGATTAGTTATTCTTATGACTTCAACTGCTTGGAAGAATGATTTTAATATCTTATCTTATGCTGTCATTGCTCATTTTTTATAGACAGTTAAAATTATTTTCGTTTATTCAGTATTCCAGGCAATTAATGTCACTATTCATTTTTTTGCTAGGAAATTCACACCATACTTTATTTTTTATTCCTGGCAGTTAATTTTAAAATTTTATTTCAGGCAGATCAACTGCCTGGAATAATGAATAAAAATTAATTTCAATTTTCTATAAAAAATTAATGTGTGATAAGCTATTCTTCAGAATAGAGAACATTCTTCCAGGTAGTTGAAGTTTTATTTGTTTTATTTAAAAATTGTCGATTGATTTTAATTTTCTAAAAAAAATTATAACATTCGTCTAGAATAATGAATAATAAAATTAATTGCCTGGAATAAGGGAATGAAATAAGAGAGTGAAAACATTCTTCCAAGCAGTATTATTTAAAAAACGTCAACTACCTAAAAAGAATTGTAAGTCAACTTTACAGCTGTTGATGACGCCATTTTCAAGATACAGGGTGTCAAACTTTAAGACAATTTTCTCGTAAAAATCTGAAATTAATTTTGGGCAGTTTTTTATTACCTTTACTCCTATGTTTCTTTGCAATTTTTCATCCCCAAAATTCCTTTACTCCTATAACTTAATTTATTGATATTTTTAAATTTCAATTTAGATCGAATAAAAAAAAAATTAAGGTAATAAGTGCGTCAAAAAATATCATGTTCTACCTAAATAAGTTATTATTTTAGGAGCGATAAAAAATCCCAGAATGCATAACTTAAATGCCTACGAAGACCCAACTTTATAATAGTTACTCTGATTTCTAATAAAACCATTTTAAAGCCGCCCAAATCGGTACCGAGAATTAGATAAATAAGCCATTAACAATTTTTTAACATATACTAAACAATTTATGTGCATTAAACATAACCACAAACAACATTGTAACATTTGGAATAGTCCGAAGTGTTTTCGAATATTCATCCCCAATTTTAAAATGATTAGTTGAGGGCCTAAATTTAAGGTAACCAGGGTAGGTATATAAGGGCTGATACCTTGGATGTCACTGTCATTAATATATTTTATTATTTTAAAATATACTAGTGCTAGTAATTTTTTTAAGAAATTTAAAAACGAGATTGTTAACAAAAGAGTCTTAGTCCAGCTGAATTGTACTTACTTTGCTGTGAGGTAAATTATAAACTAAGGATAGTTAATGTTGCGTTTGTAAATAGTTTTTTTATATCCTAGTAAAAGCTGTGAGGCACAATTGGTATCTCAAGGGGCTTTATAATAATTTTACTATTTTAAGTACCTACACATATATTAAATGTAAGTTTTAAAAAAAACGATGTAAAATGACTTATTAGGCTATTGAATATGTAAAAAATAGGGTTGTACTAGAAATTGATTTAAATGGTTTGAATACATCTCAAGTACATAATCAATAGCTTAAATCAACACGGTTGATTCTTCACATTGAGTAAGCTGTATAAAGATTTGCGCTGTACACAAAATATTGTTAATTAATTATAAATTGTTTTGTTTGTTACGTTTTAGTTTGTATGCAAGATGATTTTATTAAGGGAATAAAACATAAAAAACTGTGTCTATATAAATGTTCATATTTCAACTCGAGAGTTCTGCTGTTACGGATATATCTGTATTAGCCATAGAACATTACCTTTTTTGTGTCCAATTTATTGATGTATTTTAGATAAGAGCAGAATGTAACCCATCTTTATGTTAAATATATCGTTAAAATGACTTGTAACGTCTTTTTATTTTTTGAATCAAGTTCGGTTCACTTCAAAGGGAAATTCTTCCAACATAATCAAAAACATTTTTTTAATTACGTTATTGAGATAAAAGCGGTTATTTTTGTAATTCCTATGCAGGTAGGTTCATTAACTCCTAACGATAACCATTGACCATAGTCTCTTTTACACACTCATGTAAAAGATTCTTGTTTGTAACGGTGCAGAAAATAACCGATAAAGGTAACAGTTATTTAGGTCAGGTCAGTGGTGTCAGAAAGGGTGGGTAAGGGACGTTCAGTTTAATGAAACGAGAGAAGGACCATTGTATCGCTATTATTGCGTAATTAGAATGTGGTATGGAGGCAAGTGGTGAAGACCCCAAAATACGATACGGGAATTCTCAAATGCGCGGTCGTCCATGGTCCATCTGAATACAATTAAAGACCAATCTGGAAATTTCCCCAAGTCGTCCTTCTATAAATAATCGGTTTATTGCTATCGGTTCGTGGGTTATTTTAGTAAGGTATCTTTTTAATGAAAATAGAGTCTTGTCTACCCCAATTTCCAATGATTTTTTGAAAATTTATTATATAGAGTTAAATGCCCAAGACAAAGGCCATAGTTCCCACACAATTTCAAAGTGTAGTTTACTAATTATTATTGCTGATATACATATTTCCTGATGTTACAACTCTATTACGATTACTAGGCATTTTTTTAATCAAGTAACTAATAAGGTGAAAAAAGGTAAGTTTTTTTTTAAATTTTAGCTTCGATCAAAAATTTTGATAATATTAGGCGGTACTATACTGTACTGTTATTCCACTAAATGCCCCATTTATGTTAAATTCTTAATCATGTAATATGTGTGTTTATTTTATGAAATGTTTAGAAGTTACGTTGATATATACCTCTCAATAATATGTCGAGCGAATTTGATTTTAAAATAAATCAAGTATCGGTTAAAAGTTTAATTGTTTTACCTTTTTTGACACTAAAATGAGTTAATTTAATAAAATGTTAAGAAGTTGTCTCGATGATCAAAAACATTTTGGCGCCCAACATTTGGGGTTTAAAAATTCGACGTTAAGTCAAACAGCGTTTTAATATGATATGAAGAATTGTTAAAAAACTTAAAAATTAAAATTAAATAAGAAATTTGTCTACAAAAATATTCATTAGCCCAAAGTTTCTAAATGAAAGAAAAATTTGCCAAGGTCCTTGAGTGTAAGTGAAAACAGATGATAGCTTTCCTAATTTTCCATCGATTTTCGTAAAAGTTGACTCACAAGAAAGAATTTTTAATTACAAATGAAAAATGTATCTACAAAAAATTTCAGAAACTCAACTGTTTCTCAGTCAAAGTCAAAGGAAATTTTGGAAAATTTGCCAAAGTCCTCGACAGAATGAAAGTTAAAAATTGCAATAACTTCCCTAATTTTTCACTGATTTTTTAGAAAATTCGCTCTAAGAAAAGGATTTTCAATTTAGAACAAAAAATGTATTTATAAAAATTTTGAAAAACTAGGAACTTCCAGAGTGAGAGAAAGAAGAGGTACAAAAAAATTTAAATTTTTTAATCAAAATTTGCTGATTCTCTTCTAATGATAAAAATTTAAAATCCTAAGATATACTTAAATACATTATTCAAAATCAATTAATATTTAATTCAAAAAAATAACTAAGACTTGATTATTGGAAAAATATTGAATACACGATTTATAAGGATTTTAAGCATGCAGAACCAAAAACATTATTTTCGTAAAGTATCCATCAATAAATCACCCTTAAAAATAACATTTAAAAAAACTACTCAATCAATAAATTACTCAATTCTATGACTCGACTCTGATAAAAAAAACAATAAAAATCATTAGATTCTGACAAAAATTACACTTTTAAGAAATTCTTAAGTCCATTGCTTGAAGTCAATGAATTTTTAATTATAAGACTTGATGCTTACAAAAATAATCGATAAATGGTTTACAGGGATTTTAAGAATGCTAAACAAAAAGATTATTTTATAAAATATCCTTAAATCCATGAAAATATCACTCTTAAATGCAACATTTTAAAATAAAATCAATAAATTAATCAATTCTTTGACTCTGATAACAGAAGTCAATAAAACAAAATTAGGGATGCTAAAAAAATTACATTTTTAAGAAATTCTGAAGTCTATCACTTGAAGTCGATGAACTTTCAAATGTAAGACTTGATTCTTAAAAAATAATCAATAAACGGTTTACAGGATTTCTAAGCATCCTAAACAAAAATTTATTTTATAAAACATCATCAAATCCATAGAAAAATCACGCTTAAAAGCATATTTTAAAATAAAATCAATAAATTAATCAATTCTATGACTCTGATAACAAAATCAATTAAACAAAATTAGGGATTCTAAAAAAATTACATTTTTAAGAAATTTTTGAATCCATCACTCGAAGTCGTAGAATTTTCAATTGTAAGACTTGATTGTTAAGAAAATAATCAATAAACGATTTACAGGGTTTCTAAGCATGCTAAACAAAAAATGTATTTTATAACACATCCTCAAATCCATCAAAAAATCACCCTTAAAAGCAAATTCAAAAATAAAATTAATAAATTAATCAATTCTATGACTCTGATAACAAAATCAATAAAACAAAATTAGGGATTCTAAAAAAATTATATTTTTTAAAAATTATTAAGTCCATCACTTGAAGTCGATTAATTTTCAATTGTAAGACTTGATTGTTAAAAAAAATAATCAATAAACGATTTACAGGGTTTCTAAGCATGCTAAACAAAAAATTTATCTTATAAAACATCATCAAATTTATAAAAAAAATCACCCTTAAAAGCAAATTTTAAAATAAAGTCAATTCTATGACTGATAACAAAAATCAATAAAACAAAATTAGGGATTCTAAAAAAATTACATTTTTAAGAAATTTTTGAGTCCATCACTCGAAGTCGTAGAATTTTCAATTGTAAGACTTGATTGTTAAAAAAATAATCAATAAACGGTTTACAGAGTTTTTAAGCATGCTAACCAAAAAATTTATTTTATAACACATCCTCAAATCCATGGAAAAAATCACCCTTAAAAGCAATATTTTAAAATAAATATAAAATCAATATATAATCAATTATATGATTAAATAATGAATCAATAAAAAAATAATAGGCATGTTAAAAAAATTAAATCCTTAAGAAATTCTAAATTCATCATTAGAATTTAATAAATATTAAATTCTAAGACTTGATTCAATTTTCTTGATTTATTAATTTAAAAAATAATCAAACGGTTTATAGGGATTTTAAACATGCTAAGCAAAAAGATTATTTTATAAAATATCTTCACCCTTAAAAGCAACATTTTAATATAGACTCAATTATATAACTCTAATAAAAAAAATCAATAAAACAACATTAAGGATTCTAAAAAATGTACATACCTAAGAAATTCTTAAGTTTATTATTTGAAGTCAATAAATTTTCAATTGTAAGACTTGATTCTTAAAAAAAATAATCAATTTGCAATTTACAAGGATTTTAAACATGATGAACAAAAAATTTAATTTTATAAAACATCCTTAAATCCATCAATAAATCACCCTTAAATGCCACATTTAAAAAAATGTTAAATAAAATTAGTATATAATCAATGAACAAATCAATTATATGAATCTGAAAAATGAATCAGTAACAAAATATTAGGGATACTAATTAACAAATTAAATTCCTAAAAAATCCTAAGTTCATCACTCGAAATCAATGAATATTCAATCCTAAGACTTTGATTTTTGACTTCTAAAGATTTTAAAAAAAAATCAATAAACGGTTCACGGGGATTTTAAGAATGCTAGACAAAAAGATTATTTTTTAAATATCCTTAATTGCATGAAGAAATTACCATTAAATACCATCGGTTAACAAATTAATTGTTAGACCAAGAAAATTGCATGAATAAAAAAAATATTAAGTAAAACAAAATCTTCTTACATCCATTAATCAAAATCAATGAATATTCAATAAACAAATCAAGTCTATTCAATTCTAAAAAAATCAATAAATGAATTGCAGGAAATTTAATAATTTTAAACCCATCAATAAATCACTCTTAATTGCCACGTTTTAGAACGAAATGTATACATTTAACAATACGAGACTAATTTTTCACGAATAACTAAAAAAAAGTTAATTAAAGGATTTATTGATTACAAAAAATATATAAATGTAATAATTAAGTTGAGTAATACGCCTTTAAAATGAAGTAAATATTACTCGTAAAATCAACTTGCATCAATTATTGTAAAATTCATTTTCTGATCAAAAGCTATTTGTTTTATTAAATTTGCCCAAGTTATGGGAATTTAATTAATTCACAAGGTGTTTTCCAGGGGGTTAATTGCACCATATCTTCGACATTTTAGGGGCGATTTTCTTAACTTAAATTGTTGAAGAGAGCAAAATGTTTTCTCTAACCGTTACTTATTATTTTCCAATGATTCGATCAAAAATAACAAAGTTACAGGTAATTTATTCGGCTATAATTATATAGGTGTCCAGGCAGTAATAATTGCCATAACTTCCTTATTTATTTTCTTTTGATGTGAAATACAAGGGTTTCATTTAAAAAAATGGCAAAAAAATCACTAACTTTTTTATTCGAATACGCCACTGAATTAGCCCTTAATAGTGAAATTTTTCCCCTTATAATTAATCTAAATCAACCCGAAATTATATATAAAATTAACTTTTCTTATCGTTTTATTATTTGTCATGTTTGAAAACCACATGTAAGTAATAGCAAATTTTACAATAATAAATGAAATAAAACTAGGATAGTAAATTCTATTTTCCGACTTCACCTACGGCTGATTGGACTTAACCTAATTCGTAACCACTACGAAGAGGCGCTAAATTCGATTACATCTAACACTGTCCTACGGTATTTCTGCTGCTATTTTTTTTTCGTATCCTCTATTTTCTTCAGCCAGAAATAATAATAATAATAATTTGTAGACATTGTGACCTGTCAAGTATCTTTTATATTGTCGAGAATTGCCGTTTAAAGGAAAAATTGACTTTTTATTTATACAGAGTTATATTATTTGGGGTTGCTTGTGGAATAATACTGACTATGAAAAATGACTTAATGAGGTGAAAAGTTACCTAATAATTACCGTATACTTGTTGACATTAAATTTTTTTCACGCTATACAATCATCACAAACATACGTATATTATGGAAATAAAAATACGGCACAAACCGGCATAAAAAAATTTTCAGAAATAAGTGGTTTTATACTAAATTCAGAGTCAAACCATTTTTACATGCCCTTTTAAAAATCTTTGTTTTCTATTGTTTTGATATCTATAGGCAACGTATTTTAAGAAAAATCTTTAAGACACTTGAGCCGTTCAGCGGAAAAGTGGTCTAACTCCCTTAAAGTAGAAATTTAGAAAAATTATATTTTTCTAAATTTTTTATAAATTAATCAATTCTATGACTCTGATAACAAAAATCAATGAAACAAAATTAGGGATTCTAAAAAAATTACATTTTTAAGAAATTTTTAAGTCCATTACTCGAAGCCGATGAATTTTCAATTGTAAGACTTGACTGTTAAAAAAATAATCAATGAACGGTTTACAGGGTTTTTAAGTATGCTAACCAAAAAATTTATTTTATAACACATCCTCAAATTCTTAAAAAAATCACCCTTAAAAGCACCATTTTAAAATAAAATCAATAAATTAATCAATTCTATGACTCTGATAATAAAAATCAATAAAACAAAATTAGGGATTCTAAAAAAATTATATTTTTTAAAAATTATTAAGTCCATCACTTGAAGTCGATTAATTTTCAATTGTAAGACTTGATTGTTAAAAAAATAATCAATAATTCAATGATTTTCTTTGATAGAAACTTTCATAGATTTTGATCAGTTAGAAATTGCAAAAGAATCAAATGAAAATTCCTCACAGGTACTCTTGTACCAAGAATTCCAATATTTTGACTTTTTCTGTAAGGAATATGATTGTTTTTTCCACAGAAACCTTTTTAGAATCCATCAGTTAAAAATTGAAAATAAAATAAAGGAAATTTGCTTACGGTTTTTTTCTGAGAAAAATTCATTAATTTTTTCGATAGAAAATTGCAAAATAATTAAAAGAAAAAATTCCTTACAGGCACTCCTGTACTATATATGCCAATATTTTAATTTTTGTAAGAAATTTGATTGTTTTCTTCAAAAGAAACTTTCATAAAGTTCTATTAATTGGTAGTTTTATTTTATCCCTGGAACTCGAGTAGTTTTTCACGTTTTCCAGGCAGTTGGAGATATTTTTTAAGTCCTCATTAAATGCTCATATCTTTGCAAATAAGTGAGATACAGACTTAAAAATTGAACCATGGCCTCTACTCATAAAATCCTCGGACACCTAGTTCAGCATTTTTTCAAAAAAAAAATTTTAACTGAAGAAATTTTGCATTGGAATTTGATAATTTTGTTCTCTAAAAAATTCGATACATTCAGGTCACAATGCTCATATTTCTGCAACCAAGTGAGATAGACTTAAAAATTGAACCATAAATTCCTTTAATAAAATCATTGGATATGTATTACAGCATTTTCCAGAAAAAAAAAACTAAAAATATATTTTTTATTAATTTTTAATGGTTTGGACCATTAAAAAATAATGAATTTGAAGCACTACTGCAATTTTCATAGCGATTTCGAGAAATAAAATAGGGGTTTTTCGCGTTTTACTCGAAAACCTTAAGGTTATGTGAGAAAAGTGTATATACAGAAACTATAGATTTTTTATCACCTATAATTTTCTTAAAAACCATTTTTTTTTTCGGGCAATTATTTTCTGCAAAAATATTGTTTTTCATCAAAACAACCCTTAACCCCCACCCACCCCACACAAGTTACCAGTAAAAAATTATTTCCAAAAATCACTGTTTTCCAAAATAATTCGCATGAATACCATCTGGTTTCGTTATTATTTAATCTAATAACACAGTTTGTTTATTTAAATTTAAAATAATTATATATGTGTATATTAATGAATATTTAATACAAAAACAGTGCTATATTGGATATTATGAACGAAAAACGGTGATTTTTCAAAATGATTTCTTACTGGGCAAATGTTTGGGGTGGGTGGGGGGGTGTAAGGGTTGTTTTGATGAAAAATAAGATTTTTGCAGAAAATATATATTTAATATTTAATATAATTATACCGTTTATTTAAATTTGATATAATTTTATATATAAATATTTAGTATAAAAACAGCATTATTAGATCGGATAATATGGACAAAAAACAGTGATTTTTCAGAAGAATTTCATCAAATATTTGAGGTGTAGTAATTGAGTTTAAAAACTAAATATGTAAATCTCGTGTCAGTATTTTTAAATGCAGAAATTTTCTCCCTTTTGTAAACAGAATCAATTGACCATATACGGTTGATAAATATACTAAAACCAAAAATTTACTAAAAAAATCGTTGAATAAATATATATTTAACGATAATAATATACGATGTGTTGCTTGGACAAGTAGTTATTGAATTAGAGATAGTTGAAATTTGGTTTTTATCAACTTTAAGAGGCTACAGAGCCATAACTACTTGTCTTTTTAAGATGTGTTTAATAAACAAAAATGCTACTGTCATATGTCTTTTTTTCCTTAAAATGCTAAAAACATTAAACTACCTAAAAATGTATATCATGAGATAGATCTTACAAAGTTAAGATAAGAATGTCAAAATCATTTTATCCTATAACGAATACTTATGGATCTATAGGCTCTTAAAGTTGAAAAAAAGTCTCTAATTCAAAAACTACCCCATTAAAGTATAACATATAATACATCAAATTGTTTAAATTTTAATGCAGAATCAGAAAATCAAATATTATACGGGGTGATTCAAAATTGAGTGCAAAGATTTCAAGGGCATATTTACCGGCCAAAAATAAGAAGTTTTTTTCATAAAAACGTATGTTTTAACTTGTTTCGTTTTCTAGATACAGAGTGTAAAAGTTTTTTTAATAAATTTTTTTTTCATGAAAATCTGCTTTTGTATGTATTTGTTACTTAGGCTAACTAAAATTTTGAAAAGAAATTAAATAAATCTCAATAATCGATGGGAAATGATTATTTATTTTTCCAGGAAACAAAGCTAGATACGAGTAAGGCTCAGGAGGCAAGAAATTTACATTATTGACCGCTTAATCTAAAAAAAAAATTAAATAGTCAAAAAAAGCGGTAGCCTACCATAATTTTACTTATAACTATCAAGTAGGTAGCCCCATGAAACGCCACTGGAATTAATAAATTTATTTTATTCCCACCAAAAGAGGGCCTTATTGAGGACAAATAAGCCTACCAAATTTTATTTAAATCGACTGAAAGGATTTTGAATAATTGATAAAACAACATATTTTAATAAAAAAAATTTACACTCTATATCTAGAAAACGAAGCAAGTTAGGACATACGTTTATATGAAAAAAAGTTCTTATTTGCACTCAATTTTGAATCACCCTGTATAGGATGCTCCATAAAAAAAACATAAAATTCTTCTGCCACGCCTTTTGTTCTAAATAGACAAACAAAGGAGTACTAAATAGACAAACAGTATAAAAAAAATGACTACGACCTTATAATTAAAAGCAATTTAATAGCAAAAGAAAAAAAAGAAAATTTTAGATAATTTTGTATCAAAGTTTAAGCCGCTGAAGCTATTATAGAGTTTATAGCATGAATATTATTCTGGCTGCATTCAAGAACTAAGCTATTCTAATGGAGGACATTATGTATTAACGTGCCATCTTGTTTAAATTAACTGTCCGTACATGGTAATATTTACAAGAGGGTAAATTTGCATACTTTTCCCTTAATTCTTCTGAAACATCACACCTCAAATGCAAAATGACATGGCCGACAATATTAAATGTACCGGAAAATTTTAAGGGATAAATTGTGGTTGAAGTCTGATGTCTTCTCATTAGGATCTTAATATTATGCCGTTCTGGGAGATAAAGCAAAAGCGTCGCAGAATGGAATTTTTCGCGTTTTTAAAGCGGTTCTTGAGGGGCAATTTTTCGAAGTAGTTGTAAAAACGTTTCGGAGGATAAGTGAGGAGGAGGAGGCGACCTTTAAAAAGCTTTTATGTGACGAGCATCGTCTCGAGAAACCGGTAAACTTAATCCGAAAGAGCAAAAATTAATAATCCTTTACTTACGAAATAACTTATTAAAATTTATCGCACTTTTATGAAAGTTGACCTTTGTTCCGTTCGGTGAGTTTCCGGCGCAATAAATTGCGAAAAGTCTAAAAAGTTTTAAGGACCGCGTGAGCCAGACGTCTTCAAAGCTGTATATTACAATAATTTGCTGTTTAAACGGAACTAAGTTGCTATGTAATGGCTTACGTGAACCCAGTCGTTGCCTTGCTTTATCCCCCCTTTTCAGTTTTTCTTTTTCATTTTCAAACGACGTTACTTGAATAACAAATATTTCATTTTAAAGTCAATATACGGTCGGTTATTTACTACATTGGAAAGGCTCGGACTGATGTTATTTTACGTCAGAAATTATGCATCATGCAGTAATGCTCCACAATAATTTTTCTTACATCACCAAATGCAAAACAAGAATGTTGCTATATTTATGCACATTGTCTAAATAAACAAACATGAAGTTCCTGACTCTGCATTGGCATTCTTATGATATCTCGGTATATTTATAAATAATACAGAGGCGTGTACTCAAAAGTAAAGAAATAATATGGAATAAATAAAGGAGCAAATAATATTTTTGAAAACATCGCTTGTTGCTATATTTATGCACATTACTGTATGTAAGTACGTCATAAAAATTTTACAAAAAAATAAAATCCTAATAGTACTACTAGTTATCCTAACCCAATGCTTATACGTAAAACTGAAGATGCACAAAAAACCCAAACTTCGGAGGTCGATATCTCGGCTTCTACCGGCCCGATCTGAAAAATTCCAATGGTTTTGTCTTATTTTCATTTTTCTGAATCCAACGAGACCATCCGCAAGGTTGTAGCTCTGATAGTAGCTGAGATATGGCATTTTTGGAGCCCATTTTTGGCCTCAAAAACAAGGTCGAAAAATGACTTTTTCCGAATTTTCAAAGTGCTGTCATTCAGTTAGTTCTGCTCGAATCTCGGTATAACCCGGTATTTTCGTAATGTAGGTGGTCTAAAGAAAACGCTGGTATAGTTAGTTCGATTTCGAAAAAAAAAAATTTTGGTGAAAAAAATCGATACGGGGGGGTATACCCGAAAAACGACAAAACCCAAACTTTGGAGGTCGATATTTCGGCTTCTGCCGATCCGATCTAAAAAATTCCAATGGTTTTGTCTTATTTTCATTTTTCTGAATCCAACGAGACCATCCGCAAGGTTGTAGCTCTGATAGTAGCTGAGATATGGCATTTTTGTAGCCCATTTTTGGCCTCAAAAACGAGGTCGAAAAATGACTTTTTCCGAATTTTCAAAGTGCTGTCATTCAGTTAGTTCTGCTCGAATATCGTTATAACCCGGTATTTTCGTAATGTAGATGGTCTAAAGAAGACGCTGGTATAGTTAGTTCGATTTCGAAAAAAAAAATTTGGTGAAAAAAATCGATACGGGGGGGTATACCCGAAAAACGAAAAAACCCAAACTTTGGAGGTCGATATCTCGGCTTGTACTAAACCGATCTGGAAAATTCCAACGGTTTTGCCTTAGCTTCGTTTTTCTGAATCCAACGAGACCATCCGCAAGGTCGTAGCTCTGATAGTAGCTGAGATATGGCATTTTTGAAGCCCATTTTTGGCCTCAAAAACGAGGTCGAAAAATGACTTTTTCCGAATTTTCAAAGTGCTGTCATTCAGTTAGTTCTGCTCGAATCTCGTTATAACCCGGTATTTTCGTAATGTAGGTGGTCTAAAGAAAACGCTGGTATAGTTAGTTCGATTTCGAAAAAAAAAAATTTTGGTGAAAAAAATCGATACGGGGGGGTATACCCGAAAAACGACAAAACCCAAACTTTGGAGGTCGATATTTCGGCTTCTGCCGATCCGATCTGAAAAATTCCAATGGTTTTGTCTTATTTTCATTTTTCTGAATCCAACGAGACCATCCGCAAGGTTGTAGCTCTGATAGTAGCTGAGATATGGCATTTTTGAAGCCCATTTTTGGCCTCAAAAACGAGGTCGAAAAATGACTTTTTCCGAATTTTCAAAGTGCTGTCATTCAGTTAGTTCTGCTCGAATCTCGTTATAACCCGGTATTTTCGTAATGTAGATGGTCTAAAGAAGACGCTGGTATAGTTAGTTCGATTTCGAAAAAAAAAATTTTTGGTGAAAAAAATCGATACGGGGGGGTATACCCGAAAAACGAAAAAACCCAAACTTTGGAGGTCGATATCTCGGCTTGTACTAAACCGATCTGGAAAATTCCAACGGTTTTGTTTTAGTTTCATTTTTCTGAATCCAACGAGACCATCCGGAAGGTCGTAGCTCTGATAGTAGCTGAGATATGGCATTTTTGGAGCCCATTTTTGGCCTCAAAAACGAGGTCGAAAAATTACTTTTTCCGAATTTTCAAAGTGCTGTCATTCAGTTAGTTCTGCTCGAATCTCGTTATAACCCGGTATTTTCGTAATGTAGGTGGTCTAAAGAAAACGCTGGTATAGTTAGTTCGATTTCGAAAAAAAAAAATTTTGGTGAAAAAAATCGATACGGGGGGGTATACCCGAAAAACGACAAAACCCAAACTTTGGAGGTCGATATTTCGGCTTCTGCCGATCCGATCTGAAAAATTCCAATGGTTTTGTCTTATTTTCATTTTTCTGAATCCAACGAGACCATCCGCAAGGTTGTAGCTCTGATAGTAGCTGAGATATGGCATTTTTGAAGCCCATTTTTGGCCTCAAAAACGAGGTCGAAAAATGACTTTTTCCGAATTTTCAAAGTGCTGTCATTCAGTTAGTTCTGCTCGAATCTCGTTATAACCCGGTATTTTCGTAATGTAGATGGTCTAAAGAAGACGCTGGTATAGTTAGTTCGATTTCGAAAAAAAAAATTTTTGGTGAAAAAAATCGATACGGGGGGGTATACCCGAAAAACGAAAAAACCCAAACTTTGGAGGTCGATATCTCGGCTTGTACTAAACCGATCTGGAAAATTCCAACGGTTTTGTTTTAGTTTCATTTTTCTGAATCCAACGAGACCATCCGGAAGGTCGTAGCTCTGATAGTAGCTGAGATATGGCATTTTTGGAGCCCATTTTTGGCCTCAAAAACGAGGTCGAAAAATTACTTTTTCCGAATTTTCAAAGTGCTGTCATTCAGTTAGTTCTGCTCGAATCTCGTTATAACCCGGTATTTTCGTAATGTAGGTGGTTTAAAGAAAACGCTGGTATAGTTAGTTCGATTTCGAAAAAAAAAAATTTTGGTGAAAAAAATCGATACGGGGGGGTATACCCGAAAAACGACAAAACCCAAACTTTGGAGGTCGATATTTCGGCTTCTGCCGATCCGATCTGAAAAATTCCAATGGTTTTGTCTTATTTTCATTTTTCTGAATCCAACGAGACCATCCGCAAGGTTGTAGCTCTGATAGTAGCTGAGATATCGCATTTTTGGAGCCCATTTTTGGCCTCAAAAACGAGGTCGAAAAATTACTTTTTCCACATTTTCAAAGTGCTGTCATTCAGTTAGTTCTGCTCGAATCTCGTTATAACCCGGTATTTTCGTAATGTAGGTGGTCTAAAGAAGACGCTGGTATAGTAAGTTCGATTTCGAAAAAAAAATTTTTTGGTGAAAAAATCGATACACTGTTTTCAAAAGAAAATTCAATCACAAAAGGTTATTATCCTGCAAGAACAACATTTAAAAGGAAAAGTTATTAGTTAAAGATAAAAACCTAATTGATATGGTAATTTTACATGAATTTTTATCGCCGAATAATTACGCCAAAAATTTAATCTCCTCGAAAACGGGCAAATTTGAATATTCGCAATTAATTTCACTTCACGACGTAAGTTCGACAGTTTCTTTAATACCCTGTCAATGATAGGGAGATGCGAAAGGGCGGATATTATTATTCAGATCGAAATTTGTATACAAACACACTTTGGGGGAGGCCTTGGGCAAAAAATCGGGCGAAAGTTTTCGATTGGAAAAGTTTCACATGGAGAAAAAAAACACTAAGCTTTTATGCAAAAATGTTGCCGAGGATAACTAATAATATTACTCATGCGGTACATATTTTATTTTAAAAAACATTTTTTTTCACATAATTTAGACCTCCATAGGAATTATTAATGAAAATCACTTAATTCTGCACTGAATAGATTTCAATTAAAATTTTGTCATATATAAAAAAATAAATAAAACACCCATAAAGAAGTGACATGACAAACAGGGAGTCAGTAAATCATTTTATATCTCGGGGCAAGATAGAAACTTTGATCACGAATGTTTTGTGCCGCGCTAATCTCAAAATGGCACTGAGTTTTTTTCTGTTTCCGCTTTGCTTTACGATTTCGATATAACCGTGTGTATGTTCAAAAAGGGGGGGGAGAGGGTGTACATGAGCTTGAGCTTGTTGAGTTTTATACCCCATACGCAACGAAGTCACGTAGCAGATTTAATTAATCTTCCACGTTTGCCGAACGATATATGGCAGTTGGCAGTGATCTATTTGCACTTCTATATTAATGACTGCAGGACAGCTGAAACATTGCTTTAAGTTTAATGCGCAACTGCCATTATTATTTAATTGCAAGATTAATGTTTTATTTTGTCATCGCGAACTTTATAAATGAAAAATGCCCGATCGTGTTTAAACGGTTACGAGGACACGTTACAATTTTATTTGAATGAAGAAAAACAAATGGCTTAACGTTTAATTAGCCGATTAATGTGGCCTCACTGGTGAGGATTCATCTAAAACCTAACAAAAACTTACAAATTTGCCCCAAAAGCTCCAATAATAAACTTAGTAAATCCTTAAAATCAACCCGGGCATTTCAGCAGCGGATTCAGGCCGATTGTTAGTTTATTTAAATTACGCTCATTCCGAAACTGGGTATTTTTCCAGGGATTTCCTTTAACCCAATTTTGTAATTGTTTTTTTGCTTTAGACAATCCGTTATGATAATATTTGAATAATATTTAAACGGTCCGAAATTTATTTTGGCATAACTCAAATAGATATGACACACGTTTTTCCGTTTATGTTCCATTTTAATTTATTTAATCCTACGTTAGAAAAATATCACACCTTAAAAGATTACCTTCACTAATAAGTATGGTTACAGTTTAGAGTAGAGATAATTCTTTTTTAATTAAGGGATATAAACCAATAAAAGTTTATAAGCAATTGCATGTCATGCCCACTTAAGTTATGCCAAAAGTTATTTATTGTGATAAGATTTTTATGATTTTTTGCAATTTATTGGATACTGTCATTAAAAAGGAAACCTGCTTAAAGAGTCATGGACCCAATACATTTTTATCATGTGTTAAACAAACATGTGTTTCCTTAATTTAGCTTCAGCTCCAGCTTATTTAATGCTTAATTAGGAAAATATGGGAAAATAAAGTGATGTTTTTCGTGTATAATTACACAAATTAAACCCGAAAAATACTATTTCTAGGCGATCCAGACACTATTAAAAAAAAGGTGGAAAAATCAAATTCTCATTTATATATCCTCAACTCAATCTGAAAATTAGAACGTTATGGGATTAAAATTATGTTTTTCGGGTACAATTAGACACATTAAGGGAAAAAAAACTATTTCTCGCATTTTTAAGGCCTATTTTTGGATCAAAAACGGCGTTGAAAAATGACTGATTTTCGAATTTTCAAAGTGTTCTCATTCCCTTAGTTCTGGTCGGATCCCGTTATAACCCGATCTTTTATTAGATTTTTTTTTTATTTGTATTTTATTAATTAAATTTTTAATTAGAAGAGGAAGTATAATTTTTTTGTCCAATTAAACCCGAAAAACACTTTTGTAGATAATCCAGACACTACTTAAAAAATGCAACGATATTGAAAAAAGGTGGAACAATCGACTTCATATTTACATATTCCTGTCTCAGTCTGCTGAACATTAGAAGACTTTTTGGAAAATTGTTGAAATAAAAAAAAAAATCTATTGGATCTGATGGGCATTGACGTTCCAAAAAGTTTTCCTCATTACCTAATAAATTAGTTTTATTGCTCCTTGCTACCGAAACGTAAAGGGTTAAAGAAAGAAAAGTTGTACCAAATCTTTAAAGTTTAATAAAAAGCCCTTTATCCGTTAAAAACCCACCGAAAACGTTATTTTCAAGAGTTTAAAAGCGGGGTTGAACTTGAAATTAAGGAAACCTCAATTTAATCCGAATTTATATCCTTTCGAAAATTAAAACAATCTGTTACAATATTCGACGTACAATTTTGCTCATTTTTCTTTTGTAATTTCGAATGTACATTTTTAATTAGGGAGAAGCCGTAGATTTATTACACTAGAGCGGCCATCTTAACGACTTTATACAGGGTGTTCGAAAAATAGACGAAGATATTTCAATGGGTGATTTCTTGTAAAAAAATATGAGAAAAAGTTTATATAAACATGGATCCGAAAATGCACAGTTTTAAGATACAGGGTGATAATTTTTTTTTAAATATAATTTTTTTATTAATATTTAAAAAAATATTTACTCGATTCTTTTAAAAGCTTTTTCGGCAGTATTACTTGTTGTATTAAAAGGCTAATTTAGCCCTAATTAGATTAAAATTATGAGGTCCAGTGGCGTCCTAGGGGGACATCTTAGCAAATATTATTGGCAAAAAAATGTACGACGCCACTGCCTTTTTTCAACTTTAATATTTGTTGTTTGATTAAGCATTTAAAAATACAACTTTTTTGCCTTTTGTATTGTATTTGTATCCCACTTCGTTTTCGACAAAAAAAATTCATACCATTTTATTGCATGCCCCTGGACAAAATTGGTTTATTAATTTTTGGTAAAAAAATGACAGGTGCCTTGGAAAACAAAAAATCAAAAACATTTCTAAGAGCTTTTTATTGCAACAACAACTACAACAAATGTTGAAAATGTCCACCGTCCATTTCTGTACACCTTCTCAAATTAATATTTTAAAAAAGATGTAGCACCCTGTATCTTGAAAACTGTGCATTTCTGGACCCATGTTTATAGAAACTTTTTCTCATATTTTCTTAAAAGGAATCACCCATTAAAATATCTCCGTCTAGTTTTCGAATACCCTGTATACTTGAAGCCCCTTTTAACCCTTAACTTATGACCTTCACTGTAAATGGTCCTTTTTTGATGGTGGTCCTATGGTCCTAGTCAAGATAAAAATCCAATTACCTTGCTGCACAAAAAGCTTCCCAACTTTAGACAAGAGATTAAGCATTCTTTTTCCCAGTGAAGGTTTTTTTTTTTTAGAAAATCCCGAAAACCGAATCCCGATATCTTATTTTGTTCAAAAGTTGTAAGAAGTTTAATTTTACCAAGAAGCCTTAGGGATCACAAATAAATTGATAGAATAGTTTTGTTTGAAAATGTCTTTTACCTTGTAGGGCCGGACAGGACACCAAAGGGATTTTAATCAAAATATTTTAAGATGCCCAATAAGGGTTATGACAAAGAGTATAACGAGATTGGATTTATTTTTACTTAGAATTTTCCTCATGTAACCTTTTAATAGGGAATGTAATTTTAAAAATGATACTGTTAGTCAAGCGCGTTTTAAATTGTGAATATGGTTTTAAATTATTTTTCAGAGTCACATCATTTTCAGGACAAAAGAGTGAAAGGTGATGTGTAAGAAAAAATTTTTTTTTTGTTGCCGTATAAGAGGTAAATGATCAAACTACCAAAAACCAACCAATCAATAAACAGATGTGACTAATTACTACATTACAGACCAGTTAAGTTTAACTAAATTTTTAGAAAAATATTGCCTTACTCGACTTCGATAAGACTTTTATCGAGTTCTATGCCGAACATCCTGTAGTGGTTTGATTCGATAGAGCAGACATTCTGCTTCAGGATCTTGTAATTGTTTCTGGCTACTTCCTGCAATCAAGGAGGACTTACAGGGTGACCCAAATTCAAGCCTCGTCATAGGAATCTTGGAAACCTTAAAAGAGATACAAGGTCGGGTAAATTATGGCAAAATTTCATAATTCGATTATATACTACGTCGTAGCTTTTACGATAGCCGAGATATGGCATTTTTGATGCCCATTTTTGGCCTCAAAAACGGACGTCGAAAACGACTTTTTCAGGATTTTCAAAGTGCTCTCATTCCCTTAGTTCTGCTCGGATCCTGTTATAACCTGGTGTTTTCGTAATCTAGGTGACTCAAATAAGACGCTGGTATACTTAGTTTGATTTCGAAAAAAATCAATTTTTGGTGAAAAAATTCGATACGTGGGGGTATACCCGAAAAATGAAAAAACCCAAACTTTGAAGGTCGATATCTCGGTTTCTATGGGAGCTATCGGGAAAATTCCAACGGTTTTGTCTTAGTTTCGTCATTCTAAATCCAACGAGGCCATCCGCAAGGTCGTAGCTTTTACGATAGCCGAGATATGGCATTTTTGATGCCCATTTTTGGCCTCAAAAACGGACGTCGAAAACGACTTTTTCAGGATTTTCAAAGTGCTCTCATTCCCTTAGTTCTGCTCGGATCCTGTTATAACCCGGTGTTTTCGTAATCTTCGTGACCCAAATAAGACGCTGGTATACTTAGTTTCATTTCGAAAAAAATCGATTTTTGGTGAAAAAATTCGATACGGGGGGTATACCCGAAAAATGAAAAAACCCAAACTTTGAAGGTCGATATCTCGGCTTCTATGGGAGCTATCGGGAAAATTCCAACGGTTTTGTCTTAGTTTCGTCATTCTGAATCCAACGAGACCATCCGCAAGGTCATAGCTTTTACGATGGCCGAGATATGGCATTTTTGATGCCCATTTTTGGCCTCAAAAACGGACGTCGAAAACGCCTTTTTCAGGATTTTCAAAGTGCTCTCTCATTATTTTTTTATTTTATATACTCTCTTATTATTTTTATTAGAACAGGATGTGAAGAAAGTGTTATTTTTCTTGTATAATCAGACCAATCGGGCTTACGAAAAACACTTTTGTAGACGATCTAGACACTACTTAGAAAATGCAATGATGATATAGAAAATAGGTGGAAAAATCGAATTCTTATTTATATATTCCTAGGATATACAGGGTGATCCAAATTCAAGCCTCTTCATAGGAATCTTGGAAACCTTAAAGGACATACAAGGTCGGGTAAATTATGGGAAAAATTTCGTAATTCAATTTTGAAAAATCGGATTAGTTTTTTTTTCTTCGACGTTATTAATTAACGAATTTAAAAACAAATAAACAACGTTCATATTGGCACTTTTTCTCCTCTATTTAATGTCATTAGGATATTTTATGTTCGACGTTTTGTCATCGGCTACTTTTTTTTCTGACGGAATTTGGACTTTGAATTTTCTTTTCAATGATGTATCGCACTTCAATATCGAATAAGAATTTCGGGTACTTCCCATAAAATAAACATGTGTATGAGAGAGAATGATGTTTTTAAATCCATAATAAAATAAGGTGAAAATATTATAATTGACAGTTCGTTAACGGCAGATGTCAAAGAGCCAGGAACTAATGTGGATTTTGAACTGATTAATTTAAAAACCGAGTCTGAGACAGAACATAATTTTGTTAAACAATAAATAGTATTGGCCATAATGGTTGGAATTTTTTAAAAAATACCACATCACTAAATAAATAAAATACCACAGAATATATTTTTGGCTTATCTTTATTTTCAATTTATGTCCTGGTCAAAATGCTTGGAACTGTTTATTTAAACTAATAAATATGTATTTTCTATGCAGTTTTTGAATAGCCAGTGTTCAGGTCACTTAACTTTATAACGACTAGTGATATATTTGTGTGAAGATTGCCAAAGAATTATAAATAAATTACAAATAGGGTATTAAGCAGTGTAATATTTTTACAAAATTGAAAGTTCCAAAGAATGATTAAAAGTTGCACAATATTTGGTCATATGATTCCAGGCAAAAGTTCTGGAAGACCTAAAGAAATATTGCTCATATAGCCATTTTTCTTAATAATTAATTTAAATACCTTGGTAATTTGATTCGATTTGTGTCATTTAAAATTAATTTTTACCTACGTATTGGCTACTTTATTTCAAACATTTTTAATATTTAACTGTAAAAAACAATTACATATTCCTTTTTAATAAATATCTATTGAACATTTAAAAAAGAACGGATATTTCTGAAGCACTGTGACACTGTTTGTCAAACAATATCCGAAAAAAATCGCGAATCAGACAGACTATCGACTTAAGAAATTTCCCTGGAAAATCAGAGCTCCGGGGTGCGCGTTTTTCTTTCTCATTATTAAAAAATTGGGCAAACACAAATTTTAATTCAAGTTCATTAAACAAAATTTCACATTCACAAACTTTGTTCGAGGGAAAAATCGGACTTTTTAAATTCGGAATTTTTAGCCGAGACCGTCAAGCGCCGTACCTCGCGATCCGCACTTTACCTCTGTAATAAATTTATTTTCTATTTGATTAGGAAAATCTATTTTAATTTTATTTAAAGTTCATACCAGGTGTGTTTTATATTCTCTATGTAAACTTAACCATTCAAAACTGATTTTTTTTCTCAAAATCCAAGTTATACCTCAGATTTAACGGGAGTTATTTTCCCAGTATTATGTAATGATTCAGTTAAAACTCGTGTAAATTTAATCATTAAAATATGCGACCGATAGAGACTATTAAAATATGACTTAGTTGCAAATTGTTATAACCTGGTGTTTTTGTGATGTATGTAGGTGATGAGAATAAACCGCTGGTAAACTCAACATTTAACTTAACCATTCAAAACTGATTTTTTTCCTCAAAATCCAAGTTATACCTCAGATTTAACGGGAGTTATTTTCCCAGTATTATGTAATGATTCAGTTAAAACTCGTGTAAATTTAATCATTAAAATATCCGACCGGTAAAGACTATTAAAATGTGACTTAGTTGCAAATCTTGTTTCACAGCTAAAGCCCGTAAGTCACTAAATGGAAACCACACAGTCATTTTAGTGGAGCGACAAAGGTAATACGTCAATGTTACTAGACGTGACAGGCATGTTTGTACTTAAGATTAACGTCTCCTTTAAGTGCTCTGTGTTTATACACACCACAGTGTTGAACCAAATTCCGGTGCTTACATATATAATATGTCCGTTTTCCCTTATATATACACACACACATCCATATACTATTTGAACAGTACCTTTGTTTGCTTTGCCAGATTTTGCTTTCCGAAATAAATCCCTTTAAAGGTTTGTTTTTTTCAAGTAAAAAAATTTTATCTATTTATGCTCAAATATGGCAATGTAACGACAAAAATATATTAAGCCCATGACTCTACAAGTCCAATTTCCCATAAAGTAGAAAAAAGCACAAAATTATTATTTTAATAATTAATTTTTGGCAAAACTGTTAGAACAGAAGTTGTTTGGAATGTCTATGGACATCAGATGCAATAGAAAAATAATTTCTCATTAATTAAAATTAACCGCTAAATATTTTTTCCTAATTTTCTTGAAAACTAATGGGAATATGGACATTTTTCTTTTAGCATTAAGATCCTAATAAAAAATACACAAAATCATATAAAATAACATTGAGTCGTAAATATCATAATAAATGAGCTATGGAGGACTTTCTAAAAAAATTCGATAATTTGTGGGCCAAAAATTTGAAGAATGGGAAAATGAAAATATTTTTTGTAAATCGATAAATTGCTTTAGAAAATCCAAAAAAGCTTATATATTAAAGAAAGTTTTTCCCAAAAGTTACTTCCTCAAAAAAAAAAACAAAAAGGGTTACCATGGGAAAATGTTTATAGTTTTCGTTTTTATTTTTTTTTCTAAAAAACTATTGGCTGGAAAAGAAAACTGTTAAGACAAAAGATGTTTGAAACATCAATGGGCATTAAATGGCATAAAAAAAATAATTTTTTAGTCTAACAATTTTTCAAAAAATTGAGAAAAACCCCTAAATAGTTTTTCCTAATTTTCTTAAAAACTGGTGAGGATATAGAATATTTTCTTTTAGCATTGGAATCCTAATCAAAAATACACCAAATCATATAAAATAATATTTAGTCATGAATATAAAAATAAAAGAGTTATGGGGGATTTTTTGAAAAATTGGATACTTTTTAGGTGAAAAGTTTGAAAAAAAAAATTTGAAAAATTAAAAAATATTTTTTGTTAGTCAATATAGCGTCAAAAAAACTTCAAAAAAGTCTTATAAAATTTTTTTTGAAAATGTACCAATAAAATGTTATATCCAATTTTCCCCCTCAAAAAAAACGAAATTTTCATAATTTTGATTTATTTTTTTTTTTGAAAACTATTATATTTATTAAATAATTGTTATTGATTTAAGAAATTTTTGGGTCATGCCAAAAAATCAGATCTTATCTATGCATAATGAAATTTTCGAAAACAACTGTTGAAAAATTCTATACCAAGAAAATCCCAAATTTTGACAGTCAATAAAACCGATTTTTCATCTCCTATATATTATTTTTCAGCGCTTTGTATTGGCTTGTATACAAATAGTGAAACCCCTGGAGGCGACAAAACTACTATCATTTTGGCAAATAAGGTTAGTTATTATGTATTCCGCAAATTTCTTTCTGTTAATATAATTTTTCTCTTCAAAGTATTTTTTTTAAACAATATTGCAAAATCGGAGATACTTAAAATCGATAGAATAAAATTAGAACTCCAGATCATTTCTTTACAACAACACTTATATAAAATATATAAAACGTATATAAGTGTTGTTGTAAAGTTGTAGCGTTGTAAGTTATAAATTACTTACATGTCAAACAGACGACTCTACCTATATCGAAAACACCGAAAATCTGCATGTCATCCTCGCACGAATAACTCTCTATTGAAAACTTGTTCACTAATCGAGACGTACTGAGCAATGCGATGCGAATGTATAGCCAACAATGTTAACATTCCTTAGCAAAAAAAAATTGTTGAGTAGGTCTAAAGCCGCGTCCAGATCTGTACCACGTCGCGCAACCGTACCACGTCGCGAACCAATTTAGACGTCGAAACGAACAACGTCGCGAACTTAAAAAGTGTTGCAGTTCGGCGCTCGTCGCGATCCAGGGCGAGTCGGTTTTCTGACGAAACATCAAAGGATTGGTACGCGACGACGCCAAGCAAGTCTGGACGGGAAACGAACGATGAGACCGTACGACACGATTTGTTTCTTTATTTTAGTATTATTTTGGCTATCGGCAGGTGTCATGGAGTGGACTGACGAGCGTATATCTCTTTTAATTGCGTTCTATAGGCATCATGAATGTTTATGGATAAAGCGTAATGAATATAAATAAACGCAGCAGCAGCAACATCCATTCTGAACGCTAAATTAACTACTGACAAAAATTAAAATATCAGTAAAATGGATCGCACAAACGGTTGCAATGCGAGGTGCGAAGCGTTGTTTGGTACGGCGCGGCGTACGTGAACGTGGGTTTTCTGCTCGCGACGCGACGTGGTACAGATCTGGACGCGGCTTAAGTACTGACTAGTGCGGTTAATTTATTTAATTATTATGATTACGTTTCAACTACAGAATCTGGACGCACCTCCTTTTTTTGTATACATTTCTTTTGTACATAAGATTAGTTAAAGACACTAAATTATAAAAGGGCATTAATTTTATTGTAACAGTTGCAGGATCAATAAAGATCTTAGGAGAGGCATTAATTCTAAAAAGTTCTTATATATTGGGTTATTGGTAGGTATTACTGTCGCTATAGGTATTATTGGTAAGTACTATATTGTATTACTGTTGCTTAAGTAATTAAATTCCGATTTCTTTCTTATTTCTCTTTTAATTTCTAGTTTCTTCAGATAAGTTTATTCCTTATGATTGTTGTTTTTAATGTTATAAATAAATTGGCTGTTATCTGAAATAGAAAACTTTACACACATCAAATCAAAAAAAAAATTTATTGTATTAATCCCTTTGAAGGCTCTTATTAACAAAGCTAAAAAAAATAAATAAAGCTTAATATGCTGATTACAATGAAAAAAAGAAATATACAAGCTCAATAGAATAAGATCCAAATATATAAAAATTGGATGATTCAAAGCTATTAAACACTAATTATAATTGTATAAAGTAAATGAAGTTTCCAAAGTATATCATTTACAAGTTACATACAGTGCTTACATTTCAAAACCAACCACCCTTATTAACCTCAATGTAGATATATATATTAAAATGTTAGAAAAATTAAATCAGTTGGCATGTCGACGAATAGTGGCTGGTAATAATGAACATTTTATCGACGTCATACTTTGGTATGTCAAATGGCTATCCTATAATGTTAATACATCAGTTTAAAGGGCATACAATCTACCATCCAACGGTGTATAAAAAATGGAAGTTTATAGACTTATATACAGTAAGGGTGTAAAAAGGTGTTAACAATTATTCGTTGTGCGCGAGACAATAATAAAGTCTGTTTTAAAATTCCTCACGAACATTGGCAAGTGTTTCGATCCTTAAAATCATTAATATTTTCAGATGGGGTTCTATAAATTTTGCTTTTTAAAAACCCTCAAAAGAAAAAATCTAGTGTTGATAAGTCTGGCGACTGTGCGGGCCATTCAATTGCAGCACGTCAATCCACATCCCTGGAAATTGTTCATTAAGTAACTCTCGAACTATCAATGTGTAAGCTATTTTTCCATTTTCATCCACTTGGTTTTCTAAAGATTCGACGTTTATATTGTGTTTTCGAGGATGTCTATATAAATTTGTCTAGTTAAATTTTTTTCTAAAAAAATGGCTCGATGATTTTGTTATCATTAATTCTTGAAAAAGGTTGTGATTTTCAATAACTCAGTATCTACAGTTATGCCGGTTTACCAGTCTAGTGGAAAAAAAGTTGATTCGTCATGGAAGCAGATGTTCTTTATTGATCAACTCGCTGTCACATGTTAACTAAATTCATTTCTCTTATCTCCTAGTTGTTGAAGGATTTGAACACTTATTTTTTTTCAAAACTTTGTCAAATATTAAATTAAACGTCCCTCTGTATATCTAAATTAACGTGTTTTTTTACTTATTAAACTTAACTTATTAAGGGTGGTTTGTTTTTAAATGGAAGCACTTTATGTATCTCTTTGTAAACTTCATTTACTTTATACAATTTTAATTTAGTGTTTAATAGCTTTGAATCATCCAATTTTTATTTTATTTTTGTTTATCCAAGCTTTATTTATTTTTTTAGCTTTGTTAATAAGAGCCTTCAAAGGGATTTATACAATAGCTCATTTTTTGATTTGATTTGATTTGAAGCCTTTTTTTGGTTAACATATACAGGTTAGTGTCTACAGTTTTTCTGTTTCAGATAACAGCCAATTTATTTATAACATTTAATTAATTAATTAATTAATTAAAAACAACAATCATAAGGAATTAAATTATCTGGGATTAGATTTTCATTATCTCAGTATCTACAGTTATGCCGGTTGTAAAAGTTGACTTCAAATTCAAATTCAAATGCTTTATTTGCCCATATATAAAATTATAAAATACAGTTATAAACCTAAATAAAATTTTGACAAAAAGGATTAATTCTCGGTTATAAAAACCGTTAATCTGTTGGTGCAGACGAAATAACCCTTAAAAATAATTAATTTATATCAAATAAATCAAAAAGAAACAAACAATAATAATAATAATAATAATAAAGAAAATTAATCCAGAACGGGAGAGCGGCAGATGCGGCAGCGGATAAAAGAACTAAGGAGGGTAACGCCCGATATTTAAGACCCTAAAAAAAAGGAAAAATGCAAAATGTCGATGTGGATGTCGATGACAAGGGGTAAAGACTATTTGATGGTTTTTTTTTATTTGTATCTGATGTTAATTAACCTATTCTTTGTTCAACTAGCAACTGTGATTTAATTTTTTTAGAAAATATGTTTAAAGATAGTTGTTTAATGCTGGATGGAATACTATTTCACATTTTAACCCCCGCAAATTTAAAAGAGCGCTGAAATGAAGAACGGCATCATTTGTGCGTGGCACAACAAAAATATCATTGTATCATGCTCAAAATCAAAAAATTCATCTCGCAAATTTGCCCGTTGGCCTTCCTTTATAATCCGATAAATAAAGTTGATGCTTTCGTCTGTTTGTCATATTAAATAAATTTTTGTCATTAAGATATGGCGTTATATGGTTTCTATATGGGATATTATAGGCAAATCGAATACAGGAATTTTGAATTTTTTGACTTGCGTTTCTGGTACTGAGCCACCACATACCACATCACCGTAATCGAACAAAGATAAAACAAAGCTTTCACAAAGTAAATATTTTTGTTTTGTGAACAAGTTCCGTTTAAATTTAAAAAGGTTTTTCAGGCGTAAATAGGCTACTTTAATTTTTTACATGGGGTTTAAAAGCGAGAGAATTGTCAAATATGATACCCAAATTTTTTGCCTCTGGGACAAGTGGAACTGGAGTGTTATTTATATGAATATTTATCCAATTTCCAAATTTTCGCCTTAAATTATTATTCGAACACATCAAAAGAATTTTAGATTTTTCAGCATTTAATTTGAGGTTGTGATTTTTTGCGTAGTTTTCTAGATTCATTAAATCAAACTGAAACTAATGCTGAAATGAATTATTATTCATATCTTCAATAGAAACAGGAATATACAGTTGTGAGTCGTCAGCATACTGCTGTAATGTGGAATGTTTTACAGTGTTATACATGTCTGCCACGTAGTGAGTGAAAAAACACGTAGAGTGACTTGTCATGTTCTTTACTCGTCAACTGGCTGTCACAGGTTCGCAAAATTCAGTTCTCTTATCAAAATCGTCTTCTCCTAGTTGTTTAAGGATTTGAACACTTATTTTTTTTTCAAAACTTTGTCAAATATAAAATTTAACGTCACTCTGTATATCTAAATTGAAGTGTTAAGTGAAGTGAATTTTTTTTTTTTAAAGAATGTTATTTTGAAGTGAAAGCTGTAGTTACTGCAAGTTCGAAAAAAAAAACATTTTTTTATCAAAATCTTAATATAGAAAATTTCATTTCCTAAGGAAAAAAAAATTATGAAAAAATTATGTGTCCAGAGGTCTGTGTACTCAAAAGATCCCAATTTTTGACAATCGATTGCGGGAAAACTGTGAGTTCTTTCATTAAAACTCCAAGGGATCCTTCATGTCATTTTACATACGCGTCATTGGTGCATTGATTATATATTTAGACTCGATTACTCTCCTCAAAAAAAAAATAAGTAGGTATTTATTTAGCTTTAATTATTGGGCAAAATATTATTATAATTATGAATTTTTGAGGTATTATTGTATTGTAATTTATAACTTATATTTAATATATTTTGATTTGATTTGAAAAAAAAGAGCCTTTTGAATCCAATGAGATCATCTCCTTATTGGCAGCATTTACAACAAATGTTGCTTTGGCAAATTTAAGGGTTAAAAAAAAACGACTGATTAATTCCTGTAACTGATATTAAAAAATGAAACATAAATGAAATAATGGGTTATTCAAAAAGAGCATGCTTCTCCTATATTCGGTCTATTCTTAGGCAAAACTCTTGGCAATAGATTATCTTTATTGGGCCGTTTAAAGACGAGAAAAATATATATAAAGTCGGCCAAAGGAAAATATCCGGCACGCGGGTCCGCCTACGTGCTCCTAGGCCGTAACACTATATTCAGAAAATTCTTATTAGTTTAGTGAAGTTGAAAGCTAGAAAGTCTGCGTAAATGAGCCTCTTTTCCGAACCGCTGCCCTAATTATCATTCCGGGAATGTTTTTCGAAATCCGCTTCCAATTAAGATTTCGCACGGAGTGTGTTAAGATTAGAAACTTGGAAACTTGATTCTCCGCCGAATCCACACAGATAATTTAGTCGTGATAAGGCTAACTTAGCTCGAGTCAGCATACACTAAGGTGCCGATCTATCGATAGTTTTAATGTATATTGGTTTATGCCGAAACTAACTTATAAATTGAATAAATTTACTTTAATCAATTTTTTTTGAAAAAACAACACACATGCTTAATATTCTAATTAAAAAATTACATCCTCGAGCCTACAACGATTTTATGCGAAACGTTTTGTTCTATAGCCAAAAAGCTCGCACGAAAGAGCGGCAAAACGAGGCAGATTTAATATTACTAAAAATTTAATATATTTTATGAGAGGTGCCTATATATGAGCTATTTTCGGGGTAGCAGATAAAGGGAGAAAAATACTTTTTTTCTGTTTTATCAGCAGTAATACCGTACTAAAAAAGACACTCCAAATTTCCTGCGTAATTTATTACAAGCGCGTAATTGTGTTGTACAGGTGTTCTAAGGGTGAATAAATTAGCAAGATGATTGATTGCTTAATGGCTTACAAAAAGCACGTTAATTACGTAAGGGAATAATTGAATTATTGAATTCTCTATTGATTTCATAATAATAAGCAGTGTTAAACAGGATGAAGAAGAAAAGACTTCCAGGCAGTTGAAACCTTAAACTAAGCAAATGAGCCCAATTTTTTATTTTAATTCCAAATCAGTTTTTTTCTTGCAGGCAATTAAAGTATCTCCACTGAGTTTTGACGTCATTAATTATTGTTTTTCAAGCAGTTAAGGCATTTCCTTATCTTTGTGCTATTCTATTTGAAGCTATTTTTTTTATTTTTATAAAAATTGAGTTATGAATTTTTCCCTGGTAGCTGAAACCTGCCTTTTCTGTAAATCTTAACAGCTATAGCTAGAGTAAAATTAATTCTTTTTTATTTAAAAAAAAAACTGCTTGGAATAGGAATTGATTATTTAGAGCATTCGAAATCATTTTCGAACCCTTCGGAACAGCTAGAAATTTTCTGTTACCTCCAGGCAGTTGACAGTTTAAATTTTTTTTTTTTAAGCTATTTCTTAGCAATTAAAGTTGATTTCTATGAAATTTTAAGTAGTTGGAAATGCCACTGATCTGGGGTTATATGTTAATAATTATTTTCACTTAAGATGATTAAACTTGAAAAATGAATTTTCCAAATGACAGTTGAAGTTTGGTTAGTTTGCTTAGGTATTAAGTTAAGACTGTACTTTTTTCGTATTTATTTCGAATATTATAGCGTTTTTACTGTACGTTAGTCGTGAATTAAAAGAATCGATGCACGAAAATCGTCAAATGATTTATTTACACACACACTACTAAAGAAGATTATTTACGACTACTAGAAAAATTTATTTTCACCCTATTTATTGACTACTACTTATGTCCGATTTAAATATCGCGCCAATATTCGGAACTGAACTGTCAACTGGCCCCCTAGCGGCTGTATGGAAAATTCGCTCACCTCCAACGCGTCTCCATAGATGTCGTGCTGTGTCATTCAGGTGGAATTAAATGTATGCCATTTTTCAAAACACCAACTGACAGATGACGTTTACTGACAGATTATTACAGGGTCCTCCAGGCAGTCAAAGCCTTTAAAAATATAATTTTTTCAGGCAATTCTCGCGTTGCTTTTAAAATAAGAAAAACACAATTTCTTGTTTTTTCAGGAAAAAACTGCTTAAATGACTGAAGCAAAAACATTTTAGTAGTACCAAAACAATTTATGAAAAACTTATTCAATTCAACTAAATTGCCTGAAATAAAAGCTATTTGTGATTTTTTAACTTTTTATGCAGAAAGTAAATTTTTTATTTCTCTCATACTTTTAATGTCACTTTTCCAGGCATTTGAAATTATTCTTTTCTTCCATCCAGTCATTTCAAGCTTCCTTTTAAGCAACTGGAGTCGAGTTTTATGTTATTGCAGGCGATCCATCAAAAAAAAAATTTACACTAATTCCTATGATTCTAAAAACCCTAAGCAAACTTGGTCAGATTTGGAACATTTGACCATGAAAGTAAACGAAAAGTATTCCTGTGAACATTGCCGATGTTGATGTAATTAACAGAAGTTTCATTGATTCTATACCCACACATTATGTTAATAATGACTCTGTCGATTTTTACAGGAGTAACTAAATGTTTGATCCAAGCTTTAGGTTCATTCTGTGACTGAATATTAATTTTCCAGTGCCTAAATAAAAAAAATTAGAGCAATTGCCACGAAACTAATATAAAAACGTTAAATTTGTGTCTTTGATTTATTTTACCCTTTATAGCCCACGTGATTAACCATTACATTTAGTATAATATTGTAACGATGTTATAAACAACGAGAAACCAGCTGATTCTTACTCATTTCAGAAAAGGCACAAGTGGCACACCGCACGACGTCTCGAATGTCAGCGAATTTTCGGGAATGGTCAGCCGAGTATATAAGGAGCCGCAACACCAATAGTAGCGAGATGTCAGGTTCAGTGAATAAGTTCAGAATATGGGCGCGAAATTTAAATAGTTGTAAAGAAATTTCGCAAATATATATATATATACCTAGTAGTCGTGAATGATCATGTTTTCGTAGTGAAGTGTGTGAATAAATTAATTGACTATTTTCGATTGTTTTACTTCACATCTAACGAACGAAAAAAACGCTATAGTATGTTTTTCTCGGCGTGGAAAAAGACATTAATTATTCCAATTCTTAAGGTTGTGACAACTCAGTCTTTGCAGCAACTACGTCCTCTAAGATACTTTCATATTATCCAAGCTTCTTGAGTTAATTTTGCACAGTTATCAAAATAAGTTAACTGCATTAGTGCTTCTCTTGTAATATTTTGACTTCAATTTCGATTATTTTGCTTAGACATAAATAAGACTGTACGTTTTTCGTGTTTATTTAGAATATTATACACTTTAGGTGTATTTTATACACGTACTTTAGGTGTGAATTAAAACAATCGATGCACAAAAATTGTCAAATGATTTATTTACACATTTACACTACTAAACACGATCACTTGCGATGATTAGAATTATTTATTTTCACCCTATTTATTGACTACTACTTATGTCCGATTTAAATATCGCGCCAATATTTCGAACTGAACTGTCAACTGGCCTCCTAGCGGCGATGCGACAGAACTGTATGAAAGATTCACTTTTCATGTGTCTCCAGGGATGTCGTGCTGTATGCTCGCTGGTATTAGCGGTATTGCCAATATTGCTACAAGATTTGAAATATTATTATTAATAGGGACTATTTTAGAAGAAAAAAATTGATTTAATTTGTTTAGTTGATCGGGAATTACACCTTTATTTTTAGACGATAAGAATTGACCAGATATGTGACGTATGTTTAAATGTATGCTCTAGAAAGACCTGTTTTTCTCTTTTAAATGCAACAGTTATGAAGTTTCGAATGCTTTAAAACGTGATAGTGTATTGTTTCTAGTTTTGATCATCTTAGTGTCCATGGTAGATTCATTCCATGAATTTTCATTCTCCACATGAATGTCTAATTGGATGTTAAGCTTATGCTGAAAGAAATGTATGTTTCATTAATAAAACCAGGGTCATATAAATTACGCCAAGGTCTTAATTATTGTAAGTGTACGTTGAATAATTTGTAATTCATATTCTTGAAATCCCAAAATTCTTGACATAAGGGTTTGGCTTTCAGTGAAGTGTCACAACATAGCAGATCATGATTGGAAATATCGGGAAATTATCTAGTTTTCTCAGTCTGGATAATGACATTATCTGGAACTATTATAACATTATTAAGTGTAAAAGTAGGGTTGTGGTTCTTCTTTGGCTGTTTCTTTCTTTCTGGAAGAGAGTAAGATTCAGTCATATTTGTTGAAAAATTTAGCATGTCAAATAATTTCAACTATCTTGAAAATTCTAAAACGACCTTTTCTGCTAGAAGTATGAATATTAAAAAAAAATCGTCCTGGCATTTGTAGGTGCATTTGGAATTTGAAAAAAATGGTTCTGGAAGAAATAAACTTTTAGGAGACAAAAATGGCTTTAACTGCCTGGAAAATTGAGAAATGACAATAAATCTGCTGCCTGGAAGAAAGAATTAAAACGCCATTTTATTTTTTTTTTGAATCATATTCATTTAATGAAAAATCTTGATAAAATATAGTTTTTCCCTTTCCATAGCAATAATTAAGTGGCGCAGGGTAATTCAGACAATGGAAACTTAACTAGTAACCCTGTAAATGTCGCCTATATCAACCGACAAGCATTAATAAACAATAATTTTCCGTCTTCCAACAATTCGCCATTATACTTGACTTTGGCGTATTCTCGCAATCGTATTCATCAATGCTATTGTCTCGATTATCCGAACTTACTTGAGCCGGTTTGAGCCCATTTAGCACGACATGTTAAAGGCGTAACCGTCTGCTTTCACCGGCGCAAAGTCACAAGAACTAATTCCGAATTCTTGAAACACCACCTAGAGTGAGCAATGACCCTTTTTGTTTTTCGTTTATTCCCTCCTTTAATTCTATTAAGTTGGCAGTTTGTCAGGGACTAATATCACTTTTAGATCTTTAGATCTCTTCTCTCCCCCCAGTTTTTGTCTATTTAGAGGAATTTCGGATTTTTTCTATCATGGGAAAGACAGTAGAATATTTTCCCTTTACTATGTTTAATATTAGCAGTTTTGATTTAAATGCGCATGCGCATTCAGTATCCAGGTCAAATAAGAAATTGGTTTCATTCCAATTGATTCAGTTTTTATCGGTGACCTGATTTACTTCTTCATAGAGATTATTTAAAGGGTATTAATGGCCCCTTTATTAAATCAAAATATAAATAAATTAAATATTGGCAATATTCGATCTAAAAAAAAAGATCAAAATAATAATTGAAAACTTGTTTGGAATTTATTATAGAATCCAAAAATGCATTAATATTTTCCAGAAATGTGAAAACATGAAAAAAAATAAAAGAGAAGTAACGTGTCCGAGCGTTTTTCAACCAGCTAATTCGTTTCCATACTTTTTGGACTTCCTGGTCTAAAACGATTTGCACATATTTAAGATTTAAGGTTTGTCCGTTTGAGTCATTTTTAGTAGCGGATTATTTAACCATGCTTCCTTATCTATTCTGTATAGTTTGTTCGTGTAGAAGTAACTAAACTTTTTAATGGTTTTCCATATATGAGTGATTGAAGTGTTCTTGTCCAAGTTATTAAGAAATCTTGAAATTCTCACTTTTTCTTTCACGTAAAAATCTGCATGAAGTAGAATGGGACACACGCATTTTTTTAAGAAATAATTAAGAATACCATCAGACCTTATCGCAAGATTATTAAGCATTTAAACTATATTTTCATAAATTAGATTTAACACTAGCAATGTTACTGTCAATTGCTTGTTCAACCGGACTTAATACTCATGGAAACGTCCCATAATGAATAGATCGAGTTGAACTCTTCTGTATGCAAAACAAAGCAACAATAAGGTCTCATAGTTTCCGATCATACTGTATAACGAAACTTCGCCGGTCCCTTGCGACCGTCACGACAAACGTGGGTTCAAGGCGTCCCACAGGGACGTTTCAGTTTCACACTGTGATCCCAATTCTAACTGGGTTGCGACATTTGACCATCTATTATACGAATGCGCCTCCAGAACAAATAAACCCCTAAATAGATTAGCTAATGACACCGTGGGCCTGCTTTGCTGTTTCTGACTGTTCTGTATTCCTTACAGTGTTGCCGCGGTTAATTGACGGGAATGGTCTCACTTGGAGGGAATTTATAGATCTTCGAAACGGACCTTGACCCGGGCGCGGTTTAACACTTTACACCTGTTTGCTGAGATGCAAATCGTGTCCATCTCAATTTGAATTTCACGGTTAATGCAAATGTACTGATCTCAAGATGGGCGCAGTCGTTGACATAACGTTGATCTTGTACAAGTGAGACTCGGAATGGATTGCGATGCCTTCTTTAGTATCTCTGTCCACCCTTATAATAAAATAATTATTCATACCCAAACAGCATCGTACGTCTTGGGTACGTAATTTCTATGTCATATTTATGTCCATACGTCCATTGTTGTAGGGTAAAAAAAACTATTTGCATGTTTCTTTACTTTGATAGAAAAAGTTAACGAATTCGGTATAAATTAGACAACTGTCAAATCGAGATTCCCTCTTTCCAAAGGACTAACATACCCTATAAATTTAGTTAATTTACATGTTGATCTGGTCGAAAAGTAATTAGGTATAGAATTTTCAAAACATCTAAAAAGTGTAGGTAGACAATGGAATATTTTTCATAATAATAAATCAAAATCGGTCACAAAAGCAACCCAGTGTTTTTGTTACCCTCACTGACTGTCAAATAAGTAATTGACAACATGTCAACAAGGGAGTTGACAGTGTTTAAGATAAATGACAGATGCTAGAACGACCGCCCTGCTTTCAAAACCTTTCAGTCGGCTTGACAATATTGGCAACTTTGTGATCAAAGTTTACACATCTGTGAATTTAGGATTTATTAAAATTCGACTTATAATAAAATTTCCTTACTGCATTTGAATTTAGTTTTACTGTTCACTTAGTGATAGGAAAGATCTATTACGATCTAGCCTAATTCATGGTAAGTAAGAGCATATTTATTCATTTTGGTAGTAATTAATTATTTATTTGATAATTTGCTTATTTTAATATATTATAATTTTAAGGTGCAGCACTACAAGCAGGGATTGGACGCACAAAGAAAATTGAAGACTGTATTTCACAATAGTTGCGAAGAAAAAATGTTTTATTTTTATTTTTTTTATAATCAATATATTTGCAGTTTTTATCAAGTTTTGTTCAATTTACCACACAAAAAAAGGAGTCATGTAAACATCCTTGTAAACATCCTATTATGTCCAATACATGACGTAAAATATCCTAAAAGTACGTAAATATGACGTAGAATTCTGCGGAAAGTGGACGTCCTATATACGTCCATAGTACGTAATATGTCTTTTGGGGTACGTACATTATATCTGGGCTGTTTGAGTAGTATTGGTACTAATGCTTTAGTGGTGGATAGAACTAATGCCAAACCAAACAATTTGATAAAAAATATTCACGCTTCAAGCATCAACCCTTTTTAAACACTTTTGTTTCTCTGAAGTTACATATATTAAAATTCTGAATGTTATTTATGACATAAAGAACTTAGAAATTGATAGATAGTTTTATTGCTGAAAAAACATTTTCATCCTTTCTTAAAAAAAACTATAAATTCAAAAAAATGGGAGATGCAGAGGTGCAATTATAGACCAATCTACACTCCCAATAATATCTAAACACCGTCATTCCAGAATAACACAAGTGGTACACCGCGTCTCGAAGATCAGCGAATATTCCGGAATTGTCAGCCGAGTATATAAGGAGCCGCATCGCAGCTGAGACGCCTGTTGACAGTTCAGTTCGGAATATGGGCGCGAGATTTAAATAGTTGTAAATAAATACAGTAAAAATAATTATCTCTAGTCGTTGTGAGTAAATGTAAAAGTAAAAATATATTTGTTGTGAAAGTACAGTTTTTAATAAATAATAAAATATATATTATAAAATAAATGAATAAAGTTATGGAATGTTTCAGGAACTAATAGCCAATAGAGATATAAAATTAAAGCCCTGCTTATAGACTAAAGATCTGTGCGTGGGTGTGTGATTTATATAACAACAAGAATAAAAACAAAAAAAAAATTAAAACGATGTCAAAACCAATCAAAGGATTAAATTATAAAAGTTAAGGTTTTTTTAAAAGTGACAGACGAATAATAAAAGTTTATATTATCTATAGTTAAGTAAGCCTAATGACGACTTTTGCTTATTAGCTTTTTGCTCTATTAGATCAAATAATATCATAGAAAACTGCCACCTGATTTTGCTTAAATTACCACGCGTAGTCATACTTTTTTTGTTGGCAACACTGAAAATGTTCAGAGTGACCAACATCAAAAAGACACAATCACTATAAAAATGGCGGCCACCAGGCAGTGGTCATTTTTCGGTATCGTGGCCATATGCATTAGCAGTCCAGGTATATTTATTAATTTCGTGGTATGGGTAAATTGCCAAAATGCCAAAGTGCGAGATAAAAACTGCCTGTCGAAAATCCGCGAAATCCCCCCTACTCACTTTCTGAATTAGATAGTTTCGGCGAGTCTTTTAAATAATGCCAGCTTAAATTAATGGGCTTTTTTGAACAATTGGAAAGTATATTGTGCCTCAAATCCTTTATCGTAGCGGCTAAAGCGTATTTGAAACAGTCCTTGATCGTATTCCCGATTTTAAAAATTCCCCCTGAAATCTGCAGAGAAAAGAAAAAAGATGGTTAAATCCCGATGATTTGTCCGGTGCACCGAGCAGTCGGCAGTCAAAGCGATAAAAACTGCGAAACCTAAACTCACGTACATTTTTTCCCACTTTTCCCGTTTCCCGATTCCTTTTTTGTCCCTCTCCCCATTCGTCCTTGGATTTGTTTCATCCAGCACTAACAGGGCGGTTAAACGATTTCCAGACGTCCCGCCCGCATACCGAAATTAGTCTTTTCGATTAAACAACCATGCTCTACTACATGCATGTGTGTTTTAATCCAAGAACGTTTAAGTTTATGCGACTTCGTTTTTGGAACGGTGTTTCGCTTTTAAATTAAAAAATGAGCACTAAATGACATCTTGAATCATTTAAAATGGGGATTAAACATGAATGAACCAGATTTTTTATTAATTCTATTGGTCGAAAGTGACACCGTAAAAGCACTTAATAATTGAAACAAAGTGACAATATTTTGCAGGCCTCAATAGAATTAAAAAAAAAAAGTTAAAGTGCTTAAATGTACATATTTGCACAAACAGGCCCGTTTACATTTGCACGAGTTTTATAGTAAATAATTAATAACAAAGCATGCTGGTCTTAATTTGTGCAATTTTAGCTCAGCCCGCGCTTAAATTAAAAATAAGGGCTAAAACCGTATTCATTCTTAATTAAAAATGAAGCTAACTTATGCTTTGTTATTCAGATGTGAATTACTAAGCATCCTTTTTTTTAGGATGTAGTTAGCGCGCGTGTAACAAAACCCTAAAAACAAAAGGAAATACGGAAAAATGATGTAACAGAGAATGAAAAATATTAATAAGCCTTGTACGTAGGAAAAGTGTCGATGACACAGTATTCTATAGATTAAAAAGAGACTAATTTATTTTTGAACTATGTATTTTTGGGTGTGGCATATGAACTTTAAATATACAAGAAACTCCATATAACCGGAGTTTTATGGCATTTGTATTCACAACTCTGGCATGAGTTATACAAAATGATTAACCCGCAGGTTTCGAGCAATAAAATTCCCATAAACCTGGCGGCAAATTACGATCCCGTATATCCGTTTTTCCTTTCTTTGTGGTAGAGTTAAATCGCAGCAAGTAATTGTCGCAAATGTACGCCGTATTGATTATAAAAATGACCTTTTACTGTCTATTTCCGAATTGAAATGACGGTTTACGTTTAGCCAGTAATTTGTGTTGCAGTAATTTGCATGCGAGCACATAATCTACATAGTATGTATATTGATATCGACCATGACTTCCTTTCCAGGGGGATAATTATTATGTGGCTAGATGTTTTGCGACGTGTGGATACCGGCCAAACTTTACCTAACACCCCTCATACAACAATGTTATTCTGATATAGGGAACTTTAATGGCAAATAGTTTATGTAGATTTATTACTTGCCCTCATATTTTATAACCCGTTATGACCTATAATAACTTAACACCATTTGTTAGTTTTAGAACACAATATATTCCATGAATATTTTGACATATCTTATAAGAACATTAATGGTTTCGCCATATCATGGAGAGTTTGTCAATTTCATTAGCAGACCTATTAAATATTCTTAGTTTTTACCTTTAAATCCATCCTTTTGGACCTTTTGCTGAAAAATGAAAATTTATTTCAAATCTATGGAGAGCGCATAAAAAATAAGCTTAAAAGCCTGGAATATTTTTTTTTAAATATTAAAACTGCTTGGAAGTAAAATGTTAAAATATCTAAAATGACGCCATTCATATGTGTCCAACTTCTAGAATAAAATCGGTAAAAGAGAAATACAAAAAATTATTTCAAATACCTGAAAGATCCAAAAATGAGGTCGAAAAATGTGAATTCTGCTTGGATCCTGTTATAAACCGGTGTTTTCGTGATGTAGGTGATGGGAATAAGCCGATATATGGTATAGTTAGTTCACTTTCGAAAAAAAATAATTTTCGGTGAAAAATTCGATACAAGAGGGTATATAAAATAAAAAATCTCAAACTTTGGATAGGTACAATCAAGACAATTCTAACTGTTGTGTTAACCATATTAGCCAAGATATGGCATTTTTAGGGCACATTTTTAGGCTCAAAAACGGCGTCAAAAAATTACTTAGTCCGAATTTTTAAAGTGCTCTTATTCCCTTAGTTTTGCTCGAATCCCGTAATAACCCGGTGTTTTCGTGATGTAGGTGATCCGAATAAGCCGCTGTTATAATTAGTTCAATTTTGGATACAGGTGGTATATCTGAAAAATAAAAAATGATATACGCATAAGCTTGTTCCAAACCGAGATGACTCATTAGCACTTCCAAAAACTATCATTATTAATTGGCCACCTTGTATATAAAGGACCGTTTATAGTACTCAGGGTAGGAGGAGGCAGGGGGGTTAACAACACAACACGGCATTCATTCTCCCACATCGCGCCCTCGTGCTCATAATTCAAATCACATGCACCTTGCACATATTTCTAAACGCTCAGTTTATTTACACGATCCAGGGGCGGCATAAATTTTATGCCGTACCCAGCGTCAATATAATTTAGTGCAATAAATGCAAATAACTCAGCGACCCCCAAAGTATTTGGTAATCCACAGTCTCCTGGAGCTTAAGTTAATACCTGCCTCCACTCCACTGTGGAGTGGATACGCTGGAGCTCGGCAACTCGAAATACGGTTCAACTAGACTTATGTCCTCCTGGGAGCAGCACTGTAAGAAATATTGCTAATTACTATGCAAAGTGCGTGAATTTCGGGATTCAGCCGACGCAAACCTAACGGACGTATCGCGTACGGACTGTGCTGGTGCATGTGCTGTTCTGCTCGTATATTAACCAGTGCATAATGTCATAAGATAGTTGCATACGAATGTAAAGGCACTAGGGATATAATATCTACGTTAACATTTTTATAATTTTCCTACAGTTTACAGGAGCATCAATTTAAATGTCTCACTTATCTTATAGTTAATTGCCCTATCTATAAGACGAGTGCAGCTAGCAGAGGAGTGAGTGAGATACTTAAAATGGTTTTAAAAATGCTTTCATAAGAATTATAGGAGTTGGGAATTCTTGTAAAATTGAATTCCAATGATCCAAACCATAATAAACCATCATCACATAAAATTAAAATGCTTAACGACCACAAATTAAGGTAGCTAATTTATATATTGACCAAGTTGACAAGGATATGTTTAGCCAATCTAACTACTACTGAAACAATAGTTGACATTCTAAATCCTGACTATAAAAACACATAAATCTGTCAAAAGCTGCCATTAAAATTCAATAGTCCAAGAAGTGGTACGTTCAAGATTAGTGTACCTGAATAGCTTGCTGAGAAATACCTGTCTACCCGTTTTTGATCAGAGGGAACATATGTAGACATTTGAAATATAAGATCCAGTAGAAGATCAATATCCGAAAACCCATCACAAAATGCCAGAAGAGGAATTTTCCAGAGGCAATGGAACGACATCGTTATAAACTCTTTTAAATAATGGTACTGATTGCACTGACCACTTTTTAAAATTTCATTTTACTATAAAATGTCTAAATAGCAAGAGTAATAATGTAAACAGTATGTAGAAAATGAAACGACGATATAAAAAAAGGTAGAAAAATCGAATTCTCATTTATATATCTCACTTTAAAAATTAAAAGAGGATAGAAATGAAATGATGTTTTTCGAGTATAATTAGACACATTAAAGGAGAAAAACACTATTCGCTGGCGATGCAACCCCTATTAAGAAAATGAGACGATGATATATAAAAAGGTAGAAAAAATAGATATGTAGTTTATTGTGTAATTTTTGACGTGATGGAAGTTAGCAACAGAACCAGAAACAAAAATCAAATTTTTACAGTCGACCAGATAAGTTCTGCACGCAATATATTTTTTTCCATATTTAAGGATTAAATCTTATTTTAAACTTCTAAAATAAAGTAAAGAGAAAAATTATAATTACATATAAAGAAAAGGGGTGTAGATTTAATTTTTTGCAGCATAAAAAATAAATGTTTGTAGAATAATAAATAATCAAAAAAATCACAGTAATTGTTAAAAATTTTGTTACACCTTCATACTTGGTGTATAAATGAGAGATAATAAAATACACAATATATCTCACATATCAGGGGTGTATATTTATATTATATGTTTATAAGTTTATATATATATATACACTCCCCTTCATCCCCTGAAAAAACGTGTGCTTCTGAGATATATTATGTATTTTATTATCTTTTATTTATACACTAAGTTTAAAGGTGTAACAAAATGTTTAACAATTACTGTAATTTTTTTGATTACATATTTATTATTTTAGAAACATTTATCTTTTATGATCCAAAAAAATTAAATCTACACCCCTTTTCTTTATGTAATTATAATTTTTCTCTTAACTTTATTTTAGAAGAAAAAAATATATTGCGTTCAGAACTTATCTGGTCGACTGTAAAAATTTGATTTTCCTTAGATGAAAGTTAAATAGATGAAATGAAGTACCGGGTTGTCTTTTATATTTAGACAAAGCCTAGCTCGGTTATTATACGAGGTGGAAAAAAAAGTTTTATATAAAAGTTGTAGGGTTTACCTTAAATCGCCAGGAAATGTTATAAAATATAATACAGGGGTATCGCAAAGTTAATAAAAAATACACAGTTCATTTTTTTCTAATGGAACCCCTTGTATATTTTTACATTACATAAAAGACATTTTTTTTCTGATTTCAAAAATATATAATATGTTAATATTTGATTTAGCCGTTTTCCCAATATTTATCTTTAAAAAATTAAAAAATAAAACAACTGTTTACCCGAAAAAATCTACGAAGAAAAAAACGAACAGTTTTAGCTAACGCGGATGAAGAACTACAAATTTTATTATATTTTCAAGGTAAAAAGTTATTTTATATTTAAGTAATATATTATAATTTATGCTTCGATTTTTGTAGAAAAACCATATTTATCAACCGTAGATGCTAGTAGACACTTTCAATGCTCTAGATCTAAGATTCAAAGAGTTCTTCAGAAATATGGATATCATCCTTACAAATTGATGCCAGTACAAAAATTAACAAATAATCATGAAATAAGAAGGCTAACATACTGTAATCAGATGTTAGATATAAAAAACGTAGATAACGATATCTTTAATAAAATCTTGTGGACGGATGAAGCTGTATTTACAACAGCAGGGATGTATAATAGAAAAAATACTCACATGTGGGCACCAGCCAATCCTCACGCATACGTCGAAATAAAAAAACAGGGCAGAATGTCATTAAATGTGTGGTGTGGTATCCTTAGAAACCAAATAATTGGACCCATTATATTTCAAGGATCTTTGACTGGAAATAGGTACTTGCGGTTTCTAGAAAATGAGATTGAAGCTTTATTAGAAGAAATACCTTTAAGAGAATATACCAATATTATATGGCATCAAGATGGCCTCATAACTTTAGGCCAGTAAGGATTTTTTTAAATAATCGTTTTATTCAGTGGATTGGAACCCATGGTACCATTAACTGGCCACCAAACAGCCCTGATTTGACTCCTCTAGATAGTTTTTTATAGGAGTATCTTAAAAATGAAGTTTATAAGGAAAGAAGTGAAAATTTGGAGGAATTAAGGGAAAAAATTCAAAGAAGTATAAACTCCTTAAATGAAAAACACCCTGAATATATTTCAAATGCTCTGTTAAAACTGGACAAAGATTATAGAAACTGCGTTGAAAATAATGGCGGCCATATACAACATTTGTAAATATTTAAAGAAACAAGGCTCAAAGGTTTTTTTTTCAAAAAACCAAATTTTTTTAAAAATGATGAATTAAATATTAACATTTTATATATTTTTGAAATTAGAAAAAAAATGTCTTTCATTTAAAGTAAAAATATACAAGGGGTTCCATTTAAAAAAAATTAACTTTGTGTTTTTTATTAACTTTGCGATACCCCTGTATTATATTTTATAACATTTCCTGGTGATTTAAGGTAAACCCTATAACTTTTATATCAAACTTTTTTTTCCACCTCGTATAGTAACCGAGCCAGGCTCTGTCTAAATATAAAAGACAACCCTGTACATTAATCTCTTATTAATTTTCTTTTATATGAACTGGTTTAACTTGTAGGCCTTACTTACCACTTTATTTACGACTTTTACATTATATATACATTTCACCATTATATCGTCTTCTGGAAATAATCATAAACTATAACCTTAGTCCTATAATAATCAATACCACTATATTCTGAAATTCTCTCACCAGATGGCAACAAAAAATTTAACATTCTGCTAAGAAATCCGGCAACATCACGCACCTTATTGACATTTGACAGATCTCAGAAGTGCTTCTTTGCGTTTTCCCAATGTCATAATTGTAATTTTCTCAAATTAAAGTAAATTATTTTAGTTTTTGAGTTTTTTAAATTTAAGTAGTTAATAAATTCGAACACAGACCTAAGCAATGGACGACGCCGAGTTTGCATACAGAGCTAAGAAACGCATCAAGGAAGTTAAGAAGAAAGCCAGGCCGGGTGAGTAAGCTAACCTCTAAAGCCCTAAAAAAGCTTTAAATATCCGTTATTTCCCTCTAAAAAAATAATTTTTTATGCCCCGCATCAAACCCTCCCACTCTTCTTTGCAACCCTCTCCTAGTTTGCTGCAACAGATAGATCCTCTATAAACAATTTTATTTTAGAACTAAGCACCAAAGGCTCCTGGGAGTTCTATCACTATTCACTTAACTTTGAGAGGTTTCATAACTTCACTGACAATTGTGATCGAATTGATCAAGCTAAAGTTTCATCCCAAGCCTTCATAGATTTATATGAACTTCCGTACAAACCAGTAGTGATAACAGGGTGCCAAAATGGATGGCGGGCCAATTTCAAATGGACCCTAGATAAGCTGGCAAAGAAATATAGGAACCAAAAATTCAAATGTGGCGAAGACAATGAAGGTTATAGCGTCAAAATGAAGATGAAGTACTATATTTATTATATGCTACATACTAAAGATGATAGTCCTCTATATATTTTTGATAGCAATTTTGGTGAAGTAAGCCAGTCAAAAATGATTTTTTTTAAAAAATCTTTATTACTGAACTGTTTTTATAGCATCGCCGTAGAAAAAAGCTATTAGAAGACTATGAAGTGCCTTTATATTTCCAAGATGATCTGTTTAAATACTCTGGTGAGAGTCGCAGACCCCCTTACAGGTGGTTTGTTATGGGACCTGCCCGCTCTGGAACTGGGATCCATATTGATCCTTTGGGAACAAGTGCCTGGAATTCTTTGGTTGTGGGCCATAAAAGGTAGACATTTTTGTTTTTGAAAACAATATTAATTCTGATATCTCGTTTTGTTTAAGATGGTGCCTATTTCCTACCCACACTCCCAAAGAACTACTAAAAGTAAATGGAGCACAGGGCGGCAAGCAAAGGGATGAAGCAATAACTTGGTTCAGTATTATCTACCCCAAAACCAAAGAGCCAGATTGGCCTCAAGATTGCAAGCCGATTGAGATCTTGCAGAAACCTGGAGAGACTGTGTTTGTTCCTGGCGGGTGGTGGCATGTTGTGCTCAATTTGGATACTACCATTGCTGTGACACAAAACTTTTGTAGCAAGACCAATTTTCCAATGGTAAGTGTTTGTTATAGAATCTTATGTTTGTTATATCATTTCATTTCCATCCTATCCTACATAAATAATCTGTTATTTTCTCATGAAATTGGTGTCGGTCAAAACTATCCTAAAACTTTGACTATACTGACTTGAAAAAAAATGTTTGTCATTAGTTTTTGTCAAATCGGTTGTCCTTAAATAAATCAAATCAAATACTTTATTATCACATAACATAAAGTAACAAAGTTGAGTTAAATATAGAGAGGCTAAAAATGGTATGTATAATAATATGTATCACAAATTCTAAAGCAAAAAATTAATTGGGCATTGAAACTAAAATGTCTGAATATATAAAACATTTAAATATCACATAACAAATGAAATCAATATTTTTTTGACACCGAATTTGAGGTTCTATAGTTTTTCTCAAATCAGGTGAGCAAATGATTAAAAATCCTTTAATTGTTGAACAAGAGACTTTTCTGTCTAAGTTAAGTAAGGGATTGGGAAATCTATTAGATGAGACACACAAGTTCTAGAAACATTGCCAGGGAAAATATTGGAATAATATTTTGTATGTGTTAAGCAGTAGGTTTCCATTATAAAATTATAATATGCTGATACAGTGTTTTACCACTGATAAAATTTTTTTTAAATGGACGGCATAAATCTTTGAGGGCAAGTTTGTAAATATATCTCACTGCTTTAATAAATAAATAAATTTGATAAATCTATTTATGAAAATACAGAAAACAAATATGCATCAGATATCAAATATTCAAATGTAGAGGTAAACAAACAATAATGAGAGAAGCAGCAGGATACTTTTTGTACCTGTTGATTTTAATACATGAACATATTAAGTCTAAATAAACATGCTGCCCCAAAAGTTAAAAACCTTATTAGGGATTAAAATGATTCCTATAATGCTCTTCATCAAACTCATTCTTTGTGTGAGAATAAATTTAATACCAAAAGTATACTGACCATGTAATTTAATAACAATCTCACTATTTGCGTTATCAACACTGTCCAAATATAAATACTATTTATTTATTAATAATATTAATTATAATAATTAAATATTTATAATCTTTATGTTCTTCCACAAAAGGACACAATGGGATAAAATTGTCAGAGTTAAGTGATACATGTTTTGGCAAAGTGAGACTCATTTCAAGTATTTTTAAGGTCAAGGCAGTGAACAACAGCAATTTCTTCTAGTTGATAGTAAAATTTCTTCATTTCTTCAAGAGTTGGTGCTCTGGAATAGAGTAAAACTTAATTTATTACATCCTTTTTTGGCCTATTAAGTTTTTTTTTTTATATAAGAGGTTTAGGAAATCTGCAAGCAGACACCCTGGACGCTTGATAGGGGTGATTCCTGTCAAACGTCCAGGGTAGTGTGGGGTTGGAGTTAGACAAGCTCTGACCCACTAAAACTTATTATGTGGTTTATTGGTTACATGCTGAGTCAATATTTTAAGGGAAATGTGCACTGGCTAAGTGCTTTGTCAATATTTCAGGGGTATACAGTATCAATATTTATGAAAAATTGTACATAAAAATACAGTTGAGCATAATAGAGTCATTTTTATAATACTTATTAATAGTTCTTCGAGTCAAGTCAAAGTCAAAAATTACTAACACTAAGAACAAACAGTATACAGTAAATCAACTCAATAAAATGCACTTAAAATTGAATAAGAACCAAGAAATTAAAACAAATTAAAGTAAGTTGTCAATATTGTACAACAAATAAATAAATAAGTTATTGGCGCAAACAGCGTTTTCTTTGTAGAAAATTATTCTTGTCACATCCATAAGGTGTTTGGCCAAAAGAGAAAATTAAAAAGTGTATGGGTTATCTCTGGATTGGGCTATAGGAAAGGTATTAAGCAGAACTTAACCTACAGCTCCCATAATTATCCTACTAGGAACAATAATCTTGTGCGTAACTTTTCGCCGGTTCAAGATCCATATTTTTGGGGGTAAAATTCTACAAATGTGTATTAGCTAGAATAAGGGTTCCTAACTCAATAATTCTCTTTAAGAAAATAATAAAAAACTACCTCATCAAGTACTTCAAACCACATTTTAATCTTTTGTAACACTGATCAAACTAAATTATATTTTTCGTATTACTGTGTTATACTTATAACTCTCTTATATTTTAAGTTCTCTTACAATATTAATGTAAAAAAAAGAAGTATTTTCTGACTTGTATATTATTTTATGAATAAACTATCACATCTTAGAATTTCATTTTATTTAGGTGTGGCATAAAACTGCCAGAGGGAGACCCAAATTATCCCAAAGATGGTTGAAGGTTCTTAAAGAAAAAGAACCGAACCTTGCTGTATTAGCAGACCGAGTCAACCTCAGTCTTCCATCCGGTAAGATTGACTGATAAATTATTCAGCGATTTCAAAAGGTTTCTTTTTAGGTATGGCATCAGATAGTTCGAGCAACTCATCTAGTTCAAGCTCAGACTCAGAAACAGGGGAGTGTAAAAGAGTGACTGATATTGATAGTGGACAAGAGTCGATAACTGCCAAGAAAAAAAGAAGAAAATCTGACAACGAATTAGAGAGAAGTCGTAAGGCTATACGTCGCGAGGTAAATAAGTAAAAACTTAGCAATTAGATTGTAAAATCTGTATTGTTGTGACGAATTCATAATGAGTTACTAATTTGTTGGGTATTACGACACTTTCATAGTAAAAATTAATTAAGAAAATACTATCTCAAGCGCTCAATTATTGAAGAGAAGAAAATAGACTTTCACGTATTTAAAAAATATATGAACCTAAATCTTCAATAAGACCTTTCTTATTTATTTAAATACAATAATTTACTTGAGGTATAATAGATTTTTTTTATATACCCACGAAGCGAGGTTTAATCTGTTGATTTCTAAGATCGTTTCTTCTTTTCAATATTCTACCTAACTTTATTGTGAATATTAAAATTGAAAACTATGAGAAAATCCTACCTATTTAATAAAAATACCTAATTTGAACTAACGTTTCGGTAGTTATATCTACTATTATCAAGGTAAATTAAATAAAATTAAAAATATGAAAAAACATATTTATCTTTTCTAATTTCTCCTCTGCACTTTTTTTAAAATTTGTTCTTAATTAGAGAATAGTTACAATCCTTTTTTTATAATTTTGAGAATGCTGTTCTACCTCTCTCTTTAGCAAAGGAATCCATGTATTATGAAAATCAACCGAACAAGTACCTATGCATATTTATCTTCATTTAACATTATCAATGCATTTTCCTTTAATTTACATATTTTGAAATTGGTTCCTTTGCTAAAGGACCTCTTCCTCAGTCCTTTTTTTTATGGTTTTTGTTGAATGTATATTGTGTAATTTTGGATTTTTAAAAATCATTGTTTTTTATATTCATTAATTTTATGTGTTAATGATCTACAGGTTTCACCTATATACCCAGCAAAATAAGTAATTCAATTAGAATGTGTTTTAATATTTTTAATTTTATTTCAGAGCAGAGACACTCCAGGTTTTAAAATACCTGGTGATTTGCAACAACAAATCCCTTGAGGTGTATACGGGTATTATACCATATTGTTCTTATTTATTTCTTACCATTAGTAATATTGTTTTTTTAATATTGTTATGTGAGTGCTTTTAAATTTTTCCATTAGAATATAAATATATAGAAAGTAACTATTTTTCGTAAATTTTTAAATAGATTTGTATAATAAACAAAAAAGGAAAAATCTAGAAGCAACATTAGTTTCCCAAGTTTAGTTTGGATATTTTCTCGTTGGTTACTAGTCTTTTCTTACCAAAAATAGAGTGAAGAATTGTTGTTTAAAAGTCCGCTGATATTTATTTTTGTAATTGTCTTCACATCTACAGGGTACAAGAAAGGCTTCATTCCTAATATCAGTGAAACTGTATTTTTATTGTCATTTTGCACCAGTTGACTATGTAAGACGTAAGAACCAATTAAAAAAACTTTTAATTGGGACTGATAAAATGCCTAATAGTTAGTTGCAATAATTAGATTGGTTCTTACCTCTTTGATTGTTTAATAATCAACTGCAATGCAACTTTAACCAGACCGGACATAATTTATTGTAGTTTGTAATCAATATTGTTTATCTTAAAAAGGTGCCTTTTATAATGTAGATTTCTCTATAAGGTTGATGACTCAATCAAGCATTGGTGCAAAAAAAATCATGATAAAAGTAACAATAATGGTAGTTCTGTGATATGCAGAGAAGTTTTTTTTTAATATGCAATATAATTGGTTTTGAGCAGTCAAAATATCGTTATCCACTGCCAAATTGTAAAACGTTTTTTGTTTAGGTTCATTTATCTCACAACAATCGGCATTTAGGTTAAGATTTTTCTAGGAACAAATTAAAGAACTTGTTATAATAGTTTCATATTTATGTTCTGAGAACGACATTGTCAGTCACGTATTGTTGTGCCTTTTGAGAGATATGTATTTCTTGTGTTAATAAACAAAAACGTTTAAAAGTAAGTGGTTTTTTTTTAACCGGAATATCCTCGTAAAGTACACGTGGGATTTGGAGTACAAAAGGAAAATAATAAAAGTAAAGATAAGAGTAAATAAGGAAAAAGTGTACAATAGTCCATCGATAAAATGTTCCAATATTTATTGTAGATTTAAAATAAAAAAGTGTTTACAAGTTGACAAAACAGAGAGCAAATGTAATGGTGCTCTTTAATAAGGACATTTTGAAGTCTATACAATGTTGTAGATCTGTGTTTGTGCTCTCCTTCAAACATGGATACAATATTTAAAAAATTGTGTTTTATATTTGTGATATCCTGGTTACATAATTTGGTCACTTAGGTTCGTTTTTCACATCGAATCGTGCTATAAATTCTTAGTTTTATTAAACATATACTTGCCGATTTTAATAGTGTACAATGCTTTAAATCCGTATATTCTTCCACTGTACGATGTAGTTTTTATTAGAACTTATCTTTGACAAGCATGAATATTTTTACATCGAAATGGTTGTATCTTATCACCATTAATAAACTATTATTATTATTAATTTTTTTTTTATTCCTGTTCTTTAAATTGTGTTATATAAAACACAAATCAGAGAAAGTCCCAATATATTTGAATTGGATTTTTGCTAAGCCAGATTTTAACAAAAAAAAACGTTCTTTTTTATCAATGTTTTGTCACCACCAATTTTTTCTACCTGAAAAGTAAAAAAAGGGGGAAATAAAAAAAATCGATTTACACAAAATAGTTTATTTATTAAACGAATAAATATGACAAACATCAAATGGTAATGACTGAACAAATGGAATGTAAATTTTATAAAATATTAAGAGTATTAACATCAGTCGTTCCTAGTCATTATAAATATTTGTAGTAGGCTTATACATTAAAAACTGTGATTTTTAGCTGCTAGCAAGATAAAATCTATTATTAATAACTCTCACAACACCTCTTTGGTATTAGTAAAAAACTAGTAACAAACCTTAATAATAAATTAATATCACAGTTAGTGAAAGTTAAGGAATGAAATTGGCACCTACTAGACAAATATAACTGTCATATTAGATTAACATAAACGAACATCCTAATAACTAAATAGAACAAGAAGTTTTTAAAAAACTTAACGAAACTCAAACATCAAAAATTTTATAAAACTACATACGAAGTCACCAAATCAGTTCTGTTAACGCTGACATCCCTTGTAACGTGTTATATTAAAAGCTACCTTAAAAAAAATATAAAACGAACATTAAATACTAAGTTAGAGAATGTTACATAACCATTCTTATTGCTAATAGTGCTTTAAAAATGTAAATTAGAAAATGCGCGATCGGCATTTTTAATAGTTTCATCCAGTTCTTCTGGGGTACGGACCTTCTTATCCAGGATTTTGCAGGTGTCAAATATTGGCCAGAACGGTCTCATGACGGTCAAAGTGCGGTAAGTGGCTTCAGCTGCCTCCGGATGAATCTCGCCCAATTCAGGCATGGGAATGGGGTCTCCTAAAAGGGCTCGAACGCAACACACCATGCTCAAAGCCGATCCTTGGAAATGATAACCACCTTCCAATGATAAAACTGTCGGAGCGACGTTTTTAATTGTGTTCACCAAGTGACCAAAGAGTTCTGGATGAACGTTGTAGCCTCCCAAAGGGTCATGGACACAAGCATCGAATCCTGCTGAAATAATAATCAGGTTAGGGTCGAAAGCGTAGGCGAGGGGAACTACTGCTTTCAGCCATGTAAACAGGTAGTCGGCGTTGCCCATTTTTGCCTGAAAAATAAATAGAAAAGGTTAATTATATTTTTGTTTTTTTAGCATATTATTATGTTTATTGCTTATATTTATACAGTGTGTCCGAGATAAGGATGTCTATCATGGAGATCTTAGAAAACAAAAAAGATACGTTGCGTACTTTCGAGCCTAACAATATGCCGTTTAGAAAGTTTTAAAATTCTGGGTAGTTTCGGAGGTATGTCTAAAAGACCGGAATTACGTTTTTATTTTTTTCTGACGTTATTTACAGAGATATGAAACTAAAAAAAAAAAGACACTTTCTTATAACCACTTTACAGAAGACCATCGAGAGACTTTCATCATCAACTTTATTTTTTATATAGCGCATAAAAAAGTATACGGATTCGGCAATCTTTAAATTGGAAAAAATTGGTTTTTATTAAACTCAGAACGATTTAGGGTAGTAAATAATTAGAAATTAAATTAGAATTAAAACACTCTTACGTTATTAAAAGCAATGTTCATATTGTATCCTCGGCCTGGTCCTACGCCGATATTAGTGTAATTACCAGCTTCTTCATTGGGGAAGAAGGTTTTATTGTCATATCTGTGGATCGATATGTACATTATCTCTTTGCTGTCGTAGGTCAGCTCCTGTGTGCCGTTTCCATGATGAATGTCGAAGTCCACAATAAGCACCCTAAAAGAAACAAAAAATTTCGATTTATCTTTTAGGTATTATAAATTAAATAAGGACCTTGGCAAAAGACAAAAGTCTATGGCGAATCGAGCCCCAACTACTACTTGATTAATAAGGCAGAATCCCCCAGGTTTCCTCTGCTTGGCGTGGTGGCCTGGAGGTCTCAAGATCGCAACCCCATGTCGGTACTTCCCTTCTTTTATGTCACGAATTATATGGCAAATAGATGCGCAGGATTGAAGGCATGCCTAAAAAAAATGTTCATTTTTAGTTATTTACGTAAGGATTCTTAGTTCACTTACCTCAAGGGATTCCTGAGGAGTCACATATAAGTCTGGACGTATTTCCATTCCCTCTCCGGTTGCTATTTGTGCGACGTAATCTCTTGGATGGACTCTAAATAGAGCTAGTTTCGTTTGATCGGATAACATACTGGTTTTAATCGGGTCGTCCTATAGTAAATTAATGCATATTTATTAGCATAATTATTTTTTAAATTTATCTGTTTATTTATTGTACAAGCGATGTTTGCACTAATAGTGTTTAAATATGTTACAACTGCACCTCAGCAAATAGAAAGTATAATTTAAAACACAATAATGAACATCCAGCTTTAGATGCCAATTGTCCAAGATTGAAAGCACGAAAAAAAATAACTATGGGGAGTAACGATTGTAATTAATCAGGATGGCATTTTGAACATCAAGCTGCAATATTGCTACATAATCAAGTAAATATAAACGTAAATATTTTTAATATAGTACATGTCAACAACGGTAAGAAAAAAATGTGGACAATTGAAATCTTTTATTAGAAAATTTTAATTGTTTTACTGACATAATTGTATTAAGCGAAACTCTCGAAATATCTTCCAGTGATAACTTTAACATAAGGGATTATGAAACATTTTTTAATGAAGGCAAATATAACAAAAATGATGGTATCTGTTAAACAAAATTTAAATTATTAGCTTTTTTATATTCTCTAGCATTTAAAAAATAAATGTTGCAAAAATTTATAAAATCATTATTACTCTTAAGTTTTTATTCTTATCCTTTACTATAATTAATTATTGACCAATTAGTAACTTGCAGTGCAAATTATTAACTTATATAAATTCCTTATTCATTACAAAAATATAACACTATAATTACCAATAAAGGATCCGCAGTAACAGTAATCAATCTGTGGAGCAGCTCGTATTTTTGTAACGCAGCGATCATAGTAACCACTCGATTAGGGACTTCTTGTGTGTTTGGAAAATACTCTGGAGGCACATGTCTTTCTGATGCCAATAGGTTTTCTATGAATCCCACATGAACTGGTCGGTCAGTTTTGAAGTACATATCTGGAAAAATAATTCAATGTTACAAGGTTTAAATTCACGTCAACAGTGACAGTTTGAAGGTTTACCTTGAAGACTAAGCAATTTAAATTCTAAAATTACTTTTTGGGTCTCAAGTAGAGTTGGGTAAGCACCTCTAGATGGATAAGGAGGCTCCTCTGCTTTTCCAATGAAAACAGATACAGCTACATGGTAATTGTGCCTAAAAGCATACACATACAATTTAAATGTTAAAAAAACCCCATCATTACGTACAGATCAGTAGTGACAACATGTTCAACATCCGTCGAAGGATCCATCTTAAAGCATTTCCAATATGGACGCAGTGCAGTCTTTACATCGTTAACCACGTCGACAACGGGCTTCATTAGACTTTCAGAATACATCAGGTGGCCAGGGATGAAGTATCGAAGAGCCTGGACAGTTTTATATGCTCCCTGTACCAGAGAAGGTATAAAATAACCTCCTTCCAAAAATACAGCTATCTTGCCCTCAGCTATGCCAGTTAACAAACTGATTAGATGGGAGTACATTGCCGGTGTTACATTCATTCTGCCCTGAAAGTGCAAGAATTACAATTTCTTTATAAAGAAATTGCTAAAAAACGGAGCCTTAAAGTGCATTTCTACCTTATAATCTCCCACGATACAGTCATATCCAGCAGAAACCAACACAATGTCAGGATTAAACTAAAAAATAAAGATAAAAAAATATATTTACCTCAGGACAACCCACAAGACAATCGTAGCCCGCCGAAACAAGTATAATAGACGGGTTGAACTAAAACGTTTGAACGTAATTTCTGAAGTTATTAAAATAATAATATTTACCTCATACGCCACTGGAAGCAACAGATTCAGGATAATGCACATGTATTCAAAGTCTCTTAAGCAGGTTTCGTTCAAAGGCACGTTTATGTTGAAGCCTTTCCCTTTGCCTTCGCCAATGTAGTCGAAGTTGCTTTCTTTGAGATTAGGCCAAAAGGTTCCCAGCTCATAGCGATGAACGGAGAAGTACAGGACCCTAAATATATTTTTATATAAAAAAACTATGCACTAATAACGTTGGATAATATTAACGAACAAGAATCCAAGCGTTATTTCGCCAAAATCGAGTTTTGTTGACACTTTGGTGGATACGTAGCAGTAAACAGTCATTTGATAATTTTAAATTGTCTATGTCTGTGGATCAAAATGGATCGTTTCTAAGGTTTTTTTATTTCTAATCAATAAAAATTAAATATTTTTTATTATAGAGCCCCACTGAACAAAGTATCGAGCCCATGAAAGAAGAAACCACACGACCGTCTTAAATTTAGAAAATTTACGAGCTGAGTGATTTTTTATACTCTGTTAAGGAGGTAATGAGATAAGTTCTCTTTCTACTACTGTATATGTATTTTTGCGCTTATGTTAAATTTATTGAGGTAAATAATAAAGTTTGTTACTAAAAATTCAAATAAAAATTAGAAATAAACATTTTCTATTTCTCTTTATTAAACCTGTATTGCCAAACAATAATCAAAAATGCAATAACAAAGAATTAACTACCTCTAAATAATAATATTAACGTAAGTGTAATGTGTTAAACAAAATATGTATATTTGAAGAAATACCAAGCCAAGGGAATTGCTTATGTCTATTTTTATTATTTTAGTAACCGTCTACATCAGTATTGGTGCATAGATATATATATAGTCAATGAAAAAGAGCATAGGTAAACCAAAGAATGGTCAAAAACAAAAATACCCTGAACAAACAGATAAAAGTCATGATTTAAAAAAATCAAACTCACCTCATATTTCAAGAAGAGGATCTCATATGAAAAAATAAGAATTTGTTGATTATTGTTGCAATTGGATAAATGTAATAAAGTTAGTCAGGGAGAGCAAAATGAGATTTTTGAGAAATTCTGGAAAACTGCCTAATATGTATCTTCTTTAGTAAAGAAACACAAAGTAAAAAAAAGACATATTCAAGGAAATTCGAATTGAAATTTTACAAGGACATACTACTTAGGAAATTTCTTGGAACGCAGTAACTTTTTTATTTCAACCACAAAATATATAAATAAAATAATTGTTTATAACTATTTTATATGACAAAACTTCATAAAAAAATCTCAGTTTAAAATTTTAACACTTGGTTCTTTGTACATTAATATTATCAATATTTTAGTTTTATTCTCAATATATCCTTAATTAGTTAAACTGAAATTTGTTTACAGAACAAAAAATGTCTCGTAACTTACTTATCAGAGTTATAAAAGGTCCGTTGTGTGCCTTGTCCATGATGCACATCAAAATCCACAATTAAGATTTTCTCTGCCAAATTGTTACGTAGTAAATCAACAGCTGCGATGGCCACATTATTTAAGAAGCAGTAGCCATTAGGTACATCACATGCATGGTGTCCAGGAGGGCGAATATTGGCAAATCCATTTAAAACTTCTCCAGTTGCCACTTTTCGTGCTATGGTAATAGCCATTCTTGCGGCATCTAATGCAGCTCTGATAGAATGCTAGAAATAACCATTATACATTTTAAAAGATGTTTGTTTTAACAGTTACATACATAAATACATTGTTATAATTAAGTAAATATTCTAAAATATTTTACAACTATACAATTTCAACATTTCTTCTTTATTAGGAAACTTTTTGGATGTGACAGATCTCAGTTTAATTTAAAATACTTATTATAACATGCAATTAATTTAAACGGCTTTATGACACAATTTTTTGTAAATATAGTTTTTAATAAACTTTTACAGAATTTTTGCAAAGAGAATCTGTAAGTTCTTTTGTTCTGCCATAATATGAGTTTGCCTCCCATAATTACATCTGTTTTATTTTTGGACATATAACTTAGAGATTTTTATATAGACCTGATTAATCTATAGATTCTAGTAAAAAAAATATTCACTTTTTTATGTATATATTTTTGAAGTTCACCTTTTTCATTGTCAATTCTCGCTTACCTGTTCATTATAATAAATGCTATCATACATCACAGCTCCTGGTTCTTCCTGCTCAAATAAATCACTTAGGAATGATAAGTATGGTCTAGTGTGTACTTCATCAATCACTTCACAAATCTTGCCTAGAGCTATATCATGACGTAGCTCATGAACAAGGTTTATAGCAACCAAAAGGTCTTTGTGATATTCCAGTGTGTCTTCTAAATCCACCATATAGAGTATGGGGTATAATGATCGCAACCTATGAAAAGAATTTTTTTAAATAACAAAAAGAAAATAACAGAAAATAAATAAAAATTAATATGAGGTCATACTGTTTTTCCTGAAAAATCCATTATGAAGTAATACAGATCAGAAATACTAAGGAGTTCGAAAACCCTTGTTGGATAAGGCAACTTTATTTTTCTTTTGTATGAAGCATCTTAGAATAAGCAAATGTCATTTGGTATCCTTATTATGAATGCTATAAATATCAGCCTGAAAGTATATGTATTTTTAAGGAACAGGCGTTTTTTACTATTTTATCTCCTCGTTTTTTCTCTGTAGTAAATACAATATAATAACACCTTGGAGAAATGTAAGGTGATTTCTTTCCTTTTACACAGTTATAAGTTACTATAATAGTAGAATCCAAATTATGTAGTTATATTCTCATAGATACAAGCATCTGTGTGGGAAGAAATAAATAAAAGGGTACAATTTCCAAGTTCAACTTACTTTAGTTTTCTCTAAATAATTTTTAAAATACTAACAGTAAGGTAATAAAGTATTTAACATAATAAAGGCAAGGTTATTAGGTTATGAGTTAAATTTATTAGGATTGTTCACAACTTAATGTTTCACTATCATAGTAAATGATTTACTTTAATGTTTCTGATGTGCCTAAGGTAATATATTGTACAGTTCAGGACCTAAAAATTTAATGGATCTCTTCCCAAACTCACTACAGCATATGGGAAGAATCAGTTGTTTATCTTCATTAGATCTAGTGCTTTGGTGGTCATTTATTGGGTATCTAATCATTAGGTTTCATTATAAATTTCTTAAGTATGGTTTTTTAAAAATATTTTTTAGTATTTTACTCTGCATTATCTGAAGAGGACTTAAGAGTTGTGATACATACTGCCCCAGAGTAATATTCTATATCTTAGATACTTCTATTTAAATATTTCTAATGGAGTAAAATTTGTAAACTAGAAAATTTAGTTTTTTTTGTTAAATGATTCCCAAATACTCAACATTTGATGCTTCATGAATTCTATCTAATAGATTTTGAATATCTAAGTATGAAACCAATGGTCAATTTATTCTAGTCTTTGAAAATGCAATGTAGTTATTTTATTAGACATTTAAAGTTAATTTGGTACTTTTTATATTCTTGATGTGGCCAAAAACAATTTCACCTAGGGTGACCCCTGCATAATATTTTTAAATTATACAACCAAATTCAAAATATTGTTGATAAGAAGTGTTCATCAACTATTGATAAAAAACCTTAGTGTAATTTAAAATTTTACGTTTTTTACTGAACGTTTGTAATTCGTGTCTAAAATTAATGTGATATTGGTACTAAGCTTTTATAAGTTAGAAATTATATGTAATTTTAAATTGTATATTTGTTTTTAGTTAGGTATATATGTTCTTTGTTTTCATCTTATATATATTACCTAGTAAGCTACTTTAACAATTTCTGTTTTTGTAAATGATGTGCAAACACAACTTGTGTAATGTATGAATAAGATGAATATGAAATGTATGAAGATTTCATTTGTTTGTACTTTATTCTATGATAGATCTGTTAGGTGCATATTAAATAAATAAATAAATAAATAAATAACTTACTTCTTATCAATTTCGACTGCTCTATCTGGCTTCTCTGGATGTCTTTCATCCCAAGGACATTTGTGTTCCAGTGAAGGAACATATCCGTATGCACAAGACCGATGCATGATTGGTCGCATTTTTTCAGTCTTACTAAATGGATCTCTAAGGGGCTCAGCTGTCTGATCGTCACTTTTTTTGTTTAACAGGCTCTTTTGCTGCCTAATGTATTCTATGAGATCCTATAAAAAAAAAAAATAGAGTACAACTTATAGAACATGATACAACAAATCTTTGATTACCTGACGAGGTGATATGCTCTTCAAGGGTTTTGCATAGGTGAACCTTTTAATTCTACGTTTCTTTTTATCTGAACCAGAGAAGGGCAGCTCTGGTTGACTCTGTTTTTGGGCATTCTCTTGACAATCCTCATCGTTTTCGGGAATATTGCCATCAGTTTGGCTGAGTTTGTCAGATGTACTAACCTTTTCTGGGATGGTATCACTTTGTGGGTTTTCTGGTTTAAGTGTCTCATCCATTCTGGGAAGGATATTATCACCTTGTGGGTTTTTCTGTTGTTCAAGTGTCCCATCCATTTTGGGAGGGATATTATAACTTTGTGGGTTTTCTTGTTGTTCAGGTGTCCCGTCCATTTTTGGAGGGATATTATCACTTTGTGTGTTTTCCTGTTGCTCAGGTGTCCCGTCCATTTTGGGAGGGATATCACCTTGTGGGTTTTCCTGTTGTTCAAGTGTTCCGTCCATTTTGGGAGGAATATCACTTTGTGGGCTTTCTTGTTCGGGTGTCCCATCCATTTTGTAAGGGATAGTATCCTATTTTTTTATTCTACTGAAAGAAGTGAAGAGAATTTAGTTGGCCAGCTATAAAATCTTTGATAGAAACAATTATATTTGTTAGACAAACTATGTATGAAGCAATGATTCAGATAGATATTTTTTATACTACTGTACTGTTCTTTTATTAGTTCTCAAATTGATTTAGGTTGATGATTAGAAATGATTGAATGAAAAAAGTTGTATTTTTTTTTGTTTTTTTACCAATTTTTTGTGATAAAAAAGGAAAGCGTAATCCACTTATAAATAAATTTATGATGTAGTATATAAATTAATAAATATGTTGGGATTAGTGTATTTTATGTGGGCCCACTTTACATTAGCATAGTTTTTTGGTCATAAATTATCACCTGGAACATATACACTTAAACTCACCCAAATTGATCTGCTATTATCACTATATTGGTATTAGGTAATAAAACTCAATTTAAAACATACTTATTAGAACTTTGTTGATTAAAAAAAATTAAATATAGCAAAATAAACAAGAACAATTGCTATGAGGCAGGCAATGTTGCCTTAAATTCTGCTACGAATTCAAAGTTATTTAGCATAACCTAAGGCAACGTTGCAACAAGGTGTTGTCTTCTTGAGGTTAATTTGTTGTCAATTTTGACATGTTTGTGTTTAAAAAAGCCTTTTTAGGCAAAAAAAATAGATTTGCATTAGAAAAAAGGTTTATGGGAAGGCAAGAAACTTACTATTTAACTATGTTAAGTTTATTTGGATGCCTGAAAGGCACCTGTATGCTGTATGCATTCTATCAAGTACATTAGAAGGGCTAAACAGACAAATATTATAATACTAGCCCAGAAACATAATAAATAAAGAAAAAAACTTGAATGTTAGAAGATTATAACATATAAAGAACAATGCAGGAACTAGGATTCTGTTATCGACAGGGCCACACCTTTTGTAAGAAATGTTTTACCTACATGTCGCAAATAGTTATATGTAATCTATTCTTTTTAAGTTTTATTGCATGGTTTCTTCAAAAAAAGTATAAATGTTGTGTGATTAATGCATTTCTGACTTATCAAGACTGGAGGGCCAGCAAACATACTATAGGTAAGAGTCGAAAGCTATGTGGGCATGTAGGTTTTTGGGCGGTGGAAGTCCCAATGGAATCTTTAAAGTTCAAAATAAGTGGAACATGAAGTAGTGGCCTAGTTGTTAACTTGCTACCTTAAAAATTTTGAAAAACCCTATTATTGTTTTACAACACATAAAATGTTATTAACAAAGTAAAGGGAAGTGAACTACTATGCAGAATACAACCATAAATAGAACAGATAAAAAGAAATAATTCTGTTAATTAAAATTTACATGTCAGAATCATTTAAATTGTCAAAAATAAGTTGAATTTAATAAAATAACAGGCGATTAAAACAATCCTAAATGGGCACCACAAGCCAAATTTAATGTTGCTCTGATTAAAAAATGATTTTTAATGTTCTTAGGAATGGATTGGGTTGGGTTTGGTCTAAAGTCATTTGACATCCTGGAAGTGTAAAATTGGTATGATTTCTATAAATAAGACAAGATATTTTCAAGATATATATATATATATTTTGTTGTTTGAACCAAGGCTTACCAGCATATTCAGATCTGAATTAAAAACAAAACCTGTGAAATATCAATCTCAATTTTTATTCCAGGAAAGCTTAATCAAGTAGTCATATTAAAACTGTTTTACAATTTATTTAGATCAATTCTACATCAGTTTTTTTATTTAAAATTTCATGATTTTTAGGGCAAATATCAAATATAACAAAATAAATATTATTTTTAGGTAATATATATTATATAATGTAAATATAATAGGCCTCACAATAATGTATACACAAAAGAAAGTTTACTATGGCCCCTGAAGGATAAACTAAAAATATGTATATTGAACAAAATGGAACAGTGGCCATTACTACCTCAAAAATCCTGAAAAATCCTGTTGAATTAAAAGTATAATTTTTTACTAAAAATACTATCAAACAGTGCAGTAAAAATAAAACCTGTGAGACATCAATCTCAATTTTTATTTCCAGAAAATTTGGCAAATTTATTACACTTAATCGACTAGTCTTACTAAAACCATCCTACAATTTATTTAGACCAATTCTACATTACTATAAACTAAGCTAAAAATTTTATATATTGAGTACCTCAACTAAACAGGATTGGGGCTATATACATATTCATTAAATTTTTGGTTAAAATCTTTTAATTAAAACACAGTAGTTATATATAAATAATTGGCCCATTAGTATTGCTAGAGGTTTGATAACATATAGTTACATTACGAGCAGCGCAATACCCTATAAAGAGGCTGCTGTATGACCCAGGTTTATATAATAATAATAATATATTTATTCAACATTAAAATTATATAGGTATACGATAATACAGATTAAAATACATATGAGCAGAGGGAGCTTTCTTTATATTTAAAATTTGAGAAATTTCTGAACACTCTAACACTCCCGAGAGGAAATTTTCAGTTTGGTCTTTGTGGGCTATCGACCAAGTGCAGAATAGTTTTTATTTTATTTACACATTTAATATAATGGGTAGTTCTGCCTAGTATGATTTCCTGGCGATGTCTAGTATTATGCTGGTGAATATCATAGTTTTTTAAAAGTAAAACTTCATTTTTTTAGTATATAATCTACAACATGTAGAATGCAGACTTGCTAAAGTAAACATTTTGTTTTTTTTTTTTTTGAAAATACATGAGGCACCATAGGTGGTACCACCTTTATGTACCTAAGCATTTTTTTCTGTAATATGAAAGCCTTATTAAAGTATGCGGATGCACCCCAAAAAATCGGACAATATTGCAGGGAAGATTATACCAAGCCATGGCAAATTCACCATTTAAAGTTTTTAATCTGTATAATGACACAATAATTGGTTTAATTTAAATATCCCGTTTTTGAATGATTTCATCATTTCATGAAATCAGAGAATACAAAAATTAAGATTTAACAAGGAAAAATCACTATACAAATATAACTTACCAAATTTCTTTGTACCTATTATTAACGTATGTAATTCGTTTTAAATTAAAATAAATGTGTACTGTTACAATGTGTTCAACAAATATTTCCCAATCAATATCAATCGATTAACTGCGAACACAAGGGATGCCGCTACAAAAAACAAATTTGGCCTCGTAGTCGTAGCAACTGTGTAACGGTTTTCTTAACAATGCTACGAAACCCCCGCCGCGACGCGCAAATTGGCGGGAAATTCAAAAAAATATTTAATTTAAGCAACAAATAAAAAATTAAATATACTTGTATAGTATTCTAACACAAGTTCTACTAAAAAAGCACTGATTCCAACAAAAAAATGCCAAAATAACACCAAAATAAATAAACCAGGGCAATTTGAAATAAATTTGACGCCCCCTGTGTGTGCAAATGGACACTACGACATATGACAGCTTCTGGTTCAATTTGAATCGTCGTAGCTCGTAGCCATGGCGTGATAATTGAAACAATTTTTCATCAATATATAATCTTATAAGTCCGCTTAAAAATATTATTGGGGGAAATAATTTTTGAGGCTGATTGGACAAAAATAGGATACCATCAGGTTGTAAAACTGATTAGAATTTCGAATAAATGTTATACGTTTATGTGACGCCTTGTGGCAAAATGGCCGCCCCCCAACCCAACCCCTAAACGAAAAAAAAATTGAGCCCTGACATGATCAAGGAGTTTGAGGCCCTTGCAATTTAAATAAAAGTTCTCGGGCTTGTGCCACTTTTAAACAATAAATAAAACACTTTACCCAAATATATTTTGCTTCTCTAAACCCCAACAAGGCATGGTAAACTTAAAATTTGGTATAAATTACTTACATGTCTGTCTACTGAACTAATAACGTAAAGACGAACGCACGAGGCTTAATCACAACTTATTTAACGTTTTAGAGTCAATTGGCCGATACAAATCGATAAATTCTAGAAAAATTCCGGGAGCGCAACTGCACAGCACGACGGCACAGGACCCTTGACCAACAAGAAGATGAAACCGGAAGTGGCCTTCGCAAGTTGAACAGGCGTATTCACACCGAAACGGTAACAGCGCATCACCGGATTGGGCAACTACATTGGTCGCACTTTTCCTCGTTTAACTGCAAAGAATGCTATATATTGTCAATATTTTACATATTATTCAATGTATTGTTGATTTTATTGTAAAATTATGTTAATCCACCTTTTTTATACCCGGTGTAGATATAAAGTCAAGGAAACTGGATATAAAGGCGCGTATACATTGAATGCGACGCGCCTGCTATAGAATGTTTAACGCGCCACCAACAAATCGAGTTTATTTAAAAGTGCAAACAAGCTTCAGTTTACTTTAGAATTTGAGTAATAGTTTTCTTGACTATGTCTGACAACGAGGAAATTGCAGCGTTAATAACCCTGGGTAGTGGCACAGATGTAAATAGCTCCGCTGCGGAGCTATTTACATCTGTGGTAGTGGTTCGTGGTAGAAATTCTCGCCAATGGTGCCGTACTGAGGCTATATAAAAAACGTTCTGGCTTAGAACTTATGCAAGAATTTAGGTTTCAGAAGATCAGGGGACAGTATACAAATTTTACGCGAATGTCACCAACAGACTTTGAATCTATGCTGCAAAAAATAAGACCACAAATCGCCAAAAAAGAAACTAACTTTCGGGAGCCAATATCAGGTCAAAGCAGGTTAGCTTCATCAGCAATTTTCGAACACCTAATTTTAGATATGGAAAAATCGTTTTAAAAATAAAGAATGGTAAAATAAAAAATCACACTTTTTAATAAACGGTAATTTCGAAATGGGTAAAGATAAAGAAAATCGTCCTTCCGGTAAACGAGACCATCTGCAAGGTTGTAGCTCTTAAATTAGCCGAGATATCGCATTGTTAGAGCCGATTTTTCGGAAAAATGACTCCGAATTTTCAGAGTGCTCTCATTTCCTTAGTTCTTCTCGAATCCCATTATAACCTGGTGTTTTTTGTGATTGAGGTGATCAAAACAAGCCGCTGGTATAGTTCGAATTAAAAAAAAAATAATATTTTGGTGAAAAAATTCGATACGGGGGGGTATACCCGAAAACTGAAAAAAACCAAACTTTAAAGGCCGATATTTCGGCTTCTATGGGAGCTATCGGGAAAATTCCAACGGTTTTGTCTTAGTTTCGTTATTTTGAATCCAAAGAGACCATCCGCAAGATCGTAGCTCTTCTAATAGCCGAGATATGGCATTTTTGATGCCCATTTTTGGCCTCAAAAACGGACGTCGAAAACGACTTTTTCAGGATTTTCAAAGTGCTCTCATTCCCTTAGTTCTGCTCGGATCGTGTTATAACCCGGTGTTTTCGTAATCTAGGTGACCCAAATAAGACGCTGGTATACTTAGTTTGATTTCGAAAAAATCAATTTTTGGTGAAAAAATTCGATACGGGGGGGTATACCCGAAAAATGAAAAAACCCAAACTTTGAAGGTCGATATCTTAGCTTGTATGGGAGCTATCGGGAAAATTCCAACGGTTTTGTCTTAGTTTCGTCATTCTGAATCCAACGAGATCATCCGCAAGGTCGTAGCTCTTCTAATAGCCGAGATATGGCATTTTTGATGCCCATTTTTGGCCTCAAAAACGGACGTCGAAAACGACTTTTTCAGGATTTTCAAAGTGCTCTCATTCCCTTAGTTCTGCTCGGATCGTGTTATAACCCGGTGTTTTCGTAATCTAGGTGACCCAAATAAGACGCTGGTATACTTAGTTTGATTTCGAAAAAATCAATTTTTGGTGAAAAAATTCCATACGGGGGGGTATACCCGAAAAATGAAAAAACCCAAATTTTGAAGGAAGATATCTCGGCTTCTATGGGAGCTATCGGGAAAATTCCAACGGTTTTGTCTTAGTTTCGTCATTCTGAATCCAACGAGATCATCCGCAAGATCGTAGCTCTTCTAATAGCCGAGATATGGCATTTTTGATGCCCATTTTTGGCCTCAAAAACGGACGTCGAAAACGACTTTTTCAGGATTTTCAAAGTGCTCTCATTCCCTTAGTTCTACTCGGATCCTGTTATAACCCGGTGTTTTCGTCATCTAGGTGACCCAAATAAGACGCTGGTATACTTAGTTTGATTTCGAAAAAAATCAATTTTTGGTGAAAAAATTAGATACGGGGGGGTATACCCGAAAAATGAAAAAACCCAAACTTTGAAGGTCGATATCTCGGCTTCTATGGGAGCTATTGGGAAAATTTCAACGGTTTTGTCTTAGTTTCGTCATTCTGAATCCAACGAGACCATCCGCAAGGTCGTAGCCCTTCTAATAGCCGAGATATGGCATTTTTGATGCCCATTTTTGGCCTCAAAAACGGACGTCGAAAACGACTTTTTCAGGATTTTCAAAGTGCTCTCATTCCCTTAGTTCTGCTCGGATCCTGTTATAACCCGGTGTTTTCGTCATCTAGATGACCCAAATAAGACGCTGGTATACTTAGTTTGATTTCGAAAAAAATCGATTTTTGGTGAAAAAATTCGATACGGGGGGGTATACCCGAAAAATGAAAAAACCCAAACTTTGAAGGTCGATATCTTAGCTTGTATGGGAGCTATCGGGAAAATTCCAACGGTTTTGTCTTAGTTTCGTCATTCTGAATCCAACGAGATCATCCGCAAGATCGTAGCTCTTCTAATAGCCGAGATATGGCATTTTTGATGCCCATTTTTGGCCTCAAAAACGGACGTCGAAAACGACTTTTTCAGGATTTTCAAAGTGCTCTCATTCCCTTAGTTCTACTCGGATCCTGTTATAACCCGGTGTTTTCGTCATCTAGGTGACCCAAATAAGACGCTGGTATACTTAGTTTGATTTCGAAAAAAATCAATTTTTGGTGAAAAAATTAGATACGGGGGGGTATACCCGAAAAATGAAAAAACCCAAACTTTGAAGGTCGATATCTCGGCTTCTATGGGAGCTATTGGGAAAATTTCAACGGTTTTGTCTTAGTTTCGTCATTCTGAATCCAACGAGACCATCCGCAAGGTCGTAGCCCTTCTAATAGCCGAGATATGGCATTTTTGATGCCCATTTTTGGCCTCAAAAACGGACGTCGAAAACGACTTTTTCAGGATTTTCAAGGTGCTCTCATTCCCTTAGTTCTGCTCGGATCCTGTTATAACCCGGTGTTTTCGTCATCTAGGTGACCCAAATAAGACGCTGGTATACTTAGTTTGATTTCGAAAAAAATCAATTTTTGGTGAAAAAATTTGATACGGGGAGGTATACCCGAAAAATGAAAAAACCCAAACTTTGAAGGTCGATATCTTAGCTTGTATGGGAGCTATCGGGAAAATTCCAACGGTTTTGTCTTAGTTTCGTTATTTTGAATCCAAAGAGACCATCCGCAAGATCGTAGCTCTTCTAATAGCCGAGATATGGCATTTTTGATGCCCATTTTTGGCCTCAAAAACGGACGTCGAAAACGACTTTTTCAGGATTTTCAAAGTGCTCTCATTCCCTTAGTTCTGCTCGGATCCTGTTATAACCCGGTGTTTTCGTAATCTAGGTGACCCAAATAAGACGCTGGTATACTTAGTTTGATTTCGAAAAAATCAATTTTTGGTGAAAAAATTCGATACGGGGGGGTATACCCGAAAAATGAAAAAACCCAAACTTTGAAGGTCGATATCTTAGCTTGTATGGGAGCTATCGGGAAAATTCCAACGGTTTTGTCTTAGTTTCGTCATTCTGAATCCAACGAGATCATCCGCAAGGTCGTAGCTCTTCTAATAGCCGAGATATGGCATTTTTGATGCCCATTTTTGGCCTCAAAAACGGACGTCGAAAACGACTTTTTCAGGATTTTCAAAGTGCTCTCATTCCCTTAGTTCTGCTCGGATCCTGTTATAACCCGGTGTTTTCGTCATCTAGGTGACCCAAATAAGACGCTGGTATACTTAGTTTGATTTCGAAAAAAATCAATTTTTGGTGAAAAAATTTGATACGGGGAGGTATACCCGAAAAATGAAAAAACCCAAACTTTGAAGGTCGATATCTTAGCTTGTATGGGAGCTATCGGGAAAATTCCAACGGTTTTGTCTTAGTTTCGTTATTTTGAATCCAAAGAGACCATCCGCAAGATCGTAGCTCTTCTAATAGCCGAGATATGGCATTTTTGATGCCCATTTTTGGCCTCAAAAACGGACGTCGAAAACGACTTTTTCAGGATTTTCAAAGTGCTCTCATTCCCTTAGTTCTGCTCGGATCCTGTTATACACATCTCGTGAGAGTATCTAGATGACCCAAATAAGACGCTGGTATACTTAGTTTGATTTCGAAAAAAATCGATTTTTGGTGAAAAAATTCGATACGGGGGGGTATACCCGAAAAATGAAAAAACCCAAACTTTGAAGGTCGATATCTTAGCTTGTATGGGAGCTATCGGGAAAATTCCAACGGTTTTGTCTTAGTTTCGTTATTTTGAATCCAAAGAGACCATCCGCAAGATCGTAGCTCTTCTAATAGCCGAGATATGGCATTTTTGATGCCCATTTTTGGCCTCAAAAACGGACGTCGAAAACGACTTTTTCAGGATTTTCAAAGTGCTCTCATTCCCTTAGTTCTGCTCGGATCCTGTTATAACCCGGTGTTTTCGTCATCTAGATGACCCAAATAAGACGCTGGTATACTTAGTTTGATTTCGAAAAAAATCGATTTTTGGTGAAAAAATTCGATACGGGGGGGTATACCCGAAAAATGAAAAAACCCAAACTTTGAAGGTCGATATCTTAGCTTGTATGGGAGCTATCGGGAAAATTCCAACGGTTTTGTCTTAGTTTCGTCATTCTGAATCCAACGAGATCATCCGCAAGATCGTAGCTCTTCTAATAGCCGAGATATGGCATTTTTGATGCCCATTTTTGGCCTCAAAAACGGACGTCGAAAACGACTTTTTCAGGATTTTCAAAGTGCTCTCATTCCCTTAGTTCTACTCGGATCCTGTTATAACCCGGTGTTTTCGTCATCTAGGTGACCCAAATAAGACGCTGGTATACTTAGTTTGATTTCGAAAAAAATCAATTTTTGGTGAAAAAATTAGATACGGGGGGGTATACCCGAAAAATGAAAAAACCCAAACTTTGAAGGTCGATATCTCGGCTTCTATGGGAGCTATTGGGAAAATTTCAACGGTTTTGTCTTAGTTTCGTCATTCTGAATCCAACGAGACCATCCGCAAGGTCGTAGCCCTTCTAATAGCCGAGATATGGCATTTTTGATGCCCATTTTTGGCCTCAAAAACGGACGTCGAAAACGACTTTTTCAGGATTTTCAAGGTGCTCTCATTCCCTTAGTTCTGCTCGGATCCTGTTATAACCCGGTGTTTTCGTCATCTAGGTGACCCAAATAAGACGCTGGTATACTTAGTTTGATTTCGAAAAAAATCAATTTTTGGTGAAAAAATTTGATACGGGGAGGTATACCCGAAAAATGAAAAAACCCAAACTTTGAAGGTCGATATCTTAGCTTGTATGGGAGCTATCGGGAAAATTCCAACGGTTTTGTCTTAGTTTCGTTATTTTGAATCCAAAGAGACCATCCGCAAGATCGTAGCTCTTCTAATAGCCGAGATATGGCATTTTTGATGCCCATTTTTGGCCTCAAAAACGGACGTCGAAAACGACTTTTTCAGGATTTTCAAAGTGCTCTCATTCCCTTAGTTCTGCTCGGATCCTGTTATAACCCGGTGTTTTCGTAATCTAGGTGACCCAAATAAGACGCTGGTATACTTAGTTTGATTTCGAAAAAATCAATTTTTGGTGAAAAAATTCGATACGGGGGGGTATACCCGAAAAATGAAAAAACCCAAACTTTGAAGGTCGATATCTTAGCTTGTATGGGAGCTATCGGGAAAATTCCAACGGTTTTGTCTTAGTTTCGTCATTCTGAATCCAACGAGATCATCCGCAAGGTCGTAGCTCTTCTAATAGCCGAGATATGGCATTTTTGATGCCCATTTTTGGCCTCAAAAACGGACGTCGAAAACGACTTTTTCAGGATTTTCAAAGTGCTCTCATTCCCTTAGTTCTGCTCGGATCCTGTTATAACCCGGTGTTTTCGTCATCTAGGTGACCCAAATAAGACGCTGGTATACTTAGTTTGATTTCGAAAAAAATCAATTTTTGGTGAAAAAATTTGATACGGGGAGGTATACCCGAAAAATGAAAAAACCCAAACTTTGAAGGTCGATATCTTAGCTTGTATGGGAGCTATCGGGAAAATTCCAACGGTTTTGTCTTAGTTTCGTTATTTTGAATCCAAAGAGACCATCCGCAAGATCGTAGCTCTTCTAATAGCCGAGATATGGCATTTTTGATGCCCATTTTTGGCCTCAAAAACGGACGTCGAAAACGACTTTTTCAGGATTTTCAAAGTGCTCTCATTCCCTTAGTTCTGCTCGGATCCTGTTATAACCCGGTGTTTTCGTCATCTAGATGACCCAAATAAGACGCTGGTATACTTAGTTTGATTTCGAAAAAAATCGATTTTTGGTGAAAAAATTCGATACGGGGGGGTATACCCGAAAAATGAAAAAACCCAAACTTTGAAGGTCGATATCTTAGCTTGTATGGGAGCTATCGGGAAAATTCCAACGGTTTTGTCTTAGTTTCGTTATTTTGAATCCAAAGAGACCATCCGCAAGATCGTAGCTCTTCTAATAGCCGAGATATGGCATTTTTGATGCCCATTTTTGGCCTCAAAAACGGACGTCGAAAACGACTTTTTCAGGATTTTCAAAGTGCTCTCATTCCCTTAGTTCTGCTCGGATCCTGTTATAACCCGGTGTTTTCGTCATCTAGATGACCCAAATAAGACGCTGGTATACTTAGTTTGATTTCGAAAAAAATCGATTTTTGGTGAAAAAATTCGATACGGGGGGTATACCCGAAAAATGAAAAAACCCAAACTTTGAAGGTCGATATCTTAGCTTGTATGGGAGCTATCGGGAAAATTCCAACGGTTTTGTCTTAGTTTCGTTATTTTGAATCCAAAGAGACCATCAGCAAGATCGTAGCTCTTCTAATAGCCGAGATATGGCATTTTTGATGCCCATTTTTGGCCTCAAAAACGGACGTCGAAAACGACTTTTTCAGGATTTTCAAAGTGCTCTCATTCCCTTAGTTCTACTCGGATCCTGTTATAACCCGGTGTTTTCGTCATCTAGGTGACCCAAATAAGACGCTGGTATACTTAGTTTGATTTCGAAAAAAATCAATTTTTGGTGAAAAAATTAGATACGGGGGGGTATACCCGAAAAATGAAAAAACCCAAACTTTGAAGGTCGATATCTCGGCTTCTATGGGAGCTATTGGGAAAATTTCAACGGTTTTGTCTTAGTTTCGTCATTCTGAATCCAACGAGACCATCCGCAAGGTCGTAGCTCTTCTAATAGCCGAGATATGGCATTTTTGATGCCCATTTTTGGCCTCAAAAACGGACGTCGAAAACGACTTTTTCAGGATTTTCAAAGTGCTCTCATTCCCTTAGTTCTGCTCGGATCCTGTTATAACCCGGTGTTTTCGTCATCTAGATGACCCAAATAAGACGCTGGTATACTTAGTTTGATTTCGAAAAAAATCGATTTTTGGTGAAAAAATTCGATACGGGGGGGTATACCCGAAAAATGAAAAAACCCAAACTTTGAAGGTCGATATCTTAGCTTGTATGGGAGCTATCGGGAAAATTCCAACGGTTTTGTCTTAGTTTCGTTATTTTGAATCCAAAGAGACCATCAGCAAGATCGTAGCTCTTCTAATAGCCGAGATATGGCATTTTTGATGCCCATTTTTGGCCTCAAAAACGGACGTCGAAAACGACTTTTTCAGGATTTTCAAAGTGCTCTCATTCCCTTAGTTCTGCTCGGATCCTGTTATAACCCGGTGTTTTCGTCATCTAGGTGACCCAAATAAGACGCTGGTATACTTAGTTTGATTTCGAAAAAAATCGATTTTTGGTGAAAAAATTCGATACGGGGGGGTATACCCGAAAAATGAAAAAACCCAAACTTTGAAGGTCGATATCTTAGCTTGTATGGGAGCTATCGGGAAAATTCCAACGGTTTTGTCTTAGTTTCGTTATTTTGAATCCAAAGAGACCATCAGCAAGATCGTAGCTCTTCTAATAGCCGAGATATGGCATTTTTGATGCCCATTTTTGGCCTCAAAAACGGACGTCGAAAACGACTTTTTCAGGATTTTCAAAGTGCTCTCATTCCCTTAGTTCTGCTCGGATCCTGTTATAACCCGGTGTTTTCGTCATCTAGGTGACCCAAATAAGACGCTGGTATACTTAGTTTGATTTCGAAAAAAATCGATTTTTGGTGAAAAAATTCGATACGGGGGGGTATACCCGAAAAATGAAAAAACCCAAACTTTGAAGGTCGATATCTCGGCTTCTATGGGAGCTATTGGGAAAATTTCAATGGTTTTGTCTTAGTTTCGTCATTCTGAATCCAACGAGACCATCCGCAAGGTCGTAGCTCTTCTAATAGCCGAGATATGGCATTTTTGATGCCCATTTTTGGCCTCAAAAACGGACGTCGAAAACGACTTTTTCAGGATTTTCAAAGTGCTCTCATTCCCTTAGTTCTGCTCGGATCCTGTTATAACCCGGTGTTTTCGTCATCTAGATGACCCAAATAAGACGCTGGTATACTTAGTTTGATTTCGAAAAAAATCGATTTTTGGTGAAAAAATTCGATACGGGGGGGTATACCCGAAAAATGAAAAAACCCAAACTTTGAAGGTCGATATCTTAGCTTGTATGGGAGCTATCGGGAAAATTCCAACGGTTTTGTCTTAGTTTCGTTATTTTGAATCCAAAGAGACCATCCGCAAGATCGTAGCTCTTCTAATAGCCGAGATATGGCATTTTTGATGCCCATTTTTGGCCTCAAAAACGGACGTCGAAAACGACTTTTTCAGGATTTTCAAAGTGCTCTCATTCCCTTAGTTCTGCTCGGATCCTGTTATAACCCGGTGTTTTCGTCATCTAGGTGACCCAAATAAGACGCTGGTATACTTAGTTTGATTTCGAAAAAAATCGATTTTTGGTGAAAAAATTCGATACGGGGGGGTATACCCGAAAAATAAAAAAACCCAAACTTTGAAGGTCGATATCTTAGCTTGTATGGGAGCTATCGGGAAAATTCCAACGGTTTTGTCTTAGTTTCGTTATTTTGAATCCAAAGAGACCATCAGCAAGATCGTAGCTCTTCTAATAGCCGAGATATGGCATTTTTGATGCCCATTTTTGGCCTCAAAAACGGACGTCGAAAACGACTTTTTCAGGATTTTCAAAGTGCTCTCATTCCCTTAGTTCTACTCGGATCCTGTTATAACCCGGTGTTTTCGTCATCTAGATGACCCAAATAAGACGCTGGTATACTTAGTTTGATTTCGACAAAAATCGATTTTTGGTGAAAAAATTCGATACGGGGGGGTATACCCGAAAAATGAAAAAACCCAAACTTTGAAGGTCGATATCTCGGCTTCTATGGGAGCTATCGGGAAAATTGCAACGGTTTTGTCTTAGTTTCGTCATTCTGAATCCAACGAGACCATCCCCAAGGTCGTAGCTCTAATAATAGCTGAGATATGGCATTTTTGATGCCCATTTTTGGCCTCAAAAACGGACGTCGAAAACGACTTTTTCAGGATTTTCAAAGTGCTCTCATTCCGTTAGTTCTGCTCGGATCCTGTTATAACCCGGTGTTTTTTTTTGTACTACTAAAGTCGAATTGCATAACTACTTTTTATCGTTATTTTTTATTTGAAAAACTACTTTGTTTAAATTATTACTCTGTGCATTTATAAGCCCCTGACAAGTGTTTGAATTGTTGAATGTTTGAACAACTCTGAATGGCATTTATACCGATTTAATGGTCAAAAGTGCGTTTTTTCATTTTCTACCGCATCTCACCTTTTAGTAACATCCTGGATCTTCTGGAAAAATTATTTTTTCGACATGATTAGACCAATTACAGACGAGAGACATCATTTCATTGCGATCGTACATGAATTCTGGATTTCTGAGTGACATTTATACCGATTTAAGGGTCAAAAGTGCGTTTTTTCAATTTCTACCGCATCTCACCTTTTAGTAACATCCTGGATGTTCTGGAAAAATTATTTTTTCGATGTAATTAGACCAATTACAGACGGGAGACAACATTTCATTGCGATTGTACATGAATTCTGGATCTCTGAGTGACATTTATACCGATTTAAGGGTCAAAAGTGCGTTTTTTTTATTTTCTACCGCATCTCACCTTTTAGTAACATGTTGGATTTTCTGGAAAAATTATTTTTCGGACGTGATTAGACCAATTACAGACAAGAGACATCATTTCATTGCGATCGTACATGAATTCTGGATTTCTGAGTGACATTTATACCGATTTAAGGGTCAAAAGTGCTTTTTTCACTTTCTACCGCATCTAAAAATTTTAATTGTTATGTTTTGTGGGTCATTTGTTTATTTAGTTTACTGTATTTTGTCGCATAAACTTATCGAGTATACTAGTTTAAAAAACTAATTATTTAAAGCAGCTGGTTTGCTTTTCTAAAAGAATACTTTTGAATTTATTTATTATTTAAAAACTATTTTACTACTACAGGTGAGAGATATTATATTACTAAAGTGAACTTTACTGTCGTAGTAAACATCTCTCTTAACGCCTATTTTAATAAATTTTTTAGCTGAAATAGCCAAGAAACTTGCTGGGAAGATGAACATTTTTTCTCAGTGTAACGGTCCGAAGCGTCAGACATCTTGTCAACATTTAACAACTGATTAAAGTCTCAGAACCTCTCGTCACGCCTATCAAATGTGGAATTTACACCGTCTTAAGTAAAAATCAACTTTTTAAACGATGAAAAAGGCGATTAATGCCGTTTCAACATGCCGATTGCCGAAGTGTTTTTACCGGTCCAACAGCAGCAGCAGTAGCAGGTGAGGTGAGAGCAAAAATAAAATGTAAAACAACAAAATTAATGAGATGATTATAGGTTTTCAGGAGAGATCCTCCTATCTCGTTTGGTTGGGTAGGAGGTGGCCTTTATGGCACGTGTTGCGCGACTTTACGACGCGGCAACACGTGCAACAACGTGGTTCTACAGAGTGGGGAAGAAGTTGCCGCTATCAGTCGCCTACGGGATGTCGCGTGGAATGTCGACGGGCGTCGCTTGAATATTATCGCTTTACGTGGTTTTTACGCGCGATTTACCGACTTTTTATTGTAAATTAAGCGGTTTTACAGGTAATCCATTCGTGTTTTGTGCCTGTTATTTTTTTCTATGGTCGAATTGTTTTAGCTATGGAAAATTCCGCGTACGTACCCAATTCGGGACACCTTAATTCGCCCGCTTTGGTTGTTTTTTCGCAAGCCGCCGGCGGGTTGCAAGATGCTCTACGGATTCAAAGACCGTTTAATCCACAGGTACGGATTTTTGTTTAAAATGTATCACTTAAATACTAAATAAACTATACTGAAAATATGTCACAAATAAAGCATTTTTTTGCATCAAAAACGATTCTAAAGTGATTCCATTGAACCCAATAAAAAAATACATAACTTACTTGATTAATATGAATATCATCTATTTTTGATTAAATTATTCAAATTTTTTAATCGGAAAATTGCATGAAAATGCACAATAAGCTAGTTTGTCCAAAAAAATCAACCCTTAAGTAAGTAAGTAACCTTAAAACAGAGTAACCTTGCCTTTCATTATTTTAGTCTCCTACTACTACGTAGTGAAAAAATTAGTGAGTTACCTCTTTCAAGCATGCAATAGAAAAATCTTAGAAATGTTCTCATGCAGTAAAATTATTTTAAAGGTACTGCACTTTTTGGCATGCTAATTTATTTATTTATTTATATTATTGATATTGTTATCCTAGGGAGGAAAGGGAAGTAATACTCAAAACTAAGCATTCTTTATTTCCTCCCGTAGCTCTGCTTTGCAGCTCTTATTATGAAAAACGTGATGACTTGAATTAGACGAAGATATTTTTAGGCACACGCTATTTCCTTTAGATTAGAGCAACTTTTAAAAAATTTCATTTCTGATTTCTTTGCATAAATAAGTCTTAATAGTTTAATATGTAATAATAAAACCACTTTATTGAGAACTGAATTTCAATATCCTATATGTACTAAAAATAAAATATTTTACAAAATATATGGCTCAAGAGTAAAGCATCCCAAACTTATCATATTTTCCTAAAATAAAAATAAAAAATTTGATTTAATCTCTGGTTGTCCGTAATGAAAAAAAAGCATATTTTGATTTTTTCAGCTGAAGTAATAATAATAAACTCTTGGTGATATGAATATTTATAATAAAAATAAATATAATTACAATAGTCCAGAGCAGGTTCAGAATCCAGACAAAATCAATTATTTTTTAACCATCAGCAAATATGTCCCAGAGTTGATCCAGATACAGTTACAGTTTTTCGAAATAATCTAGTTTTTCAAAGTGCACTTAAGTAGAGTTTAGTTCAAGAATCTGACATCAAACATACCAATTCTTTAATCAAGTAAAACGCATTAAAAATGCTTAAGGTTTGTTGTCCACTTATCATACCTATTATAACTCATCTAGTCAATACAATGATTAATGCATGTAAATTTCTAAGGCAGTGGAAATCCGCCATGGTTCTCCTTTACTTTTATTGACTGCTTTACATCTATTTCTCGTTGATTTTTACAATTTTTTCAAAATAGTCTTGAGGAATTGATTTCCGTACATCTTGAATTTCTTTATAAAATTCATTTACATTAAAGATGTTTTTTAATACATTCTCTTGTCAATTTGATCCCACAAATTCTCAATGGACTGAGATAGGGATATATAAATAAGATATCAACTTTTCACCCTATTCTCTATATAATTTTTTCATTTTAATAATAGTGTCTAATCGTCTGGAAATAGTGTTTTTCTAGTTTAGTTGGTCAGATTATCCCTAAAAAATATCACTTTATTTCCATCATCTTGCTATTTTATTCCGATTTTATAGATAATACAAAAGAGAGTACGTGATATTTTTAAAATTTGATATTCCCGGGCTTTAAAATGTACGTCACATAACCTAAAAATATGATGTCATAAATACCTTACTGATAAATGCGTTTACTTTAGTACTTATGCGGCACTAGTTTCCTTTTGAGGTTTTATTAACCTTTAGTCCAAATAATGTGATTTGCAAAAATTGAAATTTCTTAGTAATTACTGGGCGTAGATGAATGAAATCAACAGTAGATTATTAAGAAGACATTCCTCTAAAAATTTTGTTAAGGGTTTTAAGTGTTTGGAATAAAACCTTTAAAGCTATTGGCCTTTATTGACCTCTAATCCAAATAATTTGATTTCCAAGCCTAGGCTTCCCAAAAGTTCAAATTTCTCAATAAATACTGAAAGTAGATGAATGGAATCAATGGTAGAATATTTAGAAACCATTTCCTCACGAATTTTGTTAAGGGTTTTAAGTGTTTAAAATAAAACCTTTGAAGCTATTTGCCTTTGTTGACCTCTAATCCAAAAAATTTGATTTCCAAGCCTAGGCTTTCCAAAAGTTGACATTTCTGAGTAGCTACTGAGAGTAGATGAATGAAATCAACAGTAGAGTATTAAGAAAACATTTCTCTACAAACTCTGTTAAGCATTTTAAGTGATTGGAGTAGAACTTTTGAAGTTATCGACCCCTAGTTCGAATTTTATTACCCCGTATCTACAATACGTGCAAAAATAAGTTAAACGTCTCAGGACTCATTGTACAATTTACTCCTTGTTCTCGCTACACGTATTAATAATATTCGACATTGATTTAGTTCGAATTTAATCTAAATTGTATTTAGAACTGACATAGTAAAGAATGTTCTCATTACTCTTATATAAAGGATATCAATTGTCAAATTGACGAAGTTATCTATTTTCGTTAACTCCGGACATGTCAGTCACATCTAAATGTTTTGCCATCTTCCATTAGTTTCAAGAGATTTCTGAATTTGAATACTAAAAAGAAAATAATGATTTGTTAATACGAAACCCCCGATTTTCTCCCTGGTAGAAGAATTTAATTTATTTGGTGTCCTTACCTGTCAAAATTTATGACGTTTTACCTGGACTACCCTCTATAGACCTATTTTTGACATTAAAAAAAAAATTAAATTCTCCATTAAAAACATGCTAATTAAAGGGGCAGTAATAATCAAACTACTTGGGAATTAAATATAAAAACTCTCTTAAAATCATATTAGGTACCGAAATGACTCCAATTATAGACTTTTTCAATTCATCAATTTTTTCAAAAATTGTTGAACAACTTACAAAAATAATTGTTAGTTTTCTGATTTACAATTTAGGTTTAGAGAGGGAAAATAAAAGTTGCAATAAAATTTTTAGCATCTCATATTATATCTGATGCACTTGACAACAGTGAAGTGGCAAACTTCAACAAAACTATGCGTATTTATGGATCTTTCCAAAGCGGGTAAAATATTCGATTTATTGAGCAAAAAGCAACGTATTAACGTTTGAGCAACGAATGAATTGTCCACTTTAATGTACACAGGGTATCGTTTTAGATCTTCCGTTTTTACCATTTATATAAATGATCACAAAAATTCCTGTATATCTACAATCCCAAATAATATTTTTTCCCTCCTCTTTCAGTTCGTTATGTCAGAAGCCCAAAAAGAATTTAACCGCCCCTTCTCAGCTTCATCGTTCGGTTTACGACATATGGAAGCCTACAGCGGCATCCCAGCTCACATCCTTAACCACCTTCAACCCCAATTCCTCCATCCCGGATTATCGTTAGGCTCGGGAGCCTTTAGGCCCTTGGCCGACCTTAAATCCTTCCCATCCCCGTCGGCTTTTGCACCTCCGAAATGCCTAAAAATCGAAACTCCTAGTGACGGGATGCATCCAGGTCATAATCATGGTAAGTGCTGCAAGGTGTAACATTAAATCAATGCTTCAGCTTTGTTGTTTATCATTTAAGGGATATTTTCTCCTTCGGAAGATAGGATTTTAGGACCGAGTCCTAGGGGCACGGACTCTTGTTCTCCGGCGAGCACTTCTTTGTCTCCTCAACCTCAAAATGCTTCGGTTAAGGAGGAAAGTTTGGATACGCAGATGTCGGAGGATGGGGAGCATCATTCGCGTACTACCGATACTGATTCACCGGGGATTCATGACGATAATAGAGGATTTAGAAGTAAGTTTTTGTGTGGAAATTATTTAAGTTGTAGGCTTGATAAATAAGGATGTTGTGCTTGATGTGCATTGTCAATTGATGTTATTACTGCAAATAGACACTATTATTTAAAAATTATTAATAAAAATGAAGAAGAAAATAGACTTACTCACTCATTTAGAAGAAATATGAACTTAAATCTTTAACGATACCTTTCATTGTATTTAATTTAATGTAAGTCCAATAAATTTTAAATAAAATAATTTACTTGAAGTATAATAGATCTTGTTATATACCGAGAAGGTGAGGTTTATGGAATAACAAAATACAAAGATTACTTTTTTTTAAATAAAGGGGTGTAATCCTAATGTAATTTAATGATACAAAATAAACGAATAAAATATATATCAAATTATCAATTAAGTTCAAGAATGTCCTGTTTTAGCTCTCTCTTCAGCAAAGGAATCCATGTAGTATTAAAATCAACCGAACAAGTACCTATGCATATTTATCTTTATTTAACATTATCAATGCATTTTTCTTTAATTTACGTAATTTTGGAATTGGTTCCTTTGCTAAAATTAAGGAAGCAACTCAGTATTTTATTGTCGAATGGATATTGTATTATTCTGGTTTTTTGAAAATCATTGAGTTTTATGTTTTTTTGTTATTTTTGTTAATAGATGTCGAAATGTGTTCTTATGTTAAATTTTTTCGCAGTTCTTTTGATTTTATTAGAAAAACTTGAAATAAATGGTAAAATAAGTTTTGTGGTATAAACTGGTTGATTTAATTTTATAGGCGGATTATCAAACTCTTTAATTCCATAAATTCTTTTGTTAAATGTTGAATATTACAAATAATGCTTTCACGATCATATAAACTTTTTATCACTTCTCCCTTTATTCATTTACCACTTTTTTATTATTTCTCTCTTTACCATTATTGGATGACTAGAATTAAAATTAAAATATCCATTAGTATGAGTTGGTTTATGGTAAATTCTAGTTTCAAAATTTTGTAAATCTTTTTTAGTTAAAATATCAATAAAAAGCCTCATTTTCCGTAAAGTAAATTTTATAGTATATTCTATGGAATTATTAAATTACAAAATTATTAAGATCTATTTCATTATAGTGATATATTAAAAAAAATAAAATCAATATATCGTCACTATATATTAGGTTTTTTATCAAATATATTAATAATTTCCGATTCAAAATTTTCCATAAATATATTACTTAAAATTGGTGAAATAGCAGAACCCATAGCCATTCCAAACCATTGTTGATAAAATTCATTATTATATTGGAAATAAGTAGTTTTTATACAATAGTTCTAAAATTGTAAAATTGTAACAAAAGTAAAAACTCCAAGTCAGGCTCACGTGTTTCGCTTCTATCGGAGCATCATCAGGCCTAAAAGTAAATAAAAAATTGTAAAAAAAGAACCCTTATAAAATATGCTAAAATTTTTTTTACCTATACAGATCACATTACAACTAACAACAAATCTAAAGCTAGGTTAGGTTAACAATATTCACGGTAGAATTGTTGTTTGTTGTTGTAGTAATGTGATCTGTGTAGTGTAAAAAGTTTTTTAGCATATTTTATAAGTGTTCTTTCTGTACAATTTTTAATTTACTTGTAAGCCTGATGATGCTCCGGAGCGAAACACGTGTAGGTTTTTTTAAAAATTATATATATGTTTAATGAGACCCTGACTTGGAGGTTTTTTTCTGTTTTGTTTTTAACATATAACCCAAACCTGACATTAACAAAGTTATAGCGATACTAATAACTTTACAAAATTTAAGCAAATTAGCTTAAACTAAAGAAAGGGACGTAGAAAAATAACATCAAGTCAACCTACTGAATTTACAATAAATGAGAAAAAACATCGCCGTCTTCATTAATTTCTGAGCACACTTAAGCACGGTTCTGTATAAAATAAAAAAGAAGAGAGCGGTTAGGTCTGGTGATCTAGGTGGCCAATAAATCAGTCCACGTATACATAGTCCATTTATCGCTAAACAGTTTAATAAGTAATAGTTCTTTTAAAAAATATATTCGGTTTAACAAGTTACAAGTCTGGAATCACTGGTGGTAATCTTCTAATGCTCTGTCATTATTTTTTCGTCAGACAAGGTATAAACTAATTTATATTTTATAAAAACCACAAACTATGCTAGCGTGTAACCGTTAGTATTTATTTATTTTATTAAATCTCTATGGCTGCTGTTATATTATTATTCAAACATTGATTTATTTTTTTAAATTTTTAACAATATTTAAAGTTTTGTCAACAAGAACATTAGTGAAAAGACTTACATACCAAAATAATAGGGTTTAAAAGAAATCGTAGAAAGGTTTTTTAAAAAATATTGAGAATTTTTAATGTATTAATCAGAATTATTAGTGTATGGAGATAAAATAATTACTAATATAAGATATTTTGCAAAGGGGTGAGCAGGTGAACTTATGCTACTAACTATAGGTCTTAAAAGAACATTTATTTTACTATACAGGGTGTTTCAGAACTATGGGATCAAACTTCTAAGGGTTGCTCAGTGCAACAGTAGAATTCATTTGAGTATAGGAACCCATGTCCGGAAATGTGTCACTATGCCACTACGGCCCTAAGACGCGTTTAAATTTAGAAAAAAATATTAATTACCTAAATAGGGTCTGATGCATTTATTTTTACCTTTTGTATATGATACCATCCAAACTTCTTCCAGTCTTCCTCCAACCTCAATACAACGATTTAAACGCCGCACATGATTTCGGCGGACTACACTAAAAATTTGATCCTCGTTTTGAATGATTTCAAATGCTGCTGTTATTCGTCCAATTAAATCTAGCTCTGATTCTACTGGAGTTTCGTAGACTAAAGACTTTACATGTCCCCATGGACAAGAAAAAATCGAGCGACGTTAAATCGGGTGACCTAGGAGGCCAATAAACTACTCCACCTCTGGCAATCCAACGGTGCCCAAACCCCTGAGCCAAATCGCGTACTTTTACAGCAAAGTGAGCCGGCGCTCCATCATGCTGAAACCACATTTGCTGTCTAACGTTTAGTGGTACATTTTCAAGGAATTCTGGGAGAACTTCCTCCAAGAAACGCAGATAAATAGGTCCTGTTAACCGTTCCGGTAGAAGGTATGGCCCAATTAAATAATCATCAACAATACCTGCCCATACGTTGACAGACCAACGATTCTGATTTTTCTTGGAAAAATTGCATAAGGATTTTCTTCGTCCCAAACATGGCTATTTCTACTATTAAAAATACTGTCTCTTGTGAAAGAGGCTTCATCGGTCCACAAAACATATGGTAAAAAATTTGGTTGTGCAATGATATGATCCAGAAGCCATCGATAAAATTGAACTATAGGATGATAATCGGCTGCAGTCATACCTTGAACTTTCTGGAAGTGGTAAGGATGGAGTTGTTGCTACTCAGAATATGAATACTCGTACTCACGACGTTACGTGTGCTATTTGATGGTTCATCGGCAACTGGCTGAAGCACTTCTTCTTCAAATTCGACCGTTCTTACGGTTCGAGCAACACGAGTATCATGCATCTTGGTCTTAAACATGCCTGTCTCAGCGAGCCGCCGATGAACCGCAATAAACTTTTTGTATCCAGGATGCTGTCGTTCGGGATAACGTTCATGATACAACCGCGATGCTGCTCGTGCATTGCAGTTTGTTGCTCCGTATGCCAAATGCATATCCGCCAATTCTTGATTGGTAAAGTTTTCCATTAGCAATAAATGTTTAAAAATTGTAAGCTATAAAATTTTAAACATGACATTGAGAATTCACCTTGATAAGCGTTGATTTTAAACAATTGTTGTTATGGTATCATGTACAAAAGGCAAAAATAAATGCAGCAGATCCTATTTAGGTAATTAATGTTTTTTATAAATTTTAACGCGTCTTAGTGGCGTAGTGACGCATTTCCGGACATGGGTTCCTATTAGGGCTCGGAATTTTGGAAAATTATGTATTCGAATACTCACTTCGTTTTTTTTTTGAATATTTGAATTATTCACTATTCGAATAATCATACAAATATTCGAATATGTTTGAATATTCAAATATTTGAATACTTGAGTAATTAATAGATATATTTAAATAAAGGAAACCTCTCATACAAAATATCTTGGGATATATCTTGACAAAATTTTAATTCGCATATACATACTTAATGTCTATTTTATAAAATTTAGATAAAAGTGACATCATATATTAACTTAGTCAATTCAAAGATACAGAATTTTAGTATGGGGAGAATTATACAGGGTGTCCGGAAGCTAGATGCAATCCTTTAAGGGGGTGATAGCTGACTTAATTTCAAACATTTTAAGCTAAATATGTGTAGGTCGAAATTTGTTTATAAATTTTTTATGGGAATTTTTGCATTTTTCTCAAGAAATACCAAAATTTCACACTTAAACGATAATAGAGCGCAAGTTACAATTAGTATCGGAGTTTCAAATTTTATTTTGTTTTGTCTAACGTGTATTAATAAAAATACGATCAATTCCAAGCTTCTGTGTAAACTTATAGAAAAAATAGATACATTGAAACTTTTTAGTGCGGTGCGAATCGATTTTTTCCAGTCGCCTTCCGTCCAGCTTTTTTAATATACTAATTACAGTAATACTAATTACTAATACATTTTAGTGGTCAAACCACTCAAATCGAGCAAAAGATACTTACACAATGATTTGTGAATGATGCTTATTTCTTAAGTGATTCCATAAATTGCTTGTTCCTGTCTTGTTCTTGACATTATATAAACAAAATTTGCATTCAACGCGATCATCGGTTGGTTCTATTAAAATATTGCCAAATTTTGCTTTTCGAACTCATATTGACTTACTACTAGACTTACTGTTAATTAAGTCAATTAATTTAAAATTAACCTTTATACAGTACTTAATCGTTCGCTTTTATACACAACCAGAGTCAAATACAACTAGTACAACTACGCCGTGCCGTGCCACGTGGAAATCTGGAAAGTGGAAATATTAAATGTTCCCAAGAACGATAACCGCCCGTAGCTTGTATGCAAAGAGAAGAAAAGATCGGGCCTGCAATATTTAAATATTCGAGTATTTAAATACTCAAATATTTGAATTCTTGAATATTCAAACAATCGAATATGCGAATATTCGAGTATTCAAATATTCGAATATTTGTTGAAATGAATAATTTTTTTTGCAAAAACTCGATATTTGAATATTCGAATAAACCGAGTTTGATTCCGAGCCTTAGTTCCTATATTCAAATGGATTATTCTGTTGCACTGAACAACCCCCAGAAGTTTGATCCCATAGTTCTGAAACACCCTGTATACTATGGAGTTATAGTAAAACTATGGAGTTACTATTATATGGAGTTAATTTACATCTATCATATCAGAAAATTGATTTTTATGTTTTGCAAGTAAATTATAAATTCGCCTTTCAATTTTTTCTGTAAGATCTTCAAGTAATTTAGAATAATTACCATCATTAATTAATAAATTTAATTTATTTAAGTGTTAATATTTAAAAGAACAGTAGCATTACCTTTGTTTGCTGGAAAAATTCTAGTAGTGTTATCAGATTTAAGTTTTTAACTCTAAAATGTTAAATATTAATAACAGTTTTATTTATAAAATTATTTTGATTTATGTGTAACGTTTCTTGATTTATATTTTCATTATAAAGTAGATTTCTTTTTATTTATATGAATTTGTTTTTGAAAATTAATTAAATAAGTTATTTTTCAATTTTTGTATTAAATTATATATTTATTAAACATTTTCAAGTCTTTGAAAATATTAAATCACCTCTTCTAGGCATTCAGAGTCATATTTCATGATACATGATACTTTTCTTACATCTATAGGCGTAGTAGAGGTAGTTTTACTTCAATTTTACAATGTATCCTCAAATGATTACAGTAGTTAATAAATCATCCGGTGAAAAATCAATAATGCAAATAGTAGAAAACAACATGTAATTTTTAAGCATCCCCTTTGACGCTATTATGCAGTTTTACCCCCTGTAACTAGTTCCCTTGCCACCCCACGCTCGTTGACATCATTTCACCCAAATTAATCCTATTACAACAGTCGTATTTGAGCGATAAATTCACGCGAAACCGTTATAAACACCACCGATTATATTTCATAGCTCGCGCAATTTGTCAACCCGTCGAAAAGGTATTACGACAAAAGGTGTTTTTGGTATTAACCAGATTATGGATTGCGCTACACGCTAGTTTAGAGGGCCCAAATAGACCTTCGCTCTATCGTGAATATTCGCCTGAAGCTTAAGATATTGATCTTCGTAATTAACTTAGCCAGACGTTTTTTTTTTCTTTTTTATTATTTTCTATGCGGCAACTTCAATAATATAGTGATAATTAGGCACGGAAGTTATGAGCCAATAATTCTGCATTCCTTTCGGCGAAACGGGATAATACGCACAGTCATAATTTTCTGGTTGTTCGGTGGCAAAGTGATAAACATCCCGATAAATTTTGAAGTAAATAAAAGTAACACGAGCCGATTCAGCTAAAAAATCCGCTGCATTGGCTCAAATCGGTTTCGGGTTTTTAATCAGTTCCTGTTTTTGGTTTTATTTCAGGTTTTCATAATAAATTCTTTGGAAATGTTTTAACTATACGAATGTGTCAAGGTTATAGACGAATAACCATGAGAAAATATCAAAATGTATTTTGAGAAGCCCTCTTATCTGTCAACGTCCGCTTTTTAAAAGCTATTGACAGCATAATCAGAACCGTATTTAAATGATTATTTTTAAAATAATATTCGCAATAATTTAATTCAAAATATAATTTTAAAATTATTTGTGGAAAATACGATTCTGATTTTAGTGTCACTTGTCAAAAGATCCAATGACCCTTGACGTTTAAATCATTGATTATATGTTAACGTCAGCTTGTCAAACACTATTGATCCTAGAATCAGAGACGCACTCAGGTGTTATTTTTTTGAAACACTCGATTTTAATATAATATATATGTTAATTTTTGTTCCAAATTTTTCCTATATTATTAGCTAAAGGAAGCGGTATTTCTTACTTCTCATAACATGTCCGGAGTTTTCCAGTGTTAGTCGCTTCACCGTATTTAAAATCTCGGTCATTGTATTTAGACGCTACATTCCGTACTCATCCAGGAAATCTTGAATCTGCAACGATAAACCCACATTTGAAAGACTTCAATCATTTTACAATGCCCATCCAACAGTGTCCATCCTTCTAGTCCATAAAGTATAATGAAAAATACATTAAAAAAAAAAAACGAAAAAAACAATAAAATAAAATAAAAAAATATTTAAATTTCTGGAAATTATTGCAAAAGTCCGATCGATAAAATGGAAGTTTATTTCAAATACCAAGAATACAAAATGAAAATCAATCCTGGAAGAAAATTTTTGAAAACCGATGCAATGAGGAATTTCTGAGACAAAAATAAAAATTATTTCAAAAGACCCAATTACATGATTTGAATTGATGAATTGATTTGAGAGGCCTGAAATAATATCAAATTTCTAAAAAACGCTGAAATAGGTGTCTAATCAATTTTAATGAACAATAACTGAACAAATTTTCAAAAGTGTAACTTGCTTAGTTCTTGAGTTATGGGCAAGTTGATATGATTTGTCAAAAAAAAAATTGTTTTCAACTTTGTGTACAATTTTTAAAAGACGCTGAAATAGGTGTCTAATCAATTTTAATGAGCAATAATTGTAAAAATTTTTAAAAGTATAACTAGCTTAGTTTCTAAGTTAAGTAAGATTTGTCAAAAAAAAAATTGATTTTTCAAAAAAAAATTTTTTTTTCAACTTTATGTACAATTTTTAAAAAACGCTGAAATAGGTGTCTAATCAATTTTAATGAGCAATAACTGTACACATTTTCAAAAGTGTAACTAGCTTAGTTTTTGAGTTATGGGCAAGTTGATATAATTTGTCAAAAAAAAATTGATTTTTCAAAAAAAAATTTTTTTTCAACTTTATGTACAATTTTTAAAAAACGCTGAAATAGGTGTCTAATCAATTTTAATGAACAATAACTGTACAAATTTTCAAAAGTGTAACTTGCTTAGTTCTTGAGTTATGGGCAAGTTGATATGATTTGTCAGAAAAAAAATGGATTTTTCAAAAAAAAAATTTTTTTCAACTTTATGTACAATTTTTAAAAAACACTGAAATAGGTGTCTAATCAATTTTAATGAAGAATAACTGTACAAATTTTCAAAACTGTAACTTTTTTAGTTTTTGAGTTATGGGCAAGTTCATATGATTTGTCACAAAAAAATTTAATTTTTCAAAAAAAAATTTTTTTTTTAACTTTATGTACAATTTTAAAAAAACGCTGAAATAGGTGTCTAATCAATTTTAATGAACAATAACTGTACAAATTTTCAAAAGTGTAACTAGCTTAGTTTTTGACTTATGGGCAAGTTGATATGATTTGTCCGAAAAAAAATTGATTTTTCAAAAAAAAATTTTTTTTTTAACTTTATGTATAATTTTTAAAAAATGCTGAAATAGGTGTCTAATCAATTTTAATGAACAATAACTGTACAAATTTTCAAAAGTGTAACTAGCTTACTTTTTGAGTTATCGACAAGTTGATATGATTTGTCAAAAAAAAATTTGATTTAAAAAAAAAATAATTTTTTTTCAAATTTATGTACAATTTTTAAAATCGAGCAATAATTGTACAGATTTTCAAAAAATGTAATTTGCTTAGTTTTTGAGTTGTGGGCTAGTTCATATGATTTTTCAGAAAAAAAAATTTAATTATTCAAACCAATGTTTTTTTTTTCAACTTTATGGACTATTTTTCACTATAACATCAGGAGATTCTAACTAAGTTAATAATTCCCAAATAAGTTTATTAAAATAATTTTAATATTAAATGAAATGGTCTAATTGATAAAATGGTAGACCGCAACCGGAACAGCACGATTTTAATGAAAACACGAAAATATTAACAAATGCCTATTTGAATAAGTGCTAATGATTTATCATAAAAATAAAACAAACCGAAAACCCGAAAATCATTTAGTTATTTTATTACGATTTATACCGAAATATCGGTTTGAGGTTGTGCAAAACACGGGATAAACCAAGATAAATTAGCGGGTGTCGCGATGACAAATTGTATTGTTAACCTTCCGTTCGTTCAATTGACAGAAACAAACTCGTAAATAATCGCTTGAACTAAAATTTATTTTGTTTGCCTTCGAACCATTATATTCGCATATTCCAAATTATTTTGACAATTACGTCCCCTGGGGTGAATCATCAAACGTCCATCGTTTGTTTTACGTAAATAACTTTTAACGCAAAAAAAAACCTTAAAAGGCACGTTATTTCCTAAAGTACCTCACATCCCCTTAAAAAAAGACGTTAATCTCGACGAAAATAAAAATAACAATCAACGCTTTTCACTTATCATCGGGGCGGCGTCGCACCCCTAAGAAAAATTTGCGGGGAAATATATATATATATATAAAAGACCGTCCTCGGCACCCTTTTCTAATATCTTTGGTAATTTTCATTTTTCCCAGCTTTAAAAAACGCGTTGTAATAAGGCCGCGGCTTACATCTTTTGGAAGTTAAAAAGTGCTTATGATCGTCAAGGCGGTTTAACACTCATTTATTTTATTCAGGGGCGTAGAAAAATATCATTTAAGAATTGGGTGAATACAGCAGGTCACAAGCTCAATTGGAAACAACATTTAAAGATCACCTGACGTCACTATGAAAAGTAAATGGGACATATGATCCAAAAGCCAACAACTTCTCCAATAGGAAAAACCATTTCGTATTTGTTGCAGAATTCCAATTTTCATTCAGGTTTTTCAAGTATTCACGTAATGCCTGGCTTTTTAATGTAGTGCCTCTAGGGATATAAAACTAACTGGCAGATAGTACAATTTTTTTTTCTATTTGGTATGTTCTAGTTCCATCTCTTCAGTTTTTTAACCTGATTCTGAAGATTGAAACATAAAGGGAACTTTTCATATTCATTTCTTTCCTGGTTCAGCCAGATATGAGCACTAAGTCACCTCCCACAAAAATCATCATTAAAATTTGTCATTCACTAACCTTTCCATGTTATTTTGAACACCAAAATCTCTGGAAAGGCTCCTTGGAGGTCTCTGATTGGCTCCATTGAAGCTTCGTATCCAAGAGTTGTATGTTCTAGTTCAACTTCTTGGACTTTTCAGCACTTACTCACCTTTCCGGGGTATTTTGTATACTAAAATCTATGGAAAGGCCTCTTGGAGATCTCCTTCAAGCATCGGATCTAAGAATGTAATATTTTAATTCCACCCACGTCACCAAGGCCAGGGACCATTTCTTTAATTATCACAGTGATTGTATTGTAATAATTAAAGGTATACAGGGTGCCCTCGTTAAACTGATTACAAATTTCTGTATACAAATTCACCCTTATAACCCGGTATTTTCTTGATCTACTTGATGAGAACAATCCGCTGGTATAGTTAGTTCGAAAAATTTCTGAAAAAAATCGAAAGGGGAGGGTAGGGTATACCCGAAAAATGACAAAACCCAAACTTTGAAGGCCGATATCTCGGTTTCTATGGGAGCTATCGGGAAAATTCTAACGGTCTTTTCTTAGTTTCGTCATTCTGAATCCAACGAGACCATCCGCAACGTCGTAGCTCTTACGATAGCCGAGATATGGCATTTTTGATGCCCATTTTTGGCCTCAAAAACGGACGTCGAAAACGACTTTTTCAGGATATTCAAAGTGCTCTCATTCCCTTAGTTCTGCTCGGATCCTGTTATAACCCGGTGTTTTCGTAATCTAGGTGACCCAAATAAGACGCTGGTAATAGTTTGATTTCGAAAAAAATCAATTTTTGGTGAAAAAATTCCATACGGGGGGGTATACCCGAAAAATGAAAAAACCCAAACTTTGAAGGCCGATATCTCGGCTTCTATGGGAGCTATCGGGAAAATTCCAACGGTTTTGTCTTAGTTTCGTCATTCTAAATCCAACGAGACCATTCGCAAGGTCGTAGCTTTTACGATAGCCGAGATATGGCATTTTTGATGCCCATTTTTGGCCTCAAAAACGGACGTCGAAAACGACTTTTTCAGGATTTTCAAAGTGCTCTCATTCCCTTAGTTCTGCTCGGATCCTGTTATAACCCGGTGTTTTCGTAATCTAGGTGACCCAAATAAGACGCTGGTATACTTAGTTTGATTTCGAAAAAAATTAATTTTTGGTGAAAAAATTCGATACGGGGGGGTATACCCGAAAAAAGAAAAAACCCAAACTTTGAAGGTCGATATCTCGGTTTCTATGGGAGCTATCGGGAAAATTCTAACGGTCTTTTCTTAGTTTCGTCATTCTGAATCCAACGAGACCATCCGCAACGTCGTAGCTCTTACGATAGCCGAGATATGGCATTTTTGATGCCCATTTTTGGCCTCAAAAACGGACGTCGAAAACGACTTTTTCAGGATTTTCAAAGTGCTCTCATTCCCTTAGTTCTGCTCGGATCCTGTTATAACCCGGTGTTTTCGTAATCTAGGTGACCCAAATAAGACGCTGGTATACTTAGTTTGATTTCGAAAAAAACCAATTTTTGGTGAAAAAATTCCATACGGGGGGGTATACCCGAAAAAAGAAAAAACCCAAACTTTGAAGGCCGATATCTCGGCTTCTATGGGAGCTATCGGGAAAATTCCAACGGTTTTGTCTTAGTTTCGTCATTCTAAATCCAACGAGACCATTCGCAAGGTCGTAACTTTTACGATAGCCGAGATATGGCATTTTTGATGCCCATTTTTGGCCTCAAAAACGGACGTCGAAAACGACTTTTTCAGGATTTTCAAAGTGCTCTCATTCCCTTAGTTCTGCTCGGATCCTGTTATAACCCGGTGTTTTCGTAATCTAGGTGACCCAAATAAGACGCTGGTATACTTAGTTTGATTTCGAAAAAAAACAATTTTTGGTGAAAAAATTCGATACGGGGGGGTATACCCGAAAAAAGAAAAAACCCAAACTTTGAAGGTCGATATCTCGGCTTCTATGGGAGCTATCGGGAAAATTCTAACGGTTTTGTCTTAGTTTCGTCATTCTGAATCCAATGAGACCATCCGCAACGTCGTAGCTCTTACGATAGCCGAGATATGGCATTTTTGATGCCCATTTTTGGCCTCAAAAACGGACGTCGAAAACGACTTTTTCAGGATTTTCAAAGTGCTCTCATTCCCTTAGTTCTGCTCGGATCCTGTTATAACCCGGTGTTTTCGTAATCTAGGTGACCCAAATAAGACGCTGGTATACTTAGTTTGGTTTCGAAAAAAATCAATTTTTGGTGAAAAAATTCGATACGGGGGGGTATACCCGAAAAATAAAAAAACCCAAACTTTGAAGGCCGATATCTCGGCTTCTATGGCAGCTATCTTGAAAATTCCAACAGCTTTGTCTTAGCTTCGTCCTTCTGAATCCAACGAGACCATCCGCAACGTCGTAGCTCTTACGATAGCCGAGATATGGCATTTTTGATGCCCATTTTTGGCCTCAAAAACGGACGTCGAAAACGACTTTTTCAGGATTTTCAAAGTGCTCTCATTCCCTTAGTTCTGCTCGGATCCTGTTATAACTCGGTGTTTTCGTAATCTAGGTGACCCAAATAAGACGCTGGTATACTTAGTTTGATTTCGAAAAAAATCAATTTTTGGTGAAAAAATTCGATACGGGGGGGTATACCCGAAAAATGACAAAACCCAAACTTTGAAGGCCGATATCTCGGCTTCTATGGGAGCTATCTTGAAAATTCCAACAGCTTTGTCTTAGTTTCGTCCTTTTGAATCCAACGAGACCATCCGCAAGGTCGTAGCTCTAACGATAGCCGAGATATGGCATTTTTGATGCCCATTTTTGGCCTCAAAAACGGACGTCGAAAACGACTTTTTCAGGATTTTCAAAGTGCTCTCATTCCCTTAGTTCTGCTCGGATCCTGTTATAACCCGGTGTTTTCGTAATCTAGGTGACCCAAATAACACGCTGGTATACTTAGTTTGATTTCGAAAAAAATCAATTTTTGGTGAAAAAAATCGATACGGGGGGGTATACCCGAAAAATGAAAAAATCCAAACTTTGGAGGTCGATATCTTGGCTTCTATGGGAGCTATCGGGAAAATTCCAACGGTTTTGTCTTAGTTTCGTCGTTCTAAATCCAATGAAACCATCCGCAAGGTCGTAGCTCTTACGATAGCCGAGATATGGCATTTTTGATGCCCATTTTTGGCCTCAAAAACGGACGTCGAAAACGACTTTTTCAGGATTTTCAAAGTGCTCTCATTCCCTTAGTTCTGCTCGGATCCTGTTATAACCCGGTGTTTTCGTAATCTAGGTGACCCAAATAAGACGCTGGTATACTTAGTTTGGTTTCGAAAAAAATCAATTTTTGGTGAAAAAATTCGATACGGGGGGGTATACCCGAAAAATAAAAAAACCCAAACTTTGAAGGCCGATATCTCGGCTTCTATGGCAGCTATCTTGAAAATTCCAACAGCTTTGTCTTAGCTTCGTCCTTCTGAATCCAACGAGACCATCCGCAACGTCGTAGCTCTTACGATAGCCGAGATATGGCATTTTTGATGCCCATTTTTGGCCTCAAAAACGGACGTCGAAAACGACTTTTTCAGGATTTTCAAAGTGCTCTCATTCCCTTAGTTCTGCTCGGATCCTGTTATAACCCGGTATTTTCGTGATCTACTTGATGAGAACAATCCGCTGGTATAGTTAGTTCGAATTCGAAAAAAAAAAATTTTTCTGAAAAAAATCGAAAGGGAGGGGTATACCCGAAAAATAAAAAAACACAAACTTTGAAGGCCGACATCTCGGCTTCTATGGGAGCTATCTTGAAAATTCCAACATGATTTTTTTAACGGACATTTTTGGTCATAATTTGGGAAGCACAGGAAATATTTTCACGATAAAATAGTGGGATTTCTGAGGATGAATTTGAATCTCAAAAAAAACAATTTTCAGTTTATAAGTTTGGTAGTTACAGCGATTTTGATTGGAGCACTTTTTCGACGTTTAAAAAAAACTGTAATTTAAAGTGATTTTTTTTTGGAATACTAGTGATACTACCTTAATAAAATCAACCGTATTTAACTATAGATTAACTATTCTTAAAATGTTATTTAAGTTACCAAAGTGCTTATCCAATAATTCGTAAGATATCTAAAGATAAGAGTTTAATTAAGCACCGAACAGGCACTTTTTCTTTACTAATACGTATATGTGAAGTGCATTTGAGTGTTTGGTTCAGTATTAGTAAATGGTTTATTGTATTATTAACAGTGGCGTATTCTTTTTTTTCCTAAGAATTGAACACACATGTGTTGCTAGTCCATCCCTGAAAAGGTCAAATCACCTGCAATCCCTATCTATCTATATAAAGCGTTTTTAATATATTGAATAAAATTCGATTTTTTTGATAAAGTTCAATACAGGGTAGATTTTGGAAACAACGCATTTTTGACCAGTTGAATGGGGACACCCGTTGATCCAAAATATATCGCATAAACTGAACTTAAAAATTAAAATGTACTTATCAAGACTGATCCGCACTATCGAACGTTAAGTTGATGTTGAATCAGCGAACGTCAATGATCTGGGAGAAAAAATAAACGCTTAGACGTGTTTTAACCAGCATAACATAACAATTAAATAGTTTTGTCCTTTTTATAAGTGGAAAACAGGAACGATTAGTCTGGCGGGAGCAGCCCGTGACACTGACATTTCAATTTGAATGTTGTGCGGTAACGAGCGACCCGGGCGTCGATCTGGCGTCTCTCTCACCCTTGCCGTGTCAAAAGTTGCAATTATTTTGCATGTTGCATCCGACCCGCCCATTTCTATAGGGTACGTTTTTATAATTTTTTTTTTAAACTAATGAAATTTTATCTTATTACGAAACCGACAATTATGAAATGGCACGTACATACATATGTGTGTCATTGGGGAAACGTAATGGCATTATTATTGACTGGTATTTATAGTAAAGCTGAAAATAAAGCGATTTTCTAAGCATCGATTTGTGAAATACATTTAGCTCCAGGATGTTGGCCTAATTTTAGACTAGAAAGTATTTATTATATTTGTATCCTAAAAATCGTATAGCTGGGTATATCGAAACTTGCAAATATTTTATCATCATCTAATGTAGAGAGTTAACAACTTTTTAACTCTGAATGCAGAAGTACTGCAGGGATCCATATTGGGGCCACTCCTTTTTTCCGTGTATGTAGCAAAAAAATACACAGAGCCCTTACACAGACCAAAATACAACAATACGCTGATGACTCTCAGATATACCTTCCTTTTTCTCCGATTGATTTTCCCATATTTCAATAAATTTTTAATAAGGAAATTAACATGATTAATCAGTGTGCACGAAATCAGAATTTAAGACTTAAGGCAAGTAAATCATCATTCATTTTTTTGGTAACAATAAAAATCAAGACACTATTAAAACACAAATAAATAACACCTCTTTGCCAGTAATTACTGAAACAAAAAATTTAGGATTTTTAGTTTTGTTCATGGTTTAGCACATGTAATTATCGGCTTAAAATTCTTAACAATTTGTCTTATTCGACTTTACCTAAACCATTCCTTCAATCATCAACCCTCCACTTTGGATTTAAGGTTATGAAATTTTTTATTTTATGGTTATGAAATTCGGTATTCCGAGATAATTTGGCATTCTAAACAACTTTTCCTTATAAACTTTTTTTATATCTTGCCTAGAAATACTACTTTTACCTTACTTAAAAAATGTTTCTATCAAGGCATGCTTGATTTTTAAAAAATAAAAATAACACCTAAATAATATAAACTACCAAATTTTTTGTCATTTTTACGTATAAATTCGCTGATCCTGGGACAAGCTGTATATTGAAAAAAAAATATTTTTCCAGCCTTACTAGTCCATTGAAAAAGATTTTATAAATAAATCGAACGGCATTCTCCGACTCTGTGAAGTGACAAAAGCTCGTGACAGTTCTTTCCGTGAGGGCAGCGGTGAATGAGCACTTACAAAGTGACATTTAGTGCACCGGAGCGGAAAGCAGGTGTCCCTTTTGATACCCAAGAGTCACTTATATTCTGACAAATATGCCATTGTCAATGGCCCCTGCTAATCTACTTTTGCCACCGTGATACCTATATTGTCATTTAAATTAATTCGATACCGCATCCCCGGTTTATGTTTATCAAATTATTTAACTCGATTAATTGATGCGTGCCGAGCAATTGGTTTTAAATATCTCATCCGTGAATCTTCTTTTAAGTCGCATATTACCTGAAGCGTATAAATTCATCTTAAAAACCTGGATAGCGAAAATTAGCTCTTAAGAGAAATAAAAAGGCACATTTACGACCTCGAGAGGTAAAAACGTATGAAGTGCGAAATACAAAAGAGGCAGCAGAACATCGCGTAGCGGTAGCGGCAGAAGGCAGAAGAAGAAGCACTTGAACGTCGTGACTCGGTGGTTTCAGATGCAGATTCCGCAAACCGCTTCAGCTTCCCCGCTAGTCGGCATTTGGAAAACAATCCGTACATAAATAAGTTGTCTGAGACTGGAATGTCACAGGAGCGCGAGCCGACTCATACCTGGGAATAAATCACCAAGAACAACATTGTAGTACTTATAACACATTTACCGAAAAAAAGGCGAAAAGTTCACATTTCTTTCTGATATCTTCCTCCTATCTGAGTTTGAAGTATCATAAAGAATGATGGTTTTTTTTATTCCAATTGAATATGACGCGAAAAAAATTAAGTATTTTAACAAATATTTACAAAAAAAGAAAAACTTACTTTTTACATTATTTATAAGCATTGAACACCCAGCATTTGCTCCGCTCTCTGAAGGATGCAGCATTAAAAGAACTCGGAATTGACAGACAAATGTTAATTAAAAGTTTTATCGAATTAAAGGAACATGATCTTTAAAACAGACTGATTCTGTGTTTAGGTATTCCACAGACAAATCTAGATCAAGTTGAGCTGGTATGAACAGCAGATCCCTTAGCCACCTAAGAATACAAATATAATGAGTTCTGTTCAGTAACAATTTGAAAAATTTTAATTGTCATGCTTACTTGAAATCTCTCTATTAAGTTGGGACCAATTTACATGGAAAACAAATTTTAGGTCGGAGTCAATTATGAGACTCAAATTTTTAGCAAATTCACTAAATGTGAGATTTATGTTATTTAAGGAAATTGGCGCTTTGCATGATATAATTCCTTGCTGGACCAAATATTATCAATAGCTAAAAGTTGGTAATTTAGAATCGTTATCTATGGAATAATACCGGTATAATTAGACTGGTTTCTTGACATCAATGAGCTCTATTTTCATAATTCCAGTGGGATTCTAATATTCTCGTTCTTCTGTATCGAATAAGACTATCTGAAAAAAATAGCTCTCTTACTAGCCAAGTTACGGCATGTTTGGAGTCAATTTAGTGCTCAAAAAAAACCTCAAAAATTGCATCCAAAAATTAATAATGAAATACAAGAGGTTAAGAAATTTAGTAACATTACCGATTCGTAATGAGCATTTTTAGATTATCAGATCAGAAAACTTCGAAATATATTAATTTCCGAACTTGAAATTTAGTGATAGTGATTAGAATCAGTTAGTGATTCTAGTGAAATAGAAGATCTTGATAGTTTGTAGACAATATATCTTTATTTTAGCCTCTCCTAAATGATCTGGTTTTAGAAAATTTAAAAAATGACATATTTGGCAATGTGGATGGGAATTTTGAGTTCTCAGTGGTTAGCAATGAAAAAGTTTCACAAATATATTATTGGGTCAAATAACTTTTATCATTAATAAATGTTTTTCTATTCATAAATTTCCAAAACAGTGGAAAATTGTGAACGTTATGCCCATTGCGCTTCCATTTTTTTAGTCGCCTTCCATTTCTTTGTAACTTATTGGAGAGGATCAATTCTGAAAAAAAAATTGCTGCTCTAATACCTGCGAGCCAATTAGGCTTTAGACCTCTGCGTAGTACTTACTACAGCCCTCGTAACAGTGACTGATGATATTATTGTGATGGAAATAAGCAGATGGGTTTGCTGCTTCTTGATTATACTAAGGCGTTTGATGCTGTAAGTCATGAAATCTTATGCTTTACACTTACTTAGGAGCTATTTATCCGATAGACAACAGAGGGTGTTTTTTTATGACATTTCATCAATGGCTATATTAGTTTAGCAGAGCATACCCTAGGGATAACCTTGACCCGTTTTTGTTTTTTTATTTATACCTCGAATTTTTCCAGTCATCTTAATTTCATGAATGCTCATTGAGATGCTGATGATGTCAAGCTATATTTTTGTTTTGACTATCAAAATGTCTATTTAACTGAATAACGTATCAACGATGATCTTAAAGGGATGTATAGGATGTCATTGTCACATTAAATTCTAATAAAAGACAATTTCTTATATTTGGAAGATTTTCAAAGGACCTATCAAATTCTCTAAATTTCATTGTCAATAATTATCCTTGTGTCATTAATCCTTGTGAGACCTTGGTGTTCATTTTGATAAGGATCTAAGGTTCTTTTCAACTCGAATTAAAATTAAAACTCTGTGATTGTCTTATACGTATTATCATTTTTGTCTTATTGTGATGTGATCTATTGGCCTGCTCTTTTGTTAAATTATGGAGTGCAGAGACTGCAAAACACCTACTTAAGTTTATGTTACCTTATGTTTCTCAGTGTACTAACTTTGGAAGGCCTTTTCATTGTTCAATATGATTTATTATTAATAAATATACAAACAATTATTTTCCCAAATTTTGGAAGAGTGCTTATGTTTTGCCCCTTCTTAAATTAACAGTTTTCACCAATCTTGGATCTTTTCATACTTTACCAACATTTTCAAAAATATTAGAAAAAATTCTTGCCTCTCAAGTACACAATTTCTATCATTCTAACGGTATTTTACCACCAAAATAATCCGGATTTCCCAAGAGTTATAGCTGTGACTCTGGTATGTCAGATTAATAAGGCTCGTGATAGTGATTATGTAACTGGTCTGGTTTTATTACATTACACGAAAGCTTTTGATTTTGTAAACCATAAAATACTTAAATGTGTTGTACATTATATCACTATTTCTAATAATGCCCTTAAATTAATAAATTATTTTCTAGGCAATTAATTACAACGAGTTAAAATAGAAAATACTATTTCGAGACTTTATTTACAACTAAACCATTGTTCTTATCAGTTATATGCAGATAATACCGTAGTATCTACCTTTTAATCTAGAAAATTATAAATTAGCTGAAACCTTAAAATTAACGAAGTCTTGGAACGTATATGGAAAATATTCTCCTGTTTCAATTTTAATGCTTCCAAGTCAACTAACATGCTTAGGCCTTATAATAGATAGAAATTTTCCTTGTGAAGAGCATATTTCTTTAATCCTAAAAAAGGCATATTTGGTTCTTAAATCAGGAACTTTTGCAATGTGGTGTACACATGGTGCTTAAATTGCAATGAGAAGGTTAGACTACAAAAGCTTTAAAATGTTTGCATTCGTCTTATTTTCGGCATTGGTCAACGATTAAATAATTGACATGGTTATATATGCAAAATCAAAAAAATGTACATTCCTTAGTTATTTCAAAAGTTTAAAACATCGTTCTACGTCACATTTATAACAAAAAATTTCATTTTGCACTGACGTCCATCTTAATTTACTTGAAAAAGCTTATGAAATTCTCAGACATAATAAGGAATTACATAAACGATCACTTTCGTGTAATGCAAATCAAATGACCTACCTTAAAATGAATCTCGATTAATTGTGAATTATCTAATGAATTAGGGTATGCCGTATTCACCACACACACATAATTAGGGTGTTCCCTTACTTTTAGATGCGATTTAGGAGGTACCTGTCTTTTTTTTGCCTCGTCCACACCTCTCTTCAACGCTAAAGAAAATATTTAAGTAAGAAATAAAATACAGTAAAAGATACAGAGAGAGAGGCGAATGAAAAGAGTGCAAGGAAGTAAGAGGACTTTTACCCCTTTGAAGCTTGGTCAGAAATAAACGGAGAGAAAAGAAGACAGTTGCAAAGAAGTAGACGTCAATAGAGTGACAATTCTTCTACAGAAGATAATGGGGAGAGAGATAGAGAAAATGAAGGAATCATTAAAAAGAGTAGACCAGACAAGTAGTAGGCCTTAAATCCAATAAACAAAGCACTCAATGACGAAGATGGGATTGAACAGCAATGTTGATTTTAAGAGATAGAAGGAATGAAACAGTTTAGATATATTAAATTCTTTTACAAGAGAAATAATGAAAGAAAGTATTCTGATGAAGGTGGTATTAGAAATAAATGTTAATTCTAAGAGATAGATAGAAAGTGAGAGAGACAAGCTATCAAGTCTCTCTGAAAACAATTTTGAAGATAGCTTTAGACAGTAATGTGAGCTTAAAGAAACAGAGTAAGAGAAGGAGATGAAGAATCGATAAAGAAGTTAGATGGCAGCAGTAACAGAGGAAAAGTGAGGTATGACAGTCACTCTAGGCAATTGTATATAACATATTTTGCACTTAGTGTGAAGCTTGATATAGGCGATAATATACAGGGTGGCCCAGTTTAAACGTCATTAATTTTAATACGTGATAGAGAATTTACAAAGAAATTGACTTTCATTATAAAATTTTTTTCAGAAATGTTTAATAACAAAGATACAGGGTGTTAAAGTTAAGAATAATTATTTGTTTATTTATCATAACGTAAACCACTAGCTCAATTTTAATTAAATTTCGCATGCAGGTTATTGTAGTGAATTGTCAATTACTGATGAAGCCAATTTTGTCGGGTAACATACGGAGGGGACTTGGTCCTTTGTTGCTTTAAATCTGCGAGGCGATAAAATATTTTTTTTATAAGAAACTGTTTAATTTTTCATTAGGGTTTGGAAAAAAGTTATGATTTAAGGCACTGTTTTCAAAATATCTTAATTTCATTGTTCAGATGCTTTTGTGCGGCAACTGAATCTATTAACCTTTTATTTGGTGAAATGTTTTTTTACCATTTACCATGTATATATACAAGTTGATTACATCATGCCTATAGTTAAAAATGTAAATTATTATTGAAAAATCGAAATGTTTGCTTAAATAGCACTACATATCGGTTGAAAACACGGTTTTAAACGACTAGAAATTGTATGCATGCGGGAGGGAGCGAAATGACGGATGGGACAGTTAACGAAAAAAGAAAACAAAGATTTTTAGTGGGACGTCCCAATTAGGGTTATTTAGCAAAGCATGAATGATGAGCAAGTGTTTGCGTGCATTTTTAATTGAAAAACGCCCGGAAGTTCGGCGCTGCGGCTTGTTAGCTATGCATTTTTGTGACAAAATGATAAATCCTGTTTGTCAAGTTTGCCACTGCCATTCTCCCCGTCTCCTGTTTCAATTACCCCTTGTTTGCTCGAAGTTTTAAATGGTAAAGGACCTTTTTGCCGGATTTGACTTTAAAATTTTCATTTTAATTTATGCGCTGTTTTTTAACCGCCCCTTGGTCATGTTACGGTCCTGATACGAACCCGAACCAAAAGGAAAAATATTTCCAATGAAAAACGAGCCGTCAAGAGTGAGTCAGTGGCCTTTGGGAGAACGTTAAAGGTGATGGCCCGAGTGAGATGACAGTTGGTATTGTGTCCTCTTCGGACCGGTTGGGAAAAACTGTCAATAAATTACTGTTTATGCATCAAACTGTGATAAATCTTAAAATAACTTTATGGCCCCAATGTGTTCGGCATTGGGTCTACTACTAAATGAATTTTTACTCTCTTAACTTTTATATTATTTTTTTATGAACAGGGTAAGTGCGGCAGACATTTCTTTTAAAAGTATCGTCCAGGGACTGTTTCCAGTAAATTTTTTTATTTATAAGCATTTAATAATAATTATAATACTAAAAATGTTTTCTTACTCCAAAACAAATATCAACATAATTGTCACCGAAAATAGGCGAATTTCAGCTTCTAAACAAAAAAATTGCAGCCTGGTAAATAAAATATTAACCGACAAAAAACACAAAGTCACAACCTTAAGGTATACGTGTAACACAAATTTGTAAATTTAGGATGCAAAACAAGTTCAGACTAAAGCGGATTTACAATGCCTTAAAGATTGGTCATGCAGCAATTTTAGGTCTTCTTTTAAACAGTGGTTAGCATATTCAGGATTAAAGGGACCAAAGGAAAAAAATTATCTGAGTGTCGTCAGCGTAAATATGATGTTTTAAATTTTTTAAACAAATTGACACGTATAAGTGGAATAAAGAAGAGAACCCAAAATTCTTCCCTGTGAAATGCTGGATGAAAGACTCCCATCCTCTGAATACTTACTATCCAAAATGACCCTCTATTTTAAAGCTTTTTACGAGATCCACTGATTTAATAGAAAATCCTACAAAACCAAGAATTGACAATAAGATCTCGCGATTAGGGTGTCGAAAGCTTTGCCGTAATCCAATATAATCAACATTCTTTCTAATTCAACAGCCTGTAAAAAAATAAATATATTCGTCCAGGCAGTTGATTGTGAATTTAATTGAGTACACTCATCTGCGTATCTCTTTTAATTTAACTGTCTGTACGAATTAAAAATATTTTTCCAGACAATCGAACTTGAACCTAATGGAGTACATTCGAGTGCCTGTTTCTTTCTCTCTCTAATTCACTGCCTGTAATAAATAAATATATTTTTTCAGGCAGTTAAACTTAAACCTGGTCAGTTGGTCGAGTACACTCGACTGCCTATCTCTCTCTTTTTCAAATTCACTTGTTTGTAAGAAATAAATGTATTCTTACAGGCAGTTGATCATGAACTTAATCGAATACATTTTACTTCGTATCTCTTTCTCTCTCTAATTTAGCTGTCTGTAAGAAATTAAAAAAAAATTCCAGGCAGTTCAACCTGAACCTAAAGGAGTACATTCTACTTCCTGTCTCTTTCTCTCTCAAATTCAACTGCCTGTAATAAATAAATAAATTTATTCTTTTAGGCTATTGAACTTGAATTTCTCTCTCTAATTTAACTGTCTGTTCTAAGCAATTGAACTTGAACCTAATGGAGTACACTCGACTGCCTATCTCTCTTTCTTTGTAATTCAACTGTCTTTAAAAAATGAAAATAATTTTCCAGGCAATTGAACCTGAACCTAATGGAGTACATTCTACTGCCTGTCTCTTTCTCTCTCAAATTCAACTGCCTGTAATAAATAAATAAATTTATTCTTCTAGGCAGTTGAACTTAAACCAGATCAGTTGGTCGAATACACTTGACTGCCTATCTTTCTCTCTTTCTAATTCAAACTGTCTGTAAGAAATAAAATATTTTTCCAGGCAGTTGAACCTGAACCTAAAGGAGTACATTCTACTTCCTGTCTCTTTCTCTCTCAAATTCAACTGCCTATAATAAATAAATAAATTTATTCTTTTAGGCTATTGAACTTGAATCTGATCAGTTCGTCGAGTACACTCAACTGCTTTCTTTGCCTCTCTCTTTCTAATTCAAACTGTCTGTAAGAAATAAATATATTCCTACAGCTGGTTGATCATAAACCTAATCGATTATACTCGACTGCGCATCTCTTTCTCTCTCTAATTTAACAGTTTATTCCAAGCAATTGAACTTGAACCTAATGGAGTACACTCGATTGTCTATCTCTCTTTCTTTCTAATTCAACTGTCTTTAAAAAATGAAAATAATTTTCCAGGCAATTGAACCTGAACCTAATGGAGTACATTCTACTGCCTATCTCTTTCTCTCTCAAATTCAACTGCCTGTAATAAATAAATAAATTTATTCTTCTAGGCAGTTGAACTTAAATCTAATCAGTTGGTCGAATACACTCGACTGCGTATCTCTTTCTCTTTCTAATTTAACTGTCTGTACGAATTAAAAATATTTTTCCAGGCAATTGAACTTAAACCTGTTCAGCTAGGCGAGTAGACTCGACTGCCTATCTCTCTTTCTTTCTAATTCAACTGTCTTTAAAAAATGAAAATAATTTTCCAGGCAACTGAACCTGAACCTAATGGAGTACATTCTATTGCCTGTCTCTTTCTCTCTCAAATTCAACTTCCTGTAATAAATAAATAAATAAATAAATAAATATATTCTTCCAGGCAATTGAACTTCAACCTAATAGAATACATTTGACTGCCTGCTTCTTTCTCTCGAAAACACTTGACTTCGTATTTCTTTCTCTCTCTAATTTAACTGTCTATTAAAAATAAAAATATTTTTCCACGCAATTGAACGTGAACCTAATGGAGTACATTCAACTGCCTGTAATAAATAAATATATTCTTACAGGCAATTAATCCTGAACCTAATCAGGCAGTTGAACCATTCCTAATTTTCCTAGGAAGTTAAAAATTTTCCTTTAATTTTCCAGGCAGTTAAAGCCATTCTTAGTTTTTTTAAAAAGGTAAACAATCATTTTCAACTTCTTAGACATAACTTGGTATTTGCTTCAGTAGTTGAAAGCTAATTTTTCAACTGCCTCGACGTAATTCCTTATTTCTTTCAGGTAATTGAAACCATTATCAGATTTTCCAGAAAATTATGAATTAATTTTTCAACTGCCTGTACGTATTTCTTTTTTTCTTCCAGGCAACTGAAGCCTTTTATAGTTTTCCCAGGACGTAATTACTTATTTATTTCAGGCAGTTTAAAGTTCATATTTCAATTGCCTGGACGTAATTTCTCAATTCTTTCAGACAGTTAAAAGTTCATATTTCAACTGCCTGGACGTAATTTCTTAAATAAATATATTCTTACAGGCAGTTGATCCTGAACCTAATCAAGTCCACTCGATTGCCTGTCTCTTTCTTAGCCATTTTCGAGATATACGCTATCAAAAATGTTAATTAGGAAAAATTTCTATAGTGTTTGTAATTTATGAGTTCGCAATTTGGAAACTAGAAGGACTTGGAGAATTATTAAAGAATCTTCTTTTGCATTCAGTTTATTGCTTTTTTTTAGTTTTTAGGGAGAATCATTGAAAAATTATTTTAGTCTAATAAAATTATTACGGAATATGTGTACAAATTTTCAGTATTGCAGCTAGTCAAATTTTCAAATTGTGTACATTACATTGAAAAAAAAATCAATTATACGATTTAATCATTAAATCAAACCGAAGGGTGAAAATATATTAAAAATCCTATTAAAACAGTTTAGATAAGATGAATAGAAGACCCCATATCTCATTACAGCACATTAGCAGTGTATCTGGTAGAGAAATCGACACAATATATACACTCGACCATGGCACCCTTGTCCCATATTAGGCATCCAGCTGTGAAGTTGACTCTCAAACACTCGTTCCCCTCGTGAACGAATAAAGTGAGTGTCTCAACCCCGTGAGAAATCAATTCACATTTTATTGTTATTATATTTACTGTAAACGTGACTTTTTATCGGATCCTTTCCTTGTGCCGCTCAAAATTTTGTCTCCTAACCAAATTATATCGCAATAAACTCCTGAAGATTTTTATCAGGGAGGGTAGTAGGAAGCAAACGGTTTTGATTTCCCTTACATATTTCCGCTTGATTCGAATATGAAAACACACACGGCTGCTTTTACAGCACGTATCCGTTTTATTGCACCTAAAAATGTTTTTTTTTTACTCGCGTTAAAGAGTATTAAATATTTTTATTTTATTCGTTTTCCCGTATCAGAATATTTGTTGAACACACATAAAACACGTAATTCTCTATTCGCTGGAAATTACGCGAATATTTCAACGATATTTTTCAAATTGGACAATTCGGTTAACGTACTTTAAACGTGTTTTATGAGCTTTTTTATCGAATTGCCTAAAACTGTAAAAAAAAATTTACAGGGTGGCTCAACTTTGCAGCACCCAGTATTTTAACTTTTCTTAATAAAAAATCCCTACGTCATCCATCCTCTATTCCAGCGCGAGCTTGTACAAAAGTATTTTTATAGTCTGGCCATATTTTCTCAGCCAAGGATATATTAGTTTCATTTCGAATGAATCGCAATCCATCTGGGGGGGAAAAAAGAGCGGAGAAATCATTCTCACCCGCAATTAATGACAATCGAAATTAAAAACGTAAAGCCGTTATTGGTTCCAATTGAATTACCACCCCTTGGCGCGGTGATTTTTTTTTCTCTTAACGCGTTTATAATTTCTTAACGGGGTTGATTTATCTTGGCTAAAAGTGAAGATTTTTTTTAATGCGGGAATTTGTATATTCCGCAGTATACATATGTGTATGGAAATGTTTAAGATTGTATCTGGAATGGTTTATTTGTTCCAGGCAACTGAAGCCTTTTCTAGTTTGTCCAGGAAGTTGAAAAAAAATTTTTTTCACTTTTTGGACATAATTCCTCATTTCTTTTAGTTAGTTAAAAATTCATATTTTAACTGCCTGGACGTAATTTCTTAATTCTTCCAGGCAGTTGAAATTTCATGTTTTCACTGCCTGGAAATAATTCGTTTATTTTTCCAGGCAGTTAAAGCCATTCTTAGGTTTTCCAGAAAGGTAAATATTTATTTTTCAAATGCTTGGACGTAATTCCTTATTTCTTCCAGGCAGTTGAAGCCATTCCTAGTTTCCCTAGGAAGTTGAAAAATCCTTTAATTTTTCAGGCAGTTAAAGCCATTCTTAGTTTTTCCAAAAAGGTGAATATTCATTTTTGAAAAAGGTAAATATTCATTTTTCAACTTCCTGGACATAACTTGGTATTTGTTTCAGTACTTGAAAGTTAATTTTTCAACTGCCTGGACGTAATTCCTTATTTCTTCCAGGCAATCGTAGCCAGTCCTAGTTTTTTTAGGAAGTTGAAAATTCCGTTATTTTTCCAGGCAGTTAAAGCCATTCTTAGTTTTTCCAAAAAGGTAAACAGTAATTTTTCAACTTCCTGGACATAACTTGGTATTTGTTTTAGTAGATGAAAGTTAATCTTTTAACTGCCTGGACGGAATTCCTGATTTCTTCCAGGCAGTTAAAGCCATTCTTAGTTTTTTCAAAAAGGTAAACAAACAGTCATTTTCAACTTCCTGGACATAACATGGTATTTGTTTTAGTAGTTGAAAGTTTTTTTCAACTGCCTGGACGTAATTCCTTATTTCTTCCAGGTAATCGTAGCCAGTCCTAGTTTTTTTAGAAAGTTGAAAATTCCTTTATTTTTCCAGGCAGTTAAAGCCATTTTTAGTTTTTCCAAAAAGGTAAATATTCATTTTTCAACTTCCTAAACATAACTTGATATGTCTTTCAGTAGTTGAAAGTTAATACTTCAACTGCTTAGACGTAATTCCTTATTTCTTCCAGGCAATTGTAGCCAGTCCTAGTTTTTCTAGGAAGTTGAAAATTCCTTTATTTTTCCAGGCAGTTGAAGCCATTTTTAGTTTTTCCAAAAAGGTAAATATTCATTTTTCAACTTCCTGGACATAATTTAATATTTGTTTCAGTAGTTGAAAGTTAAACTTTCAACTGCCTGGAAGGACTTCATTATTTCTTCCAGGCAGTTAAATCCATTCTTAGTTTTTTCAAAAAGGTAAACAAACAGTCATTTTCAACTTACTGGACATAACATGGTATTTGCTTCAGTAGTTGAAAGTAAATTTTTCAACTGGCTGGACGTAATTCCTTAATCCATTATTAGCTTTTCCAGAAAGTTATGAATTAATTTTTCAACTGCCTGTTCGTATTTTTTTATTTCTTCTAGGCAACTGAAGCCTTTTCTAGTTTTTCCAGGAAGTTGAAAATTCACTTTTCAACTTCCTGTACGTAATTTTTTAATTCTTTCAGGCAATTATAGCCAGTCCTAGTTTTTTCTAGGAAGTTGAAAATTCTTTAATTTTTCCAGGCAGTTAAAGCCATTCTTAGTTTTTCCAAAAAGGTAGATATTCATTTTTCAACTTCCTGGACATAACTTGGTATTTGTTTCAGTAGTTGAAAGCCAATCTTTCAACTGCCTGGACGTAATTCCTTATTTCTTCCAGGCAGTTGAAGCCATTCCTAATTAGGAAGTTAAACATTTCCTTTAATTTTCCAGGTAGTTAAAGCCATTTTTAGTTTTTCCAAAAAGGTAAATATTCATTTTTCAACTTCCTAAACATAACTTGATATGTCTTTTAGTAGTTGAAAGTTAATACTTCAACTGCTTAGACGTAATTCCTTATTTCTTCCAGACAGTTGAAGTCATTCCTAGTTTTCCTAGGAAGCTGAAAATTCGTTTATTTTTCCAAGCAGTTAAAGCCATTCTTAGTTTTTCCAAAAAGGTAAACAGTCATTTTCAACTTCTTAGACATAACATGGTATTTGTTTCAGTAGTTGAAAGCTAATTTTTCAACTGCCTGGACGTAACTACTTATTTATTTCAGGTAGTTTAAAGTTCATATTTCAATTGCCTGGACGTACTTTTTTAATTCTTTTAGCCATTCACAGTTTTTCCACGAAGTTAAGAACTCATGTTTCAATTACTTGGACGTATTTCCCTATTTCTTACAGACAGTTGAAGCGCCATTCCTAGTTTTTCCAGGAAGTTGAAAATCCATGCTTCAACTTCCTGAAAAATGTGTTTACAAGCTGATCCAGGATGTTACTAAGTAGTGAAATGCAATTGAATGCGAGAAAATAAATTTAGATCCTCCTGGGTCCAAAAAATCGCCTTTAAAAAATTACAATTACAAAATTAAGTATAAGTAAATACAAAATTACAAACGTAAGTATAATACAATTCCAAGATGAGGTTGAATAGTGAAAGTCTGGACAAAAAAAATCAAAAGTGAATTTAACTGCCTGGAAGTTAATTCTTAATACTTCCAGGCAACTGTCCGCAACTGTCAAACTGACAAATGACTTTAAAAGTCTGGAAAAATTAACTTTATTGCCTGTATATTGGAGCTCTATGGTTTTTTCCAGACAGTTCATTTCTTCCAGGCAGTTAAAGTAAATTGTTATTTTTTATTAGAAGGAAAAACTGCCTGGAAGTTAATTCTTATTACTCCCAGGAGGTTCAGGGTATTTTCCAGGCATATAATAGTTTAAGACCTAAAAGTTAGCATGCATAGCTATCAATTTACTTATTGTCTACAAAGTTCTCTCTGCTTAGGTTTTTGAATTTTGCGAGGAGAAAAATATTTTTTTTCTCAATATCTTTTACATTTAGTTGATTCCAGTATAACTTTATACATGAAAACAGTGAAATTTAATTAAATTTTCTACTGTACGATAGAGTGTCTCAAATTCAAGCAACCTAGGAAACTGTCAAAGTTACAGGGCCTGAATGTTTATTAAAAAAAAATCCGACACTTTTTCATGACTATTTTGCAAAACAAACCATGTTGTTATAAATGAGTAATAAGATTTCAAGGAAAAGTGCCAATAAGTGTAAAACGAAATGTTTTTATTAATAAATCAAAAGCCTGGAAAAAAACCCCAATATATCTATATTATAATTGGTAGTATTTTGACTAAATTTGGAAGGTTTATATTACCGAGATGTGTATAAGTTACAAAAAGCCAGGTGGGTGCAAGGCTATTGAAACGGAAGAACAATAGTAACTAAATGATTGTGTTTATTTAGTCAAAACAGTTGGGTTTTCTCGGCCCCATATAAACAGAGCCGACTTTCGAAACCAAACAAAGTTCAGATTTCTTATTATATCTCGTCTTTACACCCACTTTAAACGATTTTTATGATTAGTACTTTCCGTTTAACTACATTGCGCGTAATTTGTGGATTTTTTTCGCTTTGTCTTCTCGGTTATAATACAGTCCCGATTTACTTTGATAACTTTTTTTAATTTAATCAATAATAAACACTTCTTTAATTAATAAAGTCCCACTCAGACCAAAGGAAATGGGGACAGTGATAAAGGTAAAAAGGCCACGACCGCTAACACGATCGTTTTGGTCATTAAAATCACGGACCATCGTCCAATTTCCCTCATAACACGGGGGGGCATTATGTTAGCATTACACAGACAGTTAAAATCTGTTAGTAAAAGCTTACATATGATTTGTTGTTGCGGGTTTTCACTACCACAGAGTCCCGCGTTTCCAATAACGACCGTGATTATTTGGTCAACTCTCATATTCTTTTGTTCCGGAAAAATAGACTCGGTGCCTCGTTCCCAATCGTTTTCAATAATTACAAATCCGAGTGCGAAAACCAAGGATTTTAATAAAGGCATTTAACAGATTATCACCGCATTGAGCTATTGTCCCTTTTCAGTTTAACCACTTTTCATCTCATTCTTCTATTATTTTATAACTTTTTTTTTAATCAGATTAATTGGGTCATTTTTATATGGATATAAAATTAGATTATCGATTATCTCTCTTATACAGTGCTTTCATTTCAAAATGATCCACCTTTAATAACTTTCTTAAAAAAAAAAAAAAAAAAAAAAAAAAAAAAAAAAAAAAATTGCTTCAGTGACGAATCGACCTTTTTTTTAAATGGCCTGGTGAACAGACATAACTGTAGATAATCCGCATGTTTTTCGGGAAGGCCATACCCAATATCCCCAAAAAATTAATGTTTGGGCAGGAATTTATGGGAATGAAATAATCGGGCCATTTTTTTTGGAAGAAAATTTGACTGGCAAAATTTATTTAAACCTTTTAGAAAATGCAATATACCCTTCCATCATCCAATCTATGGAAAATCAAGTAGATCAACATGGTGCTATATTATTGAATGAAAAAAATATTAATTTTCAGCAGGATGGAGCTCCCGCGCACTACACTTTGGTAGTTCGAAAGTGGCTTGATGAAAATTTTCGAGAAAAGTGGATTGGCAGACGTGGTGCAATCTAATGGCCTGCGCGGTCTCCGGACCTAACCCCACTAGACTTTTTTCTTTGGGGCTACTTAAAAAGCAAAGTTTATAAAACCCCACCTGAGAGTATAGAGAATTTAAAAAATAGAATATTTCAAGAATGCAGAGAAATTAGCGGGCAGACCCTTGCCAATGTTCGTAAGGAGTTTGAAAATAGGCTTTTTTATTGTCTTGCTAATAACGGCGCGCATTTTGAACATTTAATAAAATAAATTTGTTAAACTAATTAAATTTGTTTTTCTACCCTACCGATTTACACTTTAATTGCTTCTTGGTCAATCAATTTTATTTTTTTTTACAACCATTTATAGCATAATGAATGTCCTTTAAAATAATGTATCACACCATGGGGTAGCCATTTGACATACCAAAGTTTGGCGTAAATAAAATATTCATTATTTCTAGACATTTTCGCTAACTATTTGCTTACACATTTACCGATTTCATTTTTTTGGTACTATTGAATAGAGAATTTTACGCTCTTTACTATGATGGGGGTTTCCATTTGACATATTAAAGTGAGGTTAGCTGGAGGTGAGGAGGTGATTGACAGAACTTCAGTAAATGCATAATTAAACGTCCTCCTGTATATCTAATTTGACGTGTTTTTTTTTATTTTTTTTAAGTTATTAAGGGTGGATCGTTTTGAAATGAAAGCACTGTATTTGAGCTACTTAAATGGTGTTTTCACGCAAAGAAAAAGCGTTTTCTGAGGAACTATTTTTGTGGATCTAACACTTTCTGAGCTAGGACTAGTTTTATCCGTCAAGGCACAATAAAATTTGAGGTTTTTGGGACAATTTTATTTTCCTCATTATTTTTAAACATTTTCCATTACGATATTCGTTAATTCTCTTAAAATATTACAGTATTACAATTTTTATAGTCTCAGAAAATGAACGAAAATTTAAAAGCATATTTTATAAGTGATTTGTATATAATATGTTCATTTTACTAAAAAAATTATGTAATGTAAATAAATTCCTAATTTTTTTAATACTTTGTGCAAGGATTTACTTTTTTAGTCATTTAGGACATTTTAATTTAACAAAATGTCCATAGCTCACAAACTATCATAGATACAATTTTGAAAATTTGAATACATATTCTATAAATTATTAGATTAGACATCTGTTTCAGACTTTTTCTTAAATATATATAAAATGACGAGAAGAAAATATTTATCCAAATTAAAATTTTTTTTTCTAAAAGTTGATTAGATTGAATTTTGAAAATTTTTATAAAAATTTAATAAAACACTATTTCAGCTTTTTTTATTAAATATATATGAAATATTGAAGAAAAATATTTTTTTGAGAATATTTTTTTACACCAGATACAATTTTCAAAATTTGTACAAATATTCCTTAGATAATTTAATCATACGCATATTTTAGCATTTTTTTAAATTTATATAAAATTTGAAGAAAATATTTTTTTTTTATAATTTTTTTTTAAATAGTGATCATAACTCACAAACTTGATTAGAAAAAATTTTGAGAATTTGTACACAGATTTTCCATTTAGAATTAAAAAAAAATCTTGTTTTCAAACATATTTTTTAAAATGCTCAAATAAGTGTTTAACTAAAATTTTTAAAGAACATTTGTGCAAGTTTCTACAACTGTATCTGGTCATGTTTTTGAGTTATGACCACTTTTAAAAAAAAAAAAAAATTTTTAGCATATTTACCATATATGTAGTAAATATGCTAAATAAACATATTTAGTACACATATTTCAGCGTATCTCATAATTCGTATAAGTATAAAAAAGTCTTTTGTTTTTTTTTTTTTTTTTTTTAAACTGGTCATAACTCGAAAACTTGACCAGATAAAATTATGGAAATTTGCACAAATATTCTTTAAAAATTTTACTTAAACACTTATTTGAACATTTTTAAAAATATGTTTAAAAACAATTTTTTTTATTATTTTAAATGGAAAATCTGTGTAGAAATATTTAAAATTTTTCTAGTCAAGTTTGTGAGTTATTACCACTATTTAAAAAAAAATTATATTTTTTTATTTTTTTGAAAAAACTGGTCATAGCTCAAAAAATTGACCAGATAAAATTGTGGAAATTTGCACAAATTTTCCTTAAAAATTTTACTTAAACACTTGTTTGAGCATTTTTAAAAATGTCTTTAAAAACAAGACATTAAGATTTTTTTCTCGAGAAAATTTATTAATTTTTTTTGACAAAACGTCCATAACTCAAAAACATAACCGAATTAATAAGATAATTTAATCAAATACCTAATTCAGCGTTTTTTAGTATTTATGTAAAATTTTGGAAAAAAAAAACATTTTTTTGCAAAAAAGTAGTAACTCAAAAACTTGACCAAATACAATTTTGAAAATGTGTACAAATATTCATTGAAAAATTTTATTAAGAAAATTTCTTAGTGATCCATAGAATAATCAATCATGCAATTTTGATAATTTTTATGTTTAGCAACTTTTCTGAAAATCGCACTTAAAATTATGGGAAAGGGATTAAAATGTGTGTTGTTTTACCGGGAACAATATTCCGATGGCGGAATAACACATTTACAAGTTGATTTACTAAAAAATATAAAACAAATAATTTTGACACTTATATATTTTAATCGTATTTATATATTTAACATGAAATTATAAACCCAATAGCCATCCCAATTTAACCCAATCCTTAAATCATTAGAAAACGAATTTTCGAAAATGCATATTACTGTAAAAAATGTATTTATCGATGATATTATGTGAATGACCTTTAAATGTCAAAACTATACTATTTTTAAGTACGATTTTCAGAAAAGTTACTAAAATAGACCTCATATTTAAATAACGAGACTCAAGAGGGCGTCGTATTGATCCCTAACCTTCAATAAGGTCCTATTTGTACAATCGTTTAAAATAAATATTTCTACAATTTTTGAAATCACGTTTTCAATTATCATAATTTTCAGTCATAAATTTATTGATTGTAGAACAATACATACATTTTATAAAATACCCGATGACGATCCAAAACGCCGAAACCACTTAACTACATCACACTATTATTTTAAAATAGGCAATTTTGTTTCATATTGGCCCGATGAAAAATGCAAGGAATGCAAGGAGTACTGATAAAGCGATCGAATTTTAAATGGAATTCAATTCATAATTACATAAACTGGTTGAGCGTTTAGTGGTTTAATAGTGAGAAGTGTTGTACCGTATTTAGCTGTATTGGAATATTTGGTAATTTATTTTAATAAAACCGTAAATAGATAAACGCTTGTACCATCGATATTTTTATAATTTAGAAAAACAACAGTAGTTTAACAGGACGCCTGATCATTGGGTCCTCGCTGAATAAATAACATAAAAGTTACTGAAGAACTTGTCCAGGCACTGTATAATACGGTCAGGCGGTTCGCGACATTGTATAGTCTTGTAAAACACTATAATACAAGAAAATAAAACTGCCAAAAAAGGGAACAATGGGCTGAGGCCCCGTCAGATTTTGTTATAAATATACGACGATTTACGAACTTGAATGTTATGCCTGACTAAAAACTTTTTAAGGTACGATGAATTAATGACTTCTGGGAGATCATTTACATATTCATAGAATCTAACAATGAAATTTTTATGGTTATTTTTTAGTAATACGTAATCACTTCTAGATCCAAAGATTTTCTAATATCTATTATATTTAATAGTCGCGTAGGTTACATATAGGAACATCACAGTCATTTTATTAAGATTTTGAGATTGAAATGAAAATTGAGGTATTGCTTCTTTTTTTCGCACATCTTCATCTTTCAATAATTATAATAATAATAATAACCGACTTTTATTAATTATTTAAAAAATTACAAAAAAACAAAATATTGATAAGTTAACATAAAAGATTATTTGTGTGCCTTTGATAGGCGAAGTCTAGCAAAGATTAATTAGTCTAATTTTATCATTTGAATTATTTAAAAACCGTGTTTTTTTTTTGACACAGTTTGAACAACTCAATAATAAAAAAAGATCATCAACCATTCATACTTACTTTGTATTTTTTCTTCCATAAATAGTAATTTTTCTTTTAAAAATCCCACCATAAAATCGCTAATTTATATTCTAAATTCATGAACTAAAAATAATTGGAGGAGTCTAAGATCATTAACATAAAGAGAAGTGAGATGTTTAGATTAGCTGCACTAATAATAATAACGATTGTTTCTGTTAAAACATGACGAGGATATGACACACCTGCTACTAATTTAATAATAGCCTCGAGGGCATTTTAGAGATTTTCTATTAAAAAAAAAAAGTACATTTTCAACATTCTAACTGCAAAAGGACAATAGTATTTTAATACTAAAACCGGACACAAGGGAAGGCCGGAAGTTCAAATAAAAGCGATATACCCCCAAAGTCATTATCTCGGTCACCTTTTAAGACCAGACTGTGTGTCTACTTCCCATTTTATTTGACTTTCATTGTGAATCGCACCCCTTTCAGATGCCGTATATTTTCTCAGGTAAAATTTAAGCCTAACCAGAACTAATAAAGGATCTGTCACCCAACAGAATACCAACCTGATGTTGTAATAATCACTTTATAAATAAGTTGTTTCGTTTTTTAATCCTCTCACTGGTCAGATTAATCCCCAACATTTAATTGAATCAATTAACGAAAGTTCTTTAGCCATTTAAGGTGAGATTTATTTCTGAAAAAAAGAGATATGAGAGGGAGAGAGAGAGAGAGCGTGTGCTCTAACTTGCTGGCCTACATTAAGCCTGTTGGGCGACACTTAAAAATCGATGGTGATTATCTGTAAATCGCGTAAGTAAACAGATGCAAAGTCCCCCTTGAGGGGGGAAAAGCGGGTGGGTGGAGGGTGGGTACAGTTTAGGTAATCGTAATTGGAAGTTGGGGATGTGCTGCCCTTTTACCAGATGCTTAATTAAATTGAGTTTATTAGTTTTTGTTCATATAATTAATTAAAAAGGATCATTTACATTTTTAAAGATCTTTTATTTTATTTTGGAGGTATTGGAAATTCAGATTTTTTTAAAATTTGTTTTTTCAAATATTTTCAGTTTATTCCAGGCACTTGAGATTCATGTTTTTCAAAAATTTTGCATGATTTTTCAGATATTTGAACCCATTCACGTATAAACATATGTATATGTTAATTATTATGGTTTCTTGTGAGCAGCCTCTTAATTCTTTATAATGCTTAAAGCTTTCTTGCATCTCCTGTTTTTTTTTCTTGCATTTTTTAGATTTTCTATATTCTTCTTCCGTTCGCCCTTTATACCTGTGTTGTATTTTTAATAAGCTAGTTCCTAATTTTCCGAAGTGTTTCTAAATTTCTTGGTTTTTGTAATTTTTTCAATAATTTCTCTCACATTTTCTCGAATTATAAGGGAGCCCAAGAACATCCTGTGTGTCAATTTTTTATTCTTTTTTATAATGCATTTTTTTAATTGTTGGCATTTTCTGTGTCTTTGCTGCACAGAAACATATTCATTCTAAGGTGTCTGACTTACGTTTCCTTGCATCTCTGTGATCTTTTGTATAATTTTATTAATACATTAAAGAAAATTCATGGTTTCATCTTTGATTTTTTTACTTTTAGTTAAATATCTCTAAGTTTTCTTCTCATATTTTCGTGAAATTTAAAGTAAAAGATCTTTGGTTTCATTCAAATTGGATGTGATTCTTTGATTTTCTTTAAAAGGAAGACTATGAAAGTTTCTTTATGCTTCTTTCAATTGATTAATTAGCTGAGCAGACGTTATGTTATATTTATTATTACCAGTTAGGAAATATTCCAGAAATTGTACTGAAGAGGATTCTTCTGCATTGGTTGATACCTGAAGTTTCCTTGAATATGCTGTTTTTCTGTAAGGAATATTTATTAAAATCCTGTTGATTTAACAAACAGTTTGACCTTTTAAATCAACAGACAACAATAAAATAATGGTTTAAAACTCACAGTTTTTTATATAATTTTTTATATTTTCCAGGCTTTTAAAACCACAGTGTCATATTTATTACAAATCGATCAATTTTCATTTTATTCCAGGCAATTGAGGTTCAATTTTTTTTTTAATTTTACTTGATTTCTTAGATATTTAAGGCCACTTATACATATTTCAGAAATTGAAAAGTTTTTTAAATAATTTTTTATTTTATTCCAGGCATTTGAGATTAATTATTATCAAGAATTAAAAAGTTCGTTTATTATTTTCTTTAGGTATAAAAAAAGCAAAAATCCTTGAATAAAATCATAAATATTTTTATTTTATAGAAGGCATTTCAGATTTATGTTTTTCAAAAACTTAACATGATATCTCAGGTATTTAAACCTATTTACATATATTTCAGGTATTGAGAAGCTCAGTTTCCCAATTTTTTAGGCATTTTTTATTTTATTCCAGGCAATTGAGGTTCAAGTTTTTCAAAAATTTGACGTGATTTCTTAGATATTTGAAACTACTTGTACATATTTCAGGAATTGAAAAGCTCGTTTCTCACTTTTTTAAATCATTTTTCATTTTATTTCAGGCATTTGAGATAAATTATTGCCAGGAATTAAAAAGCTCGCTTCTTATTTTCTTCAGGTATAAAAAAAGTCAACAAAAATCCTTGAATAAAATCATAAATATTTTTATTTTATACAAGGCATTTCAGACTTATGTTTTTCAAAAACTTAACATGATTTCTCATGTATTTAAAGTTATTTACATATATTTCATTGCGAAATCGTTTCTCACTTTTTTTTTAAGCATTTTTCATTTTATTCCAGGCATTTGAGATTATTGTTTTTCAAAAATTTGAGAAGATTTTCCAGGTATTCGAAGCCGTTTACATATATGCCAAGCATTGAAAAACTTATTTTCTCACTTTTTTTCAAGCATTTTTCATTTTATTTCAGGCACTTGAGATTTACGTTTTTCAAAAATTTGACATTAAAATGATCGCTTCTCACTTTTTTCATGCATTTTTCATACGTACATGCCATATGCATTGAAAGGCTTATTTTTTACTCTTCTAATCATTTTCCATTTTATTTCAGGCATTTGAACTACGGGTTTTTCGCAAATTTGATCTGATTTCTCAAATATTTAAAGCGATTCACCAATATTTCAGGCATTGGAAAAAATGCTCGTTTCTCACTTTTTTTCAAAGCATTTATCATGTTATTCCAGGCATTTCAAATTCATGTTTTTCAACATTTAGATCTAATTTTTGAGTCCATTTACATATATGACAGGCATTGAAAAGTTTATTTTTAACTTTTTCTTCAAGCATTTTCTATTTTATTCCAAGCATTTGAGGTTCAAATTTTTCAAAAATTTAATATAATTTCTTAGATATCTGAAACCATTTACATACATGCCAAGCATTGAAAGCTCTGTTTCTCAATTTCTTCAAGCATTTGTCTTTTTATTCCAGGCACTTGAAATTCATTTTCTTCAAAAATTTGAGATGTCATTGGAGGCAGGCACTTGAAATATCTGTTTCTTACATTTAACATGATTTTTCAGATATTTGAATCTATTCACGTATATGCTAGGTATTAAAAACCTCAGTTTCTCAATTTGTTTCAACAATTTTTATTTATTCCAGGCATTTAAAATTCACGTTTGTCAAAAATTTGACATGGCATTGAGAAGCTTTGTTTCTCAAGTTTGAAATTGTCACAAAAGTTGAACGTTAAAAGAAAATGGTAGAACTTCAACGGTGTTGTAATTTATTTAATGGTATAGAGGCAAACTTACAACAGCCTCAATTAGAAAATATGTTAATTATTGAGTCTGCTATTGTTCAGCTCATTACTGATATAAATATTTTCAATAAAATCCTATCGATTGGAATTTTTAGAAGTAACTTGTTCAATGCATAACAGGGTTGTTTAAGTGCTCTGCTCTTTTTGGTTTCACCTTTTTTTAAAAGATTTTTCATGTTATTTTTAGATTGAGATTTTACAAAAATTTGAAATGAGTATGCAGATGTTTGTAATCATTGGTATAAATGGAGCCAGGTATTAAAAAGTTCAGTTAGTCACTTTTTTTTAAGCTCGTTTCTCACTTTTTTAAATAATTTTTCATTTTATTCCAGGCATTTGGGATTAAGTATTGCCAGGAATTAAAAAGGGCGCTACTTATTTTCTTCAGGTATAAAAAAAGCAAAAATATTTTTTTCAAAAACTTAACATGATTTCTCAGGTATTTAAAGTTATTTACATATATTTCAGGCATTAAGAAATCGTTTCTCACTTTTTTAAACATTTTTCATTCTATTCCAGGCACTTGAAACTCACGTTTTTCAACAATTTGACATTGCATTAAAAAGCTTAATTTCTCAGTTTTTTCATACATTTTGTTCATTTCATTCAGGCACCTGATGTGCGTTTTTCAAAAATTTGACATGTTATTGAAAAACTCAGTTTCTCACTTTTTCAAGTATTTTTCATGTTATTCCAAATATATGCAGTTATTTGAAAGCAACTATTAACAAACATTTGTGCATATTTCTCGTTTTTTTCAAATTATTTGTAGAGTAGTTTTTGATGCTTTCCAAAAGATTGGTGTGATTATGTACTTTTAAGGAATTTTCATTGCGTGCATGAGGGAAAATTAAACCATTGGTGAAACATAAAGAAAACCATAGAAAATGCTTATAATGCAGTAGAAACGAAGAAGCAGTCAACTGGTACCGATGCCAAGTTGATAAGGTAATAACCTGCGGAGTCCGCGTTATTTAAATACGCATGAATTATGTAGATGGGTACTTATTCGATTGGACATATTGATACTCCACTCGGCGTTATTAATAGTCACAATTTACACACAATACGATACCAAACTCCGAGCAGAACGTTTCAATACAATTTATATTCAAATGTAAAACATTCATTTGGGCATAATTGTGCAAAAGTTATTTTGTTACTGGAAATACGTACACTCGGGCACACACTTTTCCCTTATTTGTCACGAAAAATTTCTCTTTCTCTTTACTCGATTGCCTTTTGGGTTTAGGCATCTGCGATCGTCCGATCTGAATTTGATCGAACGAATGCAAAAGGTGTCCATTGCCAAAAACGCGGCAAAAAGAAAATGAAAATAAACGTTGCCTTTTGTAGCATTTGGGGAAAATCGCGTTCGAGCTCATATAACGCGACAGATTGACGTTGATGCCTTTTTCAGAACTTTCCCCGCTGTTCGCGGTTACACCGAGATGAATAAATAAGTTTTCTCAACCCCTGCGTAACACGCACGCCTTTTTATCATGCTAAAAAGTTACCCGCATTTGACGGTTTTTAAAACCGCTCTTTTCACCCCCGTGTAAGTATTTTCACCCTTGTAGTAACATCGTGTTAGACGGATATATATTTAATTTCGTTTTTTACATTATCTCCTAAGCTTCTTGGGTTTGCCAATGGGAAAACTGTTTCACTTCCAAGTATGTTTTTTTAAAGCTCGTATTGATTTAATAGTTTTTTTATATAACTATAATGTAGAATAACTATTATACAATTAGAGAATAAGGTAAAATAAAAATCCTGCAGTCTCCCTCCACTTATTTATTAAACATTCAGTTTTTTTAATTCCTGATATGTTTCGGACACAGTGGTGTCCATCATCAGGGGATAAAAGGTTTAAAATTGGTATCAGTTATACTCCGCAGAATTTGATTTCATGTCAAAAAACCCTCTATTTATTATTATGTTTTTTTTATTAATTTTATTTGTTTACATTCTGTTGTTGACAAGGACCGAATAGTATGCTAAAAAACATACTGATTCAGTATGTCAGGGAATTTTAAAAAACTGAATGTTTAATAAATAAGTGGAGGGAGACTGCAGGATTTTCATTTCACCTGAATCTACGACTTCATTGCAAGTATGGACTATTTCTTCACAATTAGAGAATAGTTTAACGAGATTTTCCCGACTTAAGACGTATCTCCTAATTCATCACGGCTTCCATACATTTTTAATGACATGACAATTTTTTTATTGCATTTAAAAATAAAAGAGAAGAATAATATACAGTGCGTCCCAAAAGTATAAATTGATTTAAAATTAGGCGATGGGTTTTTGGCAAAAACGCCCAGATCCGGCTCGACCAGAGATTTTTATTTCAAGTTGCGCTTTTTTGTACGTAAAATTTGTATATACAGGATTGCTCAAAAATAAATATGGACCATCAATTTAATTTTTTCAAATGAAAGCACCTTTTTTTAATTTCGCGTGGGATTCTACGTATGTTTCATGTACCTATACCTAAAGTCACGAGTTATTAAAAAAAAGACGGCCGAACATTACCCAAGCCACACATCATATATTATTATCGTTAAATATATATATCTATACAACGATTTTTTTAGTAAATTTTTGGTTTTGGTGTATTTATTAACCCTATACGGTTAAGGTATATTTATTAAATTTTAGAATATACGTATATGATAAACGGTTATATTTATCAAAGGGGGAAAACTTCAGTATTTAAAAAAATTGACACGGGATTTACATATCTAGTTTTTTAACTCGGGTGCTATACCTCAAATATTTGATGAACTTTTTTTTAAAATCACTGTTTTTCATCTAAATGACCCAATCTAATAACGCTGTTTTTATACTAAATATTTATATATAAGATTGTGGCAAATGTAAGTAAACCATGTTATTAAGTTAAATATATATTTTCTGCAAAAACATTGTTTTTCACCAACACAACCCTTACTCCACCCCCCACCCACCCCACACATTTGCCCAGTAAAGTCTTTTGAAAAATCACCGTTTTTTGTCCATAATATCCAATCTAATAGCACTGTTTTTGTATTACATATTTATAAATACACATAAATATAATTATATCAAATTTAAATAAAAAAACATGTGTTATTATATTAAATATTAACAGCTGTTAATGTATAATATGCGTACTATTTTAAAAAACAATGATTTTTGAAAACAATTTCTTACTGGTAAGTTGTGTGGGGTGGGTGGGGGGCTAAGGATAGGCTTATTGAAAAACGTTTTTCTTTGCAGAAAATAATTTCTTAAGGTGAAATAGTTAGCGCATGTTTTTTGCAGATGAAGCAGGCTTATGATATTTTAATATGTTCTATTATGTCTGATAGATAATGACTTTGTAAACCTAGAAAACTTAGTATCGACATTATCACAGAGGAAGTTACAATCAAGATTAATTTGTTTCTTTTCACACACAGTAAAAGAATTTCTCATTCTATCGCACTTGTTTAATCTTTCCATAGTACGATTAACTAGCATCAAAAAAGAAAAGAAGGGGTGAGAAGAGGGAGAGGGGTTAAAATGGCCGAATAAATTTATTAGAAAACGTTGAAATGAAATGAAATGATGCAATTACGCACATTTACGGGGAGTGAATGCGATTTGTATTCAGGCCGTGGCTCTACTTATTAGTGGTCTGCTATACCAGAGTGCGACGTTACGAGCCGACGAAAACATGGGCAGAGCCGTTTTGGTATTTTAGTTGATTTAAAGCAACCTAATGGGAATTTATTAAGTATATAGTTTTTTTTAAGGAATTAAGGGGATTTTGTTTTCAGATGTTATGTCATTTGGCAACAAAGGGAAGTTTCTTTTTAGGGTGAAAATGCACAGTCAAAAATATATTCGTAAATGTCTTCATAAAAAGAGATGATATATTTGAACATTTTTCCAGTCTCTAAGCCGTTAAAAATATATTTTTCCTACGTAAATTGGTCTACTATACTTGACATGATATTATTTCATAACGATCCTTCATGATATGTTTGTTCTTGCGTATATTTTAGGCACATAGTTTTCTAAATAAAGAGGGATTTTTTTTTTAAATTATATACTACGCCTCTGGGTAAATTCGTCCAGACACGTAGAAGCTAATTGCCCAGTGCAGAACGTGCGTACAACTCTTTCCTGCTCCGTCGGTTTGTTGGGAGTGTTATTGCCGAATTTAATGTCAACAAATGTCCCGGATTAGGCCAATTTCGAACATTTATTTACTTCGCGATTTTTTCGCTATTTATTTTTTTTTTTTGAATTTTTCGTCAAATAAAATTTGTCAATTTAATGGGCGTAATTTGGTATTTGGAATGGCCGCTCGGTTTTTTAAGCCGTCACGAATGGCGCTATTATATATTAGCGATTTACCGAAAATAACAGTAAAACCTGTTCGATTTGAAGACAAAGTAAAACCCATCCGGACAATAACAAGAAATTTTAGCATTTTCTTCCTTTATATCAACGTCATGAAATCGAGCAGCTGGCATACCCTTTTCAGAACTAAGAAAACGTTTTCGGAAAGTCACCACGATAAGCACGTCGAATTTATTTGCATCATCTGACATTATGCATGGCATTGTATTACAATCGAGTAATTCCTTATAAACTGGCATAAATCGTTGCTACTTGTAGGGCATACGTTGATCATATGGTAATTTATGTCCACATACTTGATTTGACTGATATTTTCTCGTTGGCAAATCAACTAAATAATTACTTTATTGATCGATAAATGTTCCGCAAGCAATTATTTTCTGCAAAAAAAACTTTTTTTATTAACCTTACCCTTACCCCCCCCACCCACCCCACACAACTTATCAGTAAGAAATTGTTTTCAAAAATCATTGTTTTTTAAAATAGTACGCATAAATAATAGCTGTTAATATCTAATATAATAACACAGTTTGTTTATTTAAATTTGATATAATTATATATATGTATATTAATAAATATTTAATACAAAAACAGTGCTACAAGATTAGATATTATGGACAAAAAAACAGTGATTTTTCAAAGGAATTTCTTATTGGGCAAATGTTTGGGGTGGGTGGGGGGGGTAAGGGTTGTGTTGGTGAAAAACAATGTTTTTGCAGAAAATATTTAATTTAATATAACACTGTTTATTTAAATTTAATATAATTATATATATGTATATTAATAAATATTTAATACAAAAACAGTGCTACGAGATTGGATATTATGGACGAAAAACAGTGATTTTTCAAAGGAATTTCTTATTGGGCAAATGTTTGGGGTGGGTGGGGGGGTAAGGGTTGTGTTGGTGAAAAACAATGTTTTTGCAAAAAATATTTAATTTAATATAACACTGTTTATTTAAATTTGATATAATTTTATATATAAATATTTTGTATAAAAACAGCGTTATTAAATTGGAAAATTTGAACGAAAAACAGAGATTTTTCAAAATAGTTTAAAAAAATTAAAAGAACACGCTTTTATTGCTAATCAAACTTAAAAGTAGCAAATAATTTTTAATTACAAAGAGTATTTATTACAGTAGTAGAACGACGGGACAATCAATCATAATTAATTACCTCAAATAATAATCATAATAAAATTTCAGTTATTAACAGAATAATTCAAAATAAAGCAAAAAGTGTGGGATGCATTTTACTTCATTTTCATAACTCTTTTTTCATGGATAGTTGCCAATAGAATAATTGTCATATTTAATATATCGAGCACCCCACGCTTCTGATTTCAATTATTCTGTTCATAACTTTTAACTTGTAACGTGTTTTTTTAGTTTTTTTTAATTATTATTATATTGTTGAAAGCTTGGCATATTACCTAGATACCTTCAGGGGCGGCGAGATGTTCAAACTTTTCATATTCTTATTATTAAAATGGATAAAATTATTGTTAACTGAAAAAGTATAATAATTTGATGTAATGTAAAAATAAAATCAAAAATAATAATAAAATGATAAATAGAAAAATACAATGAATTTAACGTACAATTAAGCAAAATTAATGTAATAAAATAATAATAAAGATAATGGGGAAGCTGTTTTCAAGTTATTGCATTGATATGAGTGCAAAGTTTTTAGGTTGATCAGAGTTTTCGAACAGTGAAAATGATGCTCAAAGATTCTGTTACATACATACATAGATACAACCCGAGCTAATAAAAAGCGTGGTAAAAAGGAAGTGAGTTGTTCAGCTACAATCTTTTCAAAAATTTCAGAGAGTACTGATAGAATGCTAATTGGTCGAAAATTGGAATGTCCACCAGATTTTCCTTTAAATTCTTCTTATAACTCTGACACCATAGCAATAAAGTTTTTATAATAACCATATATCCTAGGAGTTGTTTTTGCAGGTTATTCCTATATAAGGTATACCTATTTCTGGTATGCCATTGAGTTATTAAGGAAGTAGCTAGTTTATAAGGGAAGCTTTAGGAAAAAAAATTAAACCCACACTCTTGTAATATTCTCTCGATTAATAATAATTTAAATTAAGTCCATATCATTTTTTTTTGCATTTTGCAAGTCTTTGAAATCTTACTCGCTGAAAAGAGCATTAATTTTAGTTTTCCTATTTGTATTATAATTATATTTTGTTTTTTATAGTATCCTTTTTTTATAGCTTTTTAAAACTCATTTTTATTATAATTTTTAGACATAATAAAGCATCTCAGACAAGTCATATGTCATTCCTAATAATTACTTTGAGCGGCATAGAATCAAACAAATCCATTTTTTTCCTATCGAAACGTACTACTTGCAACCATCATCGGTTAATTGTATTGAACTGAAAAGGTTGACGGACAAGCAACACGACATTTTCATAAATGAAAAGTAGAAAAACAAACCGAGAATAACTACATACCATATTAAGAGCTCAGAAGTATCTCCTAACTAGTCTAAAATGGCTCCGGGGCAAGCCTAACTGGTATAAAGTATGGGAAATTTAATTTTATATATATTTACTTAATTAGATCATTTCGAACCGGTTTGGCTGTTTTATTTTTATTTTTAAACGCGACAAGAAGCTTTAACAACCTGCGTGATAAATGACTTCATCTCGGCTCGTATTGGATTTTATTACTTAATAGCAGACCTGTCGGCCATCTTAATTCTTGCAATGTACTTTGGAATTTTTCTTTTTGCTTTAGCGACTGGTTTTCAGCAAGAATACCCCAGAAATTATACGGGAAAACATAAATCAAATACAACGTGCATATCAATACCCTTCGGATCTACTAAATTGTAGACTAATGCCTTTGAATGTCTTTAGACAGTACTTATTTTTGATCACGCTTTTTTAAGCTAGTTTGGATATAGCACAGGATCAGACAAGGTTAAAGTTCAATTTATTATTATCATGACATAGTAAAGCAAACTATGCGAGAAAAACTGATCTGAATTTCCAACTGATCCAGACAATAGTACAAGAGGAAACTTTAAAAGATTCCCCATTTAAATTAAAAACCCCGTTTCACAAAGCGATTGACCCCCAAAAGTAAAAATTGATGCGGAATTTCGAAATTGTCGCAAACGACACCAACGGGTGAGCACGAAACAAACGACTCAGCTCGTGTTCTTTTTGCGATCGAAAAATCTCTTCTTAGATCTCTGATGAAATGAGATGCCGCGTTTTAATGTTCATCGAGTGGAAAAAAGTAAAAAAGTTTCCAACGTCCCTTCTGTGCACTTCTTCCCTCCTTTTTTTCATGGAAGCTTACACAGTGACGTAGAATTAAAAAAATATTTTATTATAGGATGAATTAAAACAAAAGTCAAGTAGTTTGAAATAAGGGAGGAAAGATAAGTGTTTTATTAAGCATTGACGAGGAAACTGAAACGCTATTATAGGACAGACGGAGCACTGAACGGTATGCGCACAAGTGATTTATTTATGACCCATAACCAGTAATTCGCTATTTCTAATCTAAGTTATTAAATAATTTTCAAAGGAATAAAAATGAAATCAATCTCCATGTAAGCCTTAAACCAGTATAGCCAAGGTTTTTTGAAACCTCTCTTTTTGGCATTTTACGGCATCTCACCGCTCTAATATGCTTTGAATAATTTTGAAATATTACTTTTCATATGTAATTGAATCCGGCGCAGACGTGAATCATTAATACATTGCGATCGTCAATGATTCCTGGGTCTCAGATAGGTTTTTATGCCAAAAAGGGTGTCAAAAGTCCATTATTTGGTATTCTACCGCATCTCATGTCTCTAATATGCCTTTCATCATTTTGAAATATTACTTTTCGCATGCAATTGAACCAATCATAGACGTGAATCATCAATTCATTGCGATCGTCAATGATTCCTGGGTCTCAGATAGGCTTTTATGTCAAAAAGGGTGTCAAAAGTCCATTATTTGGTATTCTACCGCATTTCACCTCTCTCATATGAGTTTAATCATCTTGAAATGTTACTTTTCGTATGTAATTGAACCGACCACAGATGTGAACCATCAATTCATTGAGATCGTCAATGATTCCTGGGTCTCAAATAGGTTTGCATGTCAAAAAAGGGGTCAAAAGTCCATTAATTGGCATTCTACCGCATCTCATGTCTCTAATATGCCTTTGATCATTTTGAAATGTTACTTTTCGGTTGCAATTGAACCAATCATAGACGTGAATCATCAATTCATTGCGATCGTCAATGATTCCTGGGTCTCAGATAGGCTTTTATGTCAAAAAGGGTGTCAAAAGTCCATTATTTGGTATTCTACCGCATTTCACCTCTCTCATATGAGTTTAATCATCTTGAAATGTTACTTTTCGTATGTAATTGAACCGACCACAGATGTGAACCATCAATTCATTGAGATCGTCAATGATTCCTGGGTCTCAAATAGGTTTGCATGTCAAAAAAGGGGTCAAAAGTCCATTAATTGGCATTCTACCGCATCTCATGTCTCTAATATGCCTTTGATCATTTTGAAATGTTACTTTTCGGTTGCAATTGAACCAATCATAGACGTGAATCATCAATTCATTGCGGTCGTCAATGATTCCTAGGTCTCAGATAGGTTTTCATATCAAAAAAGGGGTCAAAACTCCATTATTTGGTATTGTACCGCATCTCATGTCTCTAATATGCCTTTCATGATTTTAAAATGTTACTTTTTGTATGTAGTTGAACCAATCATAGACGTGAATCATCAATTCATTGCGATCGTCAATGATTCCTGGGTCTCAGATAGGCTTTTATGTCAAAAAGGGTGTCAAAAGTCCATTATTTGGTATTCTACCGCATTTCACCTCTCTCATATGAGTTTAATCATTTTGAAATGTTACTTTTTGCATGCAATTGAACCAATCATAGACGTGAAGCATCAATTCATTGCGATCGTCAATGATTCCTGGGTCTCATATAAGTTTTCATGTCAAGAAGGGGGTTAAAAGTCCATTAATTGGCATTGTACCGCATCTCATGTCTCTAATATGCCTTTCATCATTTTGAAATGTTACTTTTTGTATGTAGTTGAACCAATCATAGACGTGAATCATCAATTCATTGCGATCGTCAATAATTCCTGGGTCTCATATAGGTTTTCATGTCAAAAAGGGGGCTAAAAGTCCATTATTTGGCATTCTACCGCATCTCATGTCTCTAATATGCCTTTCATCATTTTTAAATGTTACTTTTCGTATGCAATTGAACCAATCATAGATGTGAATCATCAATTCATTGCGATCGTCAATGATTCCTGGGTCTCATTTAGGTTTTTACTCCAAAAAAGGGGCCTATGATAGATTATGGAAAAAAAAATTATCTTAGTTTGTTAGTTTTAAGATCTTTTTTTTATTTTATTGAAAGATTGTATACCTACTTCTTCTTAAGGATAAGTGTATAAATCAGCTGAATAAATTATATTCAACTGCATTTTCAGTGAATATATTAATACTTGCATAAAGACACAACATCTGTACCTACATTTTATATCCATTTTTTACTAAAAGTATACCACAGTTCAGCTTGAATACACGTTTAATTAAATATTATTGCTTAATGTTATTCAGTTGTAGTGCTATTTCGATGTAAAATTAAAGTGTACAATATTTTTGAAATTAATTTCACTTTTGCAATACGTTAACCAGAACTCCTATAAAAAGAACTAACTAAGGAAAACCTAAAGGTTGTGCCGCCCTTGAAATAACTCCATAGGACTGTTTAACCTGACACCAAGAGTCCAAACGAAAAAGGGAATTTAATTAAGTGAAATTACGCTGCTTGTAGTTTAATTATGTTCGGTATCAGAGTTTTTGGTGCAAGCCGAGGGTGAAGGGAGACAGAGAGGGGGAGGGGGCGCATTCACACCATCGCATCTGGCACCCCCCCGTTTTCGATGCGTTTCAACGATCAAAAAGATTCTCACCCCCGAAAAGTCATTCCTTAGTCTTTGACGTTTTAGATGCCCCGTTATTGCTTTTCTGCTTATAAACAATTTGTTATTTTTTTTACAGTAGGTCCTTTATTCGGTGCTACATTTGGAACGAACGGAGCCTACAGTTTCTCAGTTCCTGGATTGCCTGGATCGGCGGCACATGCGCTCGCGAAATCCGGTTTCCTATTTGACCACGGTAAGTTTTTAAGGCATAATATATGTTAAAATCGAGTTTTATACCTTGACAGGAATCCGATAAAAATTTAGTCAGTTTAAATACTATATGGGGTCGAGGGGGGATGGAAGGGGGTGAGGAAGAAAATTGCGCAGAATATTTTCCGAATTGAGCGTCGCGTCGCGGCGTTTACGAGCTGGGCGTCTCGACGAACGTCTTCGAGGCTCCGCCTAGGGCCGCCTTCTACTTCCTAAATAGAACAATTCACTCCGTTTTACTCCTTTTTTTTTTCGTTCCGTTTCTGGAAATACTGTGTATACAATGTATTATCCACTGTATAGTTCGAGGAAAACGGCAAAATATGCGACTTTTTTATTTTTCTTGGCTACATTGTCTGGAAAGTGTCGTTTGTCTGAAACCGTTTGAACTTTAGCTTTGAAAAACACTGGTGACAAGTAATACCCTAATAGTAATAATAAGCATTCTTAAAATTTCAATGGGTAACTAAAAATATTTCGGTCATCCTCCACTTAATTTATTTAAAAATTATGTTTCGGACATATAGCATGTCCATCATCAGGGATAACAAATTAAGGGGTTCCATCAAATCAAATTAAATTTTATTCAAATTTAAATATTCATACAATACACTTGAGTTCTATAGACATTGTTTTTTTTATCAAAAATTTCTAGAGGTTGATACCCCTGTATGTGCACTGAAATATTACTTATATACTATTTCCTAAAAATCTAAATGTATCATATCATGTGTATCACTTGTAAATAAATAGGAAAATGAATGAATATTTTCCTATTTATTTACAAGTGTGGAATTAAGTCCTATTTTTCTACCCTATGACATAAGTTTAGAAAAAGCTTCATAATTGTTTACAATAAAGTCCTTACACCTCTCATTAAAAATCTTAATCCTACTTATAGTTTTAATTTTATTTGGTATTAAGTTGTATTAATTTGGTGCTAAATAAATTGCAAATTTTAAATTTATAATTTTTGTATTTGGTGGTATAATTAAGTGTCTATTAACATTTGCTCTTGTTTGATGATGATGGTTTACGAATTTTTTTAGTGTTTCTTTTTTATGTATATAGGTACAAATATAATGTATGTATAAACAGTCTAAGTTGCAGATGTCGCTGTTATAAAATGATTTAGTTGGATATCGCCTATCTTTCCGAAAAATTATCTTTAATATGGAGTTTTGAAATACCCGTAATGGTTGTAAATTACTTTTGTATGTTTTTTTGTACCGCAGCAATGATTCCACCAGAGATTTGTATACTAATTTGATCACTTTAATGCAGAGAAATTCTCTAAGAAGATAAAATTTATGAATTAAGGTGCGAACTTTTTTTGTGAGATATGATATATGTTCTGTCTATTTTAAATGCCGATCAATAACTTTTCCTAAATATTTAGTTTTCTTTACCTCTGGTATAAAACAGTGGTTTTTTTCACTTGTCTGAATTTCAGTAACATTCGGTTTACTTGTGCTTGTTAGCGAAAATGCAATATAATTTGTTTTGGATAAATTTAGGAATAATTTAAAGGAGTCTAACCATCCAGCGCAACACTCTTTGCTTTGCCCCTTCCCATGTCTTACCAGTAAAAACAAGTACCGTATCGTCAGCATAGGATCAATACATCTTATAGATGTAGTGCCTCAGACAAGGTTAAAACGAATTAAGATACATGAGAATAGGACCAAACTTGGATCTACAAAAACCTTGAAAATTACATCATTACGACAATCTTCTTAAAATTATTTTTCTAAATAATAGACTACTTAGTAATTTACAACTCGATATATATTATATTATTAAATAATACATTTATTTTAAGCTAAAACAAAAATTACTGTGATTGCCAAGTAAATAATAAATTCAAAAAATGCAGAAACTACATAAATAATTTAGTAAAAATCGAAATTTAAAAAATACCAAAAAAAATTATTTGCAGAGGAAATATTCCCGAAAAATAAAAAATCCCAAAGATGAGATGATTTTGGCCTCAAAAACAAGTTACTTATTTTATTGGGTATTACGTCACTCATAGCAAAAATCAATTTAGAAAATACTATCTCACCCGCTGAAAAATTGAAAAGAAGAAGAAAATAGACTTATTCACGTATTTACAAGAAATATGAACTTAAATCTGTAACGATACCGTTCGATATACTTAATTTAAGTTCAATAAGTTTTAAATACAATAATTTACTTGAGGTATAATATATGTTTTCTTTATATACAGTGCATCTCAACGTGAAGTTTGTATATACAGGGTTGCTCAAAAATAAATTACGACCATCAACTTAATTTTTCCAAATGAAAGCACCTTTTTTTATTTCATTTTTGAATTTCGCGTGGAATTCTACGTATGTTTCATGCATCATGTCCTTCCTATACCTAAAGTCAACAGTTATTGAAAAAACAGTTTATAGTGATTGCGGCACTAATTTTGTAAAAGCTCGTAAAATTTTCGATTCATTTGCTCGTGATGCAGTCGCTAATTACCAGATTAGTTGGCATTTCAATCCACCCTCTTCACCTCATTTTGGAGGTTTGTGGGAGGCTAATATTAAATCAATTAAAACTCATTTAGTTCGAGTCATCGGAGATCATATCCTGACCTATGAAGAGCTTTAGACTGTCTTTACCCAAGTTGAAGCTTTAATGAACTCTCGACCATTAACTCCTGTGATTTAGCCGCTCTTACTCCCGGTCATTTTTTGCTGTTGGAACCTCTAACAGCACCCCCTGAACCAAGTTTGGAAAATATTCATATTAATCGGTTATATCATTGGCAGTTATTAACCCGCTTGCAACAAACCATATGGTCTCGATGGTCTCACGAGTATCTTCATACTCTTCACCAGCGCACAAAATGCCATCAGTCTTCCCCATCTTTACAACCTGGGTCACTTGTTGTCATAAAACAAGACCAAATCCCGCCACTTCAGTGGCCGCTAGGGCGAATTTTGGACCGTGTAGTAATGGAGCTGTAAGAGTAGCTAAAGTTAAAACGTCTACTGGCACTTTTAAAAGGCCCGCGGTCAAACTTTGTCCTCTGCCGGTAGAATAAAATTGCGCTTTGGTCGGGCGGAAATGGTCCGTCCACATTTAGTTTGTGAACGTCCAAATAGTTTAATTTTTTTCTTTTTATAATATTTCTTTGTTTTTCTGTCCAAATTAAAACTACCATTTCATTTAATTTAATTTTCTCCTTTTATTATAACCAATTTAGTAAATATTTTCTAAGTCTTAACAACAACAAATCTGCGCGTGTACGATAGCCTTTAAATTTCCAAATTTCTTTGGTTTGTGCTGAACGGAGACCAGAGAGAAGACTTACTTCCTTGTTAGTACTTTTACGCAAAGGGGCAATTTAAAATGGGATAGTTCCAAGCACCTATTATAAGTACAACTCCATATGGATCGCTATAAACATATACACTATCTTAAATATTGATAAACCTAAAAGAAGAAAAAACGTACAGGGAATTAATATGTAAAGGATATTATTCACCTTTTCTTGGGTTTTTGAGGTCCTATCCATTGTTTGAGTTTTATCAAAGTTTGTCTTAAATCGTTGGCCTTTCGTCGATTTCAGAAATATTGGTCTCTCTAGATCCTTATGCAGGGCAGCCTCTATCTCTGCCTTGGGATCATCCAGAAATTTTAGCGTAATTTTGTTGTCTTAATCTTACCGCATCACAGATCGTGATTTACTTATCAAACCCGCAACCACTCTCAGTGATTAAACCCGAATTAGAAGACCCAAGAAGTCCAGAGTACGGATCTTTAAAGGCTGTTTTTTCGACCTGTCCACAGTCCACTTTAAATCTCTCACTGAATTGTCTAAATCCATCTTGTGCTTAACTAAAAATATAAGTAACAATTGAAAAAAAAAAGAAAAAGTTTTTTTTCTAACCAGATCAACCATTTCTATTGATATCTTGGTCTATTTTATTGGGGTAATATGCATTTCAGACCGACTGCAGGCAAGAATTGAAAAAAAAATTAATTAAGTAATTAAAACCTGTTAAGATCTGCAATCTCGCAAGAAGCGATTAAAGAATCAGTGTTAAATTTCAAAGAAGAAGATCCGATTGAGACGGTCGAATCGGGTCGAGTCGTAGAAGAAGAAGAAGTCGAAGAAGTGAAAAGGGTATACAAGATGTTTTTGCGATCGCGGAATCTGGTCGTGAGCCGTGAGAGACAAAGCGACGACATTGTTTAGCACGGCCCGGCATCAAAAGGGCCGGTTAATCACACCTGGCTCGAATTCGAGTCATTTTTATTCTTTTCCTCTGATGAACCGTCCTCGCGGATACTTCAGCCACCTATACCATTAATCAACTGGAAATATTTCTATAAAACATCTTTTTATGGCTTCATGTATACACATACCCCGCGCGTCTTCGGCTCCTCAGACAAAAAACGCCGTAATACAATTATTTCGTTACAATGTCGACGGCAATGGGTTCATCTTGAAGAATAAATGATGACACTCGTATAATAACGGATTATGTGCAGCAAAGCTTCGGCTCTATGTATAACATAAGCAATAACGTTTCGTAACATGATGGGGAGGACAACGAAATCCGCATGAAGTCGACCGAAACGGTTTGAAAATCTCCTGCAATGCGTCCGCTTTTTATAGCGGCTGTTAGCTCAATCACATTCCGGGCGTTTCGCAACTTTATCCATTGTCACAAATCGCGTTTGGAGCGACCACGGCTCCGCAATTACCTAAAGGCATTTATTGGAGGAGTAGAATACGACATTCGGACCACGAACTTCACCGCAATAAATTGAATGCTCTTTTATTACAGGTTTTTTTTTAAATAAAATTACAGGTTTTGGCTAAATATTTTAAGTCTGGGCGATAGTCCTCCACCTCTTCTGTCATTCATACAAACCAATGAGAGACAAGTTTAATTAATCACTATACAGGGTGTCATTGAAATGGTGTAAAAAAATTCGGGGGGTGATAGTACTCCTAAAAATTTTAAAAAAAGTTCCTATAACTATAGGGTGGAAAATGCATATTAAGGGAGTTAGGGGCACTGAAAGGGTAAATTTAAAAAACAGTTTTTTGAAATTGTAGGCTTAAAAAACGAGATAAAATTTCGAAAAAAAATCCTCTGCCATAAATTTTGACCCAAAATCAAATGGTGATACTGAAAAATAATTTGGAAAATCGGAAAGGGTAGTTTTTGCAAGGGTAGGGGGTTAATTCGTGAATAACTTTTTTTAGGTTATTTTTTTCGCAACGTGGGTTCATTTTTTAAAAACTACATACTTTTTCCTACAAAAAAGGTACTCTTGTTGCACATCGCCCAGAACGATGGTTTTCGAGAAAATTGAAGGCAAAAAGTTTGCTCTGATGGGCTGCTAACTGGTTAAACAACATAAACTTATGAAAGTTATGGGGTTTCAAAAGTAAACAAGTAGTTATTAAATAATTAATTGAAAAATCTAAATTTCATGATTTTTAAAACATCGTATTGCTTTAAAAAAACGAAATAAACCAATTACCAAAATTCCTTATTAAATGCATACTTATTTGATTCATTAGCCTAGTTTACACCGCGAGTACCAAATATTCAATACGTTTGACACCTTTTGAAAAGTCGCTTTTTATTTATAATAATAAACATTTTAGGCTAAATGGTCAAAGTTACCTTAATTTTCTAATACATGATCTACCAGCACTTTTGGAGGAAGTTCCCATAGCACAGAGGCAGATCACGTATTTTATGCATGATGGTGCACCAGCTCATTTTCCGCTAGCGGTGAGGAATCATTTAAACCAAGTTTTTGAGAGGCGTTGGATAGGACGTGGTGGTCCACAAGCTTGGCCAGCAAGATCACCAGATCTTAATCCATTAGATTTCTACTTCTGGGACCACTTGAAAACTTTGGTTTACTCAGTGCCGATTAATACTGAAGAGCAACTACGTCAAAGCATTATCGACTGTTCCAATCAAATTCGTACAACCCCAGGGATATTCCACAGGGTACGCAGATCATGGAGAAGAAGAGCAGATGTCTGCATTGAAATGAATGGTGGTCACTTTGAACATTTACTATGAATGAATTAAGAAATGCATTATTTTAATAAGGAATTTTGGTAATTGGTTTATTTCGTTTTTTAAAGCAATAAGATATTTTAAAAATCATAAAATTTAGATTTTTCAATTAATTATTTAATAACTACGTGTTTACTTTTGAAACCCCATAACTTTCATAGGTTTATGTTGTTTAACCAGTTAGCAACCCATCAGAGCAAACTTTTTGCCTTCAATTTTCTCGAAAACCATCGTTCTGGGCGATGTGCAACAAGAGTACCTTTTTTGTAGGAAAAAGTATGTAGTTTTTAAAAAATGAACCCACGTTGCGAAAAAAATAACCTAAAAAAAGTTATTCACGAATTAACCCCCTACCCTTGCAAAAACTACCCTTTCCGATTTTCTAAATTATTTTTCAGTATCACCATTTGATTTTGGGTCAAAATTTATGGCAGAGGATTTTTTTTCGAAATTTTATCTCGTTTTTTAAGCCTACAATTTCAAAAAATCGTTTTTTAAATTTACCCTTTCAGTGCCCCTAACTCCCTTAATATGCATTTTCCGCCCTATAGTTATAGGAACTTTTTTTAAAATTTTTAGGAGTACTATCACCCCCCGAATTTTTTTACACCATTTCAATGACACCCTGTATTGGCACAGTTTTATGGTTTTGCTCTTATACTATTTTTCTGGCCTAATTCCTCTGTAAGCGTTTACAATAAATTTGTTATTATTTTTCTATAGCTTGTGGAGTTTATTGACTTGTAAAAAATATTTGTGTAAAATTACTTTAACCACCATTGATATTATATTGCTTTGGTTATTCAAGTAAATATTCCATAGAACGTTAGGTAAAATATTTACATGCCCTTACATTAAAATTTCACTTGTCCGTTATGTAATAAAAAATCCTTTTTAGTTCATGTATTAATTTTTAAAATTACATACAATTTAAGTAAAAATACATAATATGCTGTGTATTTCCACTTATTATTTTGTGTAATACCATTATTTAGTAATGGAAAATATTCATGGCTTGCTTGCAACTAGCCTCAGAACATTGAACACACTAGTGGTATAATAAATTATTTTAATTAGCAGAAACTTAGTTGCATTCTTTATTATAAAGCAAAAAAAATAGTGAAACTCGTTTAATAATCAAAACTATTTTGTGTATTTACACTAAACACTAATAATAATTAATATTTTTAATTTGGATTCTTTAAATCACCAAATTTCGACACACAGTTGCTGCTGCTGTAGATTTTGCCCAAAAATATTGTCGCGATAAAGGTATTTGGCAATTGCGCTCGTTTACTTTTGGATCTTGAATACAGTCACGAACTTAATAAATATACCTGGACTGCTGATGCATATGGCCACAATACCCAAAAATGACCACTGCATGGTGGCCGCCATTTTTATCCTTTTGATATTGGTCACTCTGAACATTTTCAGGGTTGGCAACAAAAAATATATTAAATAACCCTAATGAAGTTGACGACGCTGACGTTTGACGTGTCAGTATAGCGGATTGCCTAGTTTTTCGAGATTTGTAAACGACGCTTGGGTATATCGTCTGCAACTTCCTCCTTATTTAATACGTGGATAATGTATCACCATCCTTATTTAAACGTATTCGGTTCACTGTTTCTTAAAACTGATTGAATTATTGTAAATTGTCTGTCTGTGTTGTTTATGATAGAATAATATATTTTTACTATATTATAAACCTTTGCTAATTACAAACCCTCATAAACTCATCTATATTTTGATTTTTATAGATGGTTGTTCCTATTCATGTGGAAACACTGTACATAGAAGGAAAATAAAAGTCGTAATAGTAAAAATAGAAAAAAAATAAAAGCATTTTCAACTGAATTTGTTAAGTAAATACAAGCAAAAATTCAAGATTAACAGAATAATAAAACAAATATTTTAAAGTGTATGCATCTATCCCTTAAGTTAATTGAAACTTTGTCTCATTTTAGATGAGGATTTCTTTATTTCATAAATTTTAACGAAATTTTTAAAGTAGGAGACAAGAAAAATTACAAATCTAACGCATCTATCTTAAATTCTTAACTAAATGTAACTTTCTATTTTGTATTTTTGTAAACATAACCTCTCAAAAATTGTTTTGTTTCCCTACAATTGGCACAACTAAAATTTGTCAGAGTGACCAACATCGAAAGGACACAATCACGCAAAATGGCGGCCACCTAGTGGTGGTCATTTACTTTTCATTGAATTGGCAGTCCAGGTATATTTATTAAGTTCATGGATGCAGTATTCTGTATTAGTATTAAAAGGTTGTTTTGAGTGGTTTTAGTGCGTTTTTTAAATTAATATTAAGACTAAAAACTCCCTTTTTGCTGAAAAATGATAAAGAAGTCCGAAGTGAGTCACATATATTCGAAAAAAAGGAAATTCAGATCGTTCCTTTCACAGGCGAATTAGGTGTCATCCTTATAGATTATAAAATAATATAAAAGACGGCATATTTGTTCAAGTATCTATTAAGTATTGAATGCCAAAATATTAATAAAAATTTGTAATTAAGTATATTATTATAATGTAGTAAATTAATTAGAAAAAGAAAATCTTTAAACACACTTTGACAAAAATACATTTACATATTGTCTTACCTGATAACAACTTTGACAAAACTTTGAAGGTTGCATTATCCAAAACCTGATTAGATATAAACAGATTCCTTATAAAATATAGTGCGTCGCGTCAGGTGGCGCTAGTGCGCGAGAAAACACATAGATAGCGCGGTATTATTACATGGTCATTTATTGTTTGAAGTAAATTTACAAAATTTCACAAGGGTTTAGGTATATAATCTTAAAAAAATGTATAAGGATTTTACAGGTAGCTATTGAAAAATTTTTTAATTAATTAAGATAGTAAAAATTAAATATAACGGCATGTATTTTTGGTGCAAAATGATCATAGTGTACATGCATTTTTTATAGTGCAACTCTTCACTTTTTTGTAACTGAAAGGGATGTTTAATTACATGCATTATTATTGGATGTTTGGAGATTTCCCTCCTATTTACCATATTTCCTTATTACTCCCTTAATCATAAATTGTATTTTTCTGTTATAACAATTCAGTCCAGTTAAAAAAAGGTCAAAATAGATGTACGTACGCCCTTATACTTTAGAAATGTATCTATGTTATTTTTAATTTTTTTTGTTTTTAAATAACCTAAAAATCATCTCAAATTTGAGACTTCTGTTGGCAGCATTGACTTGCATCAACCGACTGCAAGTATTTGCTTAATATCTGACAATAAAAAAAAGGTCGTTTGGACTGAGAAACTGGTTTCTTTTCGGTCCCATATGCCGGGAAGACCTTTTATAAAACCAAAACATTTATCACTATCAAAAAAGTTAATTAATTTTCGTGGATCCCTATCGGACCGCAAACAAATTTTCTGACAAATAGGCAGTCAAATTAGCATATAAAAAGTATCGCGAGCTAAAGAGAGAAAAAGAGGAGAGAGGTCGTAAGGGGGACGGTAATAAGGCCCTCGATACCTTATTATGTCATAATGGCCCTAGTAACTACCCTCTCTCAAGGAAGTGCCCCATTACAAAGGATATGCAAAGAACGGTGTTTGTTTATATCGCGTCCTGGAGAATAGCATGTGTACCCATATGTCAAGCTCCCTCGTTATCGGATCACTTTCCTCCAGATTACCGCGATCCCGGCAATCTAAGCGACAAAGATACCGAACGTGGCCTCGAGATCGGCAAAAAAGAGACGGAGAAAATATCTTTAGCCACGAACTGGCAAGAAAATTGCTTTGCAGGAATATGTTCCCGTTCCGCTTCACCTTATATCCCGTAGGATGCGCGGATTACTTATTCTCTAATATATTTAATCGAGATGAGGATACACCGACATGGGTTTTACGAATTTCCATCTTAGGGTGAACGAAATGAGGTTTGCATGCGCCAATTTAGAAATATTACTAGATTGTAAAAAAATTTATACAGAGATGTTTTTTTTTTGAGTATTGCCATAAAAATCACTGACCTATGCCTTGAAATTAAGCAAATTTAGTTTGGTCTTCTTAGTTGAGTGTACTTAATAAAGTAGTGGATATTATTAATAATAATAATAGTAATGATTTTATTTTTGCAACTTAATAAGTTAGAGTTAAAAATTATTGTATCTTAAACATAATTGTACTAAAATTTCTAGTAATATTTTTTGATACTGAGATAAGTTGCAATTTCCTTAAAATTACTTTTGTAAAAATTAAAAAGAAAATTTATTGCCTGGAAATACCATATTATCTGAATGCTTTATTTCAAGTCACTTAAATAATAAATTTAAAAAAAAATTCCAGAGAGTTGAAATTATGTTTTTTCAAAAGTTTAAAATAAAATTAACTGGCTAGAAATACCAAAATATCTGATTCGAAAGGCTATACTTCAAGTGCCTGGAATAGTAGATTAAAAAAGTTATTCTCCTGATCCTATTTAAAATTTTAAAAAAAATTGGTTTTTAAAATTGCCTGCTTTTGGAAATTGCCTGGAAATGCCAGATTATTTGATTTGGAAGGTTGCAATTGATATGCCTGAAATAATAAATGAAAAAAAAATTCCAGGCACTTGAGATCCTTTATACTGAAAGCTCTATATTGCATGAATAATGTGCAAGTTGACAAAAACTTTGAAACAAAATAAAATATTTAAAAAATAGCTAAAAAACGAGTTTTAAAGATGGAAATTACAAAAAAACAACTGCTTGAAAAACAATTCATTATTTGCGTCAAAAGTTGATAATTACACTACCTAACATACCTAACAGGCAGTTGAGTCCTATTTAAAATTTAAAAAATTCGTGTTTTTCGAAACAATCTACTTTTGCAAAAATTTGAAACAAAATTAGCTCCCTAGAAATTCCAGATTATCTGATTCGAAAGCTTTTATTTCAAGTGCCTGAAATAGTATATTTAAAAAATTCTTCTCTTAAATTTCAAATTTAAAAATGTTCGAAATTATCTGCTTAGAAATGGTCGATGTTCTGAGTCGAATGGTTTTATTTCAAGTGCCTAGACTAATAAATTTTAAAAAATTCTTCCAGGCAGTTGAGATCTATTTAAAATTTAAAATATTCAGTTTTTTTGAATAATTTGCTTTTGGTAAAATAAAAAAACAAAATTAGCATTTTGAAAATACCGGTTTATCTGGAGGTTTTATTTCAAGTGCTTAGAATAATAAATTTAAAAAAATTCCTCCAGGCAGTTGAAACCTATTTAAAATTTAATAAAATCAGTTTTTCAAAATAACCTACTTTTGGTAAGATAACAAACATAATTACCAGTTTATCTGAATGTTTTATTTCAAATGCTTGGAGTAGCAAATTTAAAAAAATCTTCCAGGCAATTGAGTCTTTTTTAAAACTAAAAAAAAGGTGTTTTTTTTTTAATAATCTATTTTTGAAAACTTTCTAAAAAAATAGAAATTTCAGAAAATTCGCTAAAAATTCCAGATTATATGGCATTTTTATTTAAGAGATCAGGTATTTCAATGACATTTTTTTATTCCATAACAATATTTTTAATTCTTCGATTTTGAAAGTTGATTATTTGGAAATGATTTTTTTTTTCTTATTTTATAGTTAGAGTTGTCAAATTACGCAACTTTGTATAGTATTTCCTATTTAGGTCTGTTTTTTAGTTTTTTTATGTCTTTAAATTCTTAATACAATTGACTATATTGATGTTGTATCAGTCCCTATTAAGACCAAAAATGTTATTAAATTATTTGATATGTATCCAGTCTCTAAATTGAGCCATGAAATTGTGCTCGGAGTTGATTTTTGAAGCGGACATGCGTCATGGAGAGTGCTTCTTTTCCTCTGAAATGTCTAGTAGGACGCAAATTAATTACATCTATGAAGAATTTTATATATAAATATGTAATACAAAAAGAATTTTATACGTTTAAATATTATTAATAAAATCAGCTTTTATTTATGCGTACTATTTTGAACAACAGTGATTTCGCAATAGAATTTTTTACTGATAAGCTATGTGGGGTGAGTGGGGGGGTCAAGGGTAGTGATGTTAAAAATCGTTTTTTTTTGCAATTAATAATTGCCTTAGAGGAAAAAGTGAAATTTATTAAATAATTCACTTTTTCAGGTTACAGAAAATTAACAATAATTTGTTTATTTTTTATGGCACACAACCTAATAATAATCCTATTTTAGTACTAAATGTTTATTAATTACATATATATAATTATATTAAATTTAAATAAACAATCTGCGTTATTAGAGTAGATATATTAACGATGAAACCAACTGGTATTCATACGTATTATTTTGAAAAATAGTGATTTTGCAGAAGAATTTCTTACTGGTAAGGTATGTGGGGTGGGTGGGGGGCTTTAAGAGTAGTGATGTTAAAAATCGTTTTTTTTGCAATAAATAATTGCCTTAGAGGAACAAATTTAATTTATTATATAATTTATTTTTTCAGGTTACAGAAAATTAACAATAAACAAACTGTGTTATTAGATTAAATATATTAACGACGAAATCAACTGGTTTTCATGGGTATTATTTTGAACAACAGTAATTTTGCAGAAGATTTTTTTACTGGTAAGCTGTGTGGGGTGGGTGGGGGGGGGTTTAAGGGTAGTGTTTGTCAAAATCATTTTTTTATCAATGTTTTTTGTCCCTAATATCGAATCTAATAATACTGTTTTTATATAAAATTTATATACAGTGCTTTCATTTCAAAACAATCCACCCTTAAAAAAAAAAAAAAAAAAAAAAAAAAACACGTCAAATTATATATACAGGGGGACGTTTAATTATGCATTTACTGAAGTTCTGTCAATTACCTCCCCACCTGCTTACATCATAGTAAGCAGCGTAAAATTCTCTAGTCAACGGTACCAAAAAAAATGAAATCGGTAAATGTATAAGATTTAACTAAACAAAATATCCCAGAAGAACTTCTAATGAACTAAGAATGTCATTTTTAGTTTTTTTAGAGTTTTATCGCATAGCATTAAGGTCTTTCACATTATCGATTTATGGTTGATATTTTTTAGTTTTCCAATTTTTTTTAAGAGACTAGTGCTCGGATATTATTAGTAAAAAAGCTTGTCTTTATTAAATTTGTGACAAACAAATAAACGGTTATAAATATAAACATGAACGTTAGATTTAACCGCAATAGTGTTAAATGTAGAGTAAAAGTATATAGATGCAGAGAAAGAAGAAAAGAAGGGAATTATTACCCCCCTATTTCCCTTTATATGTGTAGACAAGCCATAAACACGACATATATCGTGGCAGCGGCCTTTTTTGCTTAAGTCCGATACTTCGAATCGAGATAAAGCTTTAAAATATCGCCGCATTCTTTCTCCTTCAACCCTCGCTTTGTAGTTTTAAATTTAAACTATCTCTCTTTTTCCGCACAAACTCACTGAAATTTAAATTTGGCTGAAGGGGCCCGCAGACTTTTTCCTTTGTTTCCTATTGAATCTGATAACGGTTTTAGTCCGACCAATAAATCCTACCAGCTCGCGATCAACGTATGGTCTAAACAAGGTAAAACACATACGAGAAGGGATATTACCCTTGTTGGTCCTGACGGATTTGACATTAAGATACTGTCGTCACCGGGCATGATTTATTTCTTAGCAGGATTTGTCTTTTGCATACGGTTTTACTGTTTATTTTACCACTACTATTTTGCTCTTTTTTATTACACAAATTTAGCTCAATGGTTAAGAGTTTGACAACCATTTCTTATATTATATGTTGGTTGATTTACCGATGGTACGTTAGCCGTATATGGAAAACGTAACATAGCATTTTTCTGAACATTTGGTCTCAAATTTGAACTTTATTTTAAGAGACAATCTTTTTAAATTTAACTTCCCCTAGTCTGATTTAATCAGCATTATATAGCGTCGTGGAAAATTAATTTAAGTCTCAATCAATTTTTGTCAATGTAACACCTTTTATTTTATTTTATATTCTAATGGACATTTAAATTATCTTTAATTGATTATAACATATTCCTATACTTAAATATGGTTTAATAAATGACAGTGAAATTTTTAGTTAAAGTATTACCGTTATGTTTAATTAAAAAAAAGGAATATACAACCAATGGATGAAAAAAGCTTATTTATACTATAAAATACTTCGCTATAAAATACGTAAAAGTAAAACAAAAACTTTTTAGTATAGGACGTTTTTGAAACGGTGTTCAGTTAAATTACTTCAAGAATATATATAGAAAGGTTCGGAATTTTATTTCCACTGCTTTTTGAGTTATGGGCATTTTTTTTTAATTTTTGAAAAAAAAATTACATTTTCTAAAAAACGCTGAAACAGGTATCTAGTCAAATTATTCCAGGAATATGTGTGGAAATTTTCGGAATTTTGTTGCCACTATTTTTTTATGAAAAAAAAAATTGTGAAATTGTGGAAAAATTTTTTTTTTTAAACTGTACATTTTTTGAAAAATTGAAAAATGCATCGTTAAATTATTGTCTTACGTGTAGAAATTTGAAATATTTTATTTTTACTGCTTTTTGGAGATATAAATACCTACTTTGTGAAATGATTGGCAAAAAAGTCGACCTTTCCAAAAATAATTTTTTTTCTCAATTTTTTTTTTTTTGAGAAACGCTGGAGTAGGTATCCAGTCAAATTATATTAGGAATATATGTAGATATTTTTTAGTTTTTATTTCAACTAGTTTTTGAAATATGGGCATTTTATGAAATTTTTGGAAAAAATCGAACTTTCCAAAAAATATTTTTTTCTTGAAACCCTGTTAATTTTTTAAAAAACGCTAAAATAGCTGTCTACTCAAATTATTCCAGGAATATGTGTACAAATTTTTAAAATTTTTATTGCTACTGGTTTTTGAGTTATAGATATTTGGAAAAAACTCGACCTTCCCAAAAATAATTTTTTTTTTCAAAATTCTGTACACTTTTTGAAAAACGTAAAAAATTTTATTCTTACTGTTTTTTGAAATATGGGCATTTTGTGCAGTTAGAAAAAAAATGCACTTCTCCAAAAATATTTTTTTTACCAAAATCCTGTTACATTTTTGAAAATCGCTGAAAGAAGTGTGCAATCAAATTGTTCCTGGAATATCTATAAAATAAAATTTTATTGCGACTGGTCTTTGAGTTATGGGCATTTTTGAAAAAATCGATTTCTTGAAAAATATTTTGAAGAATTTTTTTTTTCTTGAAACCCTGTTAATTTGTTGTAAAACGCTGAAATGTGTGTCAAATCAAATATTCTCAGGAATACGTATAGAAATTTTCAGAACTTTATTTTTATTGGTTTTTGAGATATTGGCACTAATTATTAGAAAAATATCAACCATTCTAAAAAAAAAAAATTCTTAAAATTTTGTTGATTTTTGAAAAACGCTACCTATGTGTAGTTAAATTATTTCGGGAATTTGTATAGAATTTTTTTAAATGTAATTTTTACTGGTTTTTGAGTAATGGACATTTTCTCAATTTTTGAAATAAAGAATCGATTCCTTAAAATTTTTTTTAAACTCTATTAATTTTTTACAAAATGCTGAAGGGTGGTGTCTGGTCAAATTACACTTGGAATATGTGCAGAAAGTTTCAGAACCTTATTTCTACTGGTTTTTGAGATATGGGTCTTTCATGAAATTAAAAAAAAAGCATCGACCCTCTCTAAAAAAATTTTTTTTCATAACCCTGTATCTTTTTTCAAAAACAGTAAAATAAAAATATTTAAAATTATCAAATTTTACGATAATAAGTATTTATTTCTCAAACGGCGGCTACTTAGGTATAGGAATATGTTATATTAAATTAAAGGTATTTTAACTGTCCATTAAAATATAAAATGAAATATAGGGTGTTCTATTTAAAAAAATGAACTTTTCATTTTAGTAAATGAGAGAATTTATAAAATCAGGCTATGGAAAGTAAACCATGATGGAAGTATTATTAGAAAAGACTTGAATTAAAGCAGTCATTTAAAATATCTAAAAATATATCATATATTACCAGTTTTCTATATAAGCGACAACGCTGTAATGTTGAAAATCAGTCAGTCATCCTGTATAACAAATTAAAGGTGTTCTCCATAACAATTTCATAGTTGATAAGTGTACCAAAGATAAACATACATTATAGTAAAAAATTTCATTAATCAGGCTCATTCATCCACACCCCGTCAAAAAAAAAAAATAAAATTATAAAACAATAATTGGATTAGATTCTCTTACATCCGTTCGGCCACCTGCCGCCTGGGCGTGAAAAAAAAAAAACACGAAAAATTCATCGAAACAAATTTCCAACCGAAAGTGTTTTAATCGAATTTTCTCGGAGAAAGAATCCGCCGGGGGTACGTTCGACTGCACTTTGATTGGCCGGGCTTTCAAGGAAATTGCCAGGGTTGTTCGAAACAATTTCAAGAGACAGCCAGAGAGTCGAGTTAAGAGTAATTAGGTAAGGTAATCGTGTGGGGTGCTGAGATTTGGTTCAGTAGTGCCTATTAGCAATCCGGGATGTGTCGCCCTGCACTTTAGAGGGAGAGCATTGGTGGAGTTTTAAGGGTGGCAAAAAGAAAAAAAACCCTTAATATAAAAAAGTCGGGACTTTTTCTCATTTATTATATATATTGAAAGCTCTATATTGCCTGGATAATGTGAGTTTGAAAAATTGACATATAAAAATTATTAAAAAAAAAACAGTTGCCTGGAAAAAAATTAATAATGATGCCAACTGCTTTAAAGGATCAGATTATCAAGAATTTATAATTGCACTGTCTGGAATAGAAAATTAATAAAATTCTTTCAGGCAGTTGAGACCTGTTTAAAATTAAAGCAAACATGTTTTTGAAAAATGCCAATGCCATTAAAAAGAATGAAAGTTTTAAGAAAGAAAAGAAGAAGTTTTATTTCAAGTGCTTGGAATAATATATTTAAAAAAATCGTCGAGGCAATTGAGCCTTATTTAAAATTTTCAAATTGTGTTTTATCAAATAATGTGCTTTTGGCAAAATTAAAAAGAAAATTTGCTTCCAGGAAATCCGATTATTTTAAGGTTTTATTTCAAGTGCCTGGAATGGTAAATTAAAAAAATTCTTCCAGGCAGTCGAGTCCTATTTAAAATTTAAAAATCAGGTTTTTCTTTAATAATCTGCCTTTGGCAAAATTAAAAAGAAAATTAAGTCTCTTTGATTCGAAGGGTTTTATTTCAAGTGCCTGGAATAATTAATTAAAAAAATTCTTCCAGGCAGTTGAAACCTATTAAAAATGTTAAAAAATCGGGATTTTCAAAGTAATAACTGCCTGGAAACATTGTTATAAGTTTGGAATATATTTCATGTTATTTACTCAAAATCTGTATGGCAATATGGCATCATGTTTTCTATCTATCATTGTCAATGCAATAAGGAATACAAGATTATCTTAGTTCAAAAGGTTTTATTTCAAGTGTCTAGAATAGTCAATTTAAAAAATTCTTCCAGGCAGTTAGGTACTACTTCAAATTTTTTTAAAATTGAGTTTTTCAATACAGTTTGCTCTTTAAAACCTAAAAAAATAGTTTTTAAAGGCTATATATCAACTCTCTGAAAGAGAAAATGAAAAAAAAAATTCAGGCACTTGAATACGTATTGGAAAATCGTCCAATGCCTGGAATAAGAAACAAAAACTTATTTCAACTGCCTGGAAAAGATTAATACTTAAATCTGCTGTCTGAAAGTTCCAGAATATTGCTCCAGGAAGTGCCTAGAAAAAAAATTATAAAAACGTGACCTATTTAAAAAACAGATTAAATTGCTTGGAAAAAATTAATTATTACATCAAATATTTGCTTTGAATACTGATTGTCTAGAAAAAAAAATTAAATTCATGTTAACCACGTTAAAAAAATGAACAATGGCATCAATTGCCTGAAATAAGAAATTAAAAATATTCTCCCAGGTATCTGGAATAATAAGCAAAAAGGAAATCAGGCTTTTAGAGAAAAAATGTCTAAGAAAAAATTAATTATTAATGCCTGGAATCTCCTGAATATTTGTTTCAGAACATTTAAAAATCGACTTAACTACCTGGACAAAAATAATACTAATCTGCACTGCCTGGAAATATAAGTTATATCTCGAAATAAGAAAGAAAAAAAAAAATTCAGGCAGTTAAAGTTCATCTAATAATCATAATAAAAAATTTAAAAAATTAATATTTAACCACCACCTAAAAAAAAGAGCAATGGCATCATTTGCCTGAAATAAGAAATGAATTCTTCTAGGCAATTGAACTCCGATTAAAAAATCATCAACTGCCTAGAATAAAAATTTTAAATGAATTTCAACTGCCTAGAACAAATGTATTTTATTAAATTAAAAAATATATTCCAAACAATTGATGTATTGAACTCCTATTTAAAATACCTCAAGTGCCTGGACTAAAATATTTTAACTGCCTAGAAAAAATTAATAGTTATCACCTATACACACCCAAGTGACATCAGCCAAATTTCTGATGGCTATAACTCAAAAGCTGTATTACTTACAAAATATTTGTAAAAGACTTTTTTAAAGGAAATTGCATGGACTAATAATAGCTTTTTAAGTCAGCCTTCTAGCGGAATTAGTTCAAAAGTTATCTTTTAAATTGTAGAAGGTGCTGTCCAAAGTACCACGTAACGTTGCCCGAACTTCTGAGTGCTGTAGCTCAAAAACTAGAAGAGTTACAAAATCGTTTTTGAAACGAAATTGTGTGAGCTATTAACACATCTTCACAATATGGTTCACGCATGCCCATAAAAGTCACAAGTTAATGCATGAAAAAATACTAATGATTGAGTTGCTCGCCGCCAATGCCAACTTCAAGCGGGACGTCATCAACTCCTGGGGCGTCAAGTGAGCGGTTAGCAACGAACGTTAAATAAACATTTAGCGTGTAACATTCGCATTCCCCTTTTCTCCCAAACTAATGTCTTTACGTCACTCACTGTGCGTGTAGTCTGGCACTGACCTATGACGCCCCCGTTTCCCTTTCCAGGCTTATAATGTAATTGGGATCCGAATGGGATAAATGTTACGGTTCGCAGCAAAAACACTCAACGTTTTTCCTATGATATCCCCTAGCTTCCTTCCATTTTTTTTTGACAGCAACGAAATCGACTGTGACGTTACCAAAGTGATATTTTATCAGGAGTCGTGTGCTTGTCCTTTTCCACCTTTTAATAAGCATATAAATCTTTCTTTTACCCCAAAAAGTCCGATATCAATTTAAGCCTCTGTTCTCGAAAATTTGCATTCGGCCCCTAAGAAGGTAATTGAATAATCACCTGTTAAGAATTCGGCTCTGAGATAAAAAGAGTCCCGGTGAAAAATACGGACTTAAGATTGCCTTCTGGTGTAATCTATTGCTCTGCAAAGGGGTCAGCCAAACGTAATAATAGGGTAAAGCGCGCTTTTATAAGGGGATTCGCATACTAAAACAGTGACGTCCGCCAAGGGGGATGAAACAGCTTTAAACCTTTTGATCTCTCAACCAATTTACATATTTAATGATTTTTTTCAAGATAGGCCGTAACGTCAAAAAATTAGTTGAAACTTGGAAAATTTTAGGTATACTGGCAACGTCTCGCATGGGTTTATTATAAAATAAACGTTGCCAACTCTTAAATTTTTTGGACTTTGTAGCCGGGAAGTATTTGTCAAATTTCTGGAATAAACTATCTAGAAAAGTCTGGAGCATTAGCAGGAAGAATATTTAATTGGCTTCGAATACCTAATGAAAAAACGATTTTCTAAGCTTGATGAGTGTTTCTAAAATCCAAGAGAATGGCTCCGAATTCCAATATCTAGAATATTTTCTACATCATTGTTTTATTTTATAACTAATGTCTGTATCGTCTGGAAGTAGTGTTTCTCGACTTTAATTGGTGTGATTATATAAGAAAAATATCACTTTATTCCCATCCTCTTTTGATTCTTAAACTGGGAGAAGGATATATAAATGAGAATTCAACTTTTTCCTCTTTTTCTTATATCATTGATTCATTTTATTATTAATGTATGGATCGTTTGGAAATAGTGTTTTTCGGGTTTAATTGGTCTGAATATATAAGAAAAATATTACTTTATTCCCATCCTCTTCTAATTGTTAGACTGAGATAGGGATATATAAGTGAGAATTCAACTTTTTCCTCTATTTCCTATATCATTGTTTCATTATTTTACTAATGTTTGGATTGTCTGTAAATAGTGTCTTTCGAATTTAATTGGTCTGATTATACAGGAAAAATATCACATTATTCCCATCCTCTTCTAATTGTTAGAGTAAGATAAGGATATACAAATGAGAATTCATTTTTTTATTCTATTTCCTATATCTTTGTTTCATTTTATTACTGATGCTAGAAAGAAAAATATCACTTTAAAGCACGGCGCCCACTGAATCGGCACCGACCGTTTTGGCACGGGCGCACAGTGTTGCGCCTAATGGACAAAAGTCCAAAAATAAAAGTCGGTCGATAATAAAATTAAGTACCGTACTATTTACAAAATAGCTGCAGACACTTATCACAAATATTTTTTTTTTATAAAATGCGTGTAAACAACGCAATGGAGCTCCGAAACTTTATCATTTAATTTGTTTATTTTGTCGCCATATAAAATACCCACACTTTAAAATAAGTATTTCTCCGGTTCTGTGCGTATAAGTAGAAAATATTATATTGTGTTATAGTGACCAAAGGTGCTTAGTTACATATAGGTATGTAGTGATTTATACTCACTTATTTAATATATTAAATACTTAATAAATGAAAAAATAGCAATATTTTAATATTAAGCTATCTTTGAGAAAACTTTTAAAAAAATGTCCGCCTCGACAATTTTTTGTATATTAGTACCTCAACTAGTGTACTTTATTACACTATGTTGTTTTCCTGCCCCAAACTGCCCCTTTTTTAGTTCTTAATTTTTTTAGATATGGCTTACACTATACCAAAAAGAGTTTTATTTGAAGAATGGTTGGTAAGCAATCAAAATGATAAGGAAAAAAATATTTTTTTGAAAATCAAATCAATATTAAATCTTGATGAAGATATCTGCAGTGAAACAGAAAGCCATTTAATTGACCAAAGTCATTTGTTTTGTATAAAAATGAAGGATTTATGGCAGAAAAGTCATCGAACCCGCAGCCAGTTAGAAAAAAATCACAGCCAATGGCTAAGTGGATCTATCACTGTTGATATAACTGAAGTTAACCAAGGGCCTTCACTTAGTCATGTAGAAGAAAGAAACTTAGTCGGAAGGCCTCGAAAATCATTCGAAGACTCTTCTTTAAAAACAAAGAAACGGAGAGTAGAGCCTTTGCTAAAAAACTATACCGTTGAAGAATTGCGTTTCGCTACAGAACACTGTATGGATTCTTTTAATGAAAAATTTTCTTCTGAAAAAAAATGTTTGAGTACTAAGCAAGCACTGGCTCTTTTTTATGATATTGATCTGTCAGTTAGAAAATACAACACTTTACGTTCTGTTGTAAATGCGCTACATCCTGATTGCTTCCCTGATTGTTACCGTGCCTTACTGCAAACAAAAAAAAAATATTTACCTAATAATATTACCGTAACAGAAATATCTGCAGAAGTTGGTCTTCAAGAATTGTTACAAAAAACAACAGACAGTATCCTTAATATTTCAAATTTAAATATTTGTCAAGTGTTCAATCTAAAACTTATTTGTAAGTGGGGTTTCGATGGCAGCTCGGGACACAGTCTATATAAGCAAAAATTTGAATCGGCATCTAATACAGATGAATATATGTTTTTAACAGCATTGGTTCCAATAAAATTAGTTGATAGCTGCAATAATGTAATCTGGTCTAACCCAAAAACAAATTCTACGTTTTACTGCAGACCCATCAAGTTCGCTTTTATAAAAGAAAATCCTGAAGTTGTTCGTCAAGAAGAAAATGCCATGGTTATGTCTGTAAACGAGTTGAAAGTTTATACTACTTCAATTGAAAATAAAGATTTAAGTATTTCCTACGAGATGATTTTGACTATGTTTGATGAAAGTATAGCAAATATTTTGTCCGAAACAAATTCATGTTCAAAATGCATCATTTGTGGAGCCACTCCCAAAGAAATGAACTCTGATACGGTTTTAGATAAATCTCCAGTAACCCAAAACTATCGTTTTGGCATATCAACTCTCCATTGCTGGATCAGGTTCTTTGAGTGTTTGTTGCATATTGCATACCGGTTGCCAATTAAAACTTGGCAAGTGAAAGGCGCAGAAAATAAAGCAATTACAGAAAACACAAAAAGGACCATCCAGGAGAATTTTAAGAGCAAAATGGGTCTTATAGTTGATAAGCCAAAGCCAGGATATGGCTCCACAAATGATGGCAATACTGCCAGGCGTTTTTTTCAAAATCCTGTTTTAAGCTCTCAAATAACCGGAATCGATAAAGAACTAATTGAAAAATTTCATTTAATTTTAAGAATTTTGGCGTCTGGTTGTAACATCGATATAACCAATTTTCGCATTTTGCTAAATGACACTCGTAGGTTAATACTTACATTTATATAGCTGGTACTATATGCCAAGTTCGGTGCACAAAGTTCTTGTGCATGGCTGTGACATAATTGATTTTTTTGAATTGCCTATTGGGCAACTTGCGGAAGATGCTTTAGAAGCAAGGCACAAAGAATTCAGAAAAATCAGATTATGTAACAGCCGAAAAACTTCACGGGTAAATGCCAACACCGATATAATTTCAACTCTTTTACTGACCTCTGACCCAGAATTATCTTCTTATAGACAATCTACTAAAAAAAATAAAAATATTTTGTATGATAATAAAATAAAAGAGTATATAATTATTGAGAATTCTCAGAACACACTGGTAGAATCTGTTTTTGGCTTAGAGCTATCTAGTTCCTCAAGTAGTGATGATGATCAGTCTGACTAGATTTTTGACTTATTTTTCTGAACTTTTTGTCATTTATGAAAAATAGAGGTAATGTAATATTTAGTACACTGAAGACTTGTTTTTTTTTTCATTATTTTTAAGCAAATACTTTTGTTTAATGTGTAGTTTGTAATATTTAGCATATAATTATTGAAAACTTGTTTTTTGAGCAAATACTTTTATTTTATTGTTTGTTATGAGACAAATATAAATTAATTCAGTTATTTTATTATTAATTGCTTTTCTAATTTGGGCGAGGAAAGTTGTGAGCAAACTCTTCTTGTTATATTTTTAACATTATTTTAGTAAAAAACTTCAAAAGAGTTAAAAAAAAATAAAATACAAAGTTTACTTTTTTATTTTAACAGCTTATTTTAATTTTGTCCAATTACCCCTATACCACGCAACACTGTGGGGCGGTACAATCAGCCGGATTTGCTTCACATGAATTCAAATGGGGCCGCGCGCATTGAATCGGTTCGGTACGTTCGGTCGGTTCGGTTTTCTCCGGCGACGATCTCCTATTGTGGGGAGGGCAACTTTTGCCGATTGCACCGAAAGCCTGCGACTATTTTGGCATTTTTTCGCATAGAGTGAGGAACTGTTTCAAAGAATTTTAAAAACCGCCGATTTGATAAATATGTTAAACGAAATTTTAATCGAAGCTGTTCACAGTTTTAGAATATTGTATGAGCATATTAAACAAAGCACATATTATCATGATAATTTAAGGAAAGATAACTCTTGGGAGGAGGTATCCAAATTAACTGGATGTTCAGGTAAGTGTCATGTATTATATCTTAAATCGGTGTTTTCGTTATTTACTGTTTTTAAGTTCGTATCATCAGGAGATTTTAAAATTGAGGATGCCAACTTGGTCGGCGAAATGTGCGAGTGTGAAAGCTCTCGTTTTGGCGTTAAGCTTATTATATAGTTTCAAATGCACGTTGGAATGTTATGTTATAATTCATTTTATTTGACTCGATACAGGGTGTCTCACAACGAATGCCTGCTATCTATTTCGTTTTTCTCGCTTTCGCAGCACAGTCTACTGCAATCATAACATCCTCTTCAGAAACTGCTAATTTTTTTTTTAAACGCGTAAACGGGAGCTTAATCACAATACTTCTATATGCTCGAATAGTCGAACCATTTTTAAACGTCGGCGTCGTCGTGTCTTCGTTCTGCCGATTGTATGAGCCCTAGTTACCGACTGAACGGACCGAACGTGTCGAACCGACCGAGCCGATCCGATTCAGTGGGCGCCCTCCTTAAGAAATAGCGAAAGTGGATCATCCAGAACTGCAGAAAAACCAAGAATCCAAAGTCATCAAATTTTAAAATAAAATGTGAAATTACTCTATCAAGAACTTCTTCTGCCTGTAATATAGAGGGTAGTCCAGTTCAAACGTCATTAATTCTAATATGTGATAAAGAATTGAAAAAGAAGTAGACTTTCAAGACTACCAACTCAATTTTAATTAAATTTCGCATGCAGGTTATTGTAGTGAATTGTCAATTTTTATAAAAATTGCCAGTGGCGTAACATAAGGAGGAACTTGGTTTTTTTGTCTCAAATCTGCGAAGAAATAGAATATTTTTTTATAAGAATTCAACTGTTAGATTCTCCATTTAATTTGAAACGAAAAGTTACTCTTGCAAAATTATGATTTAACGCGCTGTTTTTAAAATATTTTACTTTAATTATTTAGAAATACCTGACAAAATTTTGCAAAAATTTATAAAAAAAAAGGAAATCGGGCTTGGATTTGTAAAAAAGTTGAACATAAAAGATGATCAAATGTTACCTTAATTTGGCAAGTTTAATTTAAGATTCAAGTCTAATTTTCTTTCTTTTTTTTTTCAAGTTTTTGCAGCATTTTAACTGGCGTTTCTGTACAATTAAACTAAGATATTTTAAAAACAGTGCCTTAAATTATAATATTGCAAGGGTAACTTTTTTTCCAAATTAAATGGAGAATCTAACATTTTATCACTTTGCAGATTTGAGACAAAAAAGGACCAAGTCTCTCCGTATGTTACGCCACTGGATATTTTTTGTTTAAATTGGCTTAATCAGTAATTGACAATAACCTGCATGCGAAATTTAATTAAAATTGAGCTAGTAGTTTAAAAGTTATGAAATTAATTAAGATATTCTTGAATAAATGTGCCAATGCGCAAAATGTGACCCTATGTAAAAAATCCCTTTGAGATAAATAATGTTTCAGTGCTGATATATAAATTTTTCTATGAAAATGTAGAATACCATAAAATCAAAGGATCCGGTCCTGTGTAGTTATAAAGAGGGTTATTCCGCATCAGTGGCCGAGTATTTCATATGCTTGGCCGCAATGAAAACTCTCCGCAGAATTGCGGAATTATTGTTTATAACGTAATATAATTAATTTTAGACGCATCCAGGCAAAAACCCTTTTATTGGATTCGTTTCATTACATTCCTCCGGGCGATCGTTTTATTTATGAAATATTACCACCGGTCGATCTAGGATCTAGTTCGGTCAGGATTCCGTTGATTCGTGAATAATGAAAATCATCAGTCAAAAATGCAGCGAGGCGGCAAACTGAATTTGAATCGCTAATTCCCGCGGGGTGGCGAATAAATATTTCATAAGATTCCCCGGGTATCAGGATCCGCGTAATATATTCAACCCGGTGATTACAATGGCAAATAAAGTAAGAAAAAAGAATAAAGGAAGAAATAATTCGACATCGTGTTACAACCGTCGAAAACGTCGGCGCAATCTAAAATGGAGATTTACCTACGGAAGTCACACCTGTGGCGGGAATTATATGGAAGGGAACGTTTTCCCCGGAAGGAAGTTTTTGTTTGTTTTCGCTACTTATCTGCATTCATCTTTGATTAAAGTGCCAATTTTATTGTATGCTTTTATATGCCCTGGATAATTGTAATAAAACGGTTTAAAATACTGTTATAATTCAGTTACTCTCCAAGCAGCACATAAACTCTCCTATGAAACTAAATTATTTTATATTTTTATTCACCAATAAAATATTCCTTAAAGGCTTTATTTAAAAGAATCTAAACTTTGTTATAAAATATATAACTATGTGTATAAAGCATTTATAAAACAATAATATTGTTTTTAGCAAAATTTGTTATTAAGTTGCTTGCTACCACTACATTATTTCGAATTATTTTTGGAAATTTCCAAAAAAATGGAAATACTTATTTTTATTTTAAACTGCCATATTACAGATATTCTAAATTTATACGGGTGTTTATTTTACTCGAAGTATGTTTGTCTTATTTTTATTTTATTGAAATTTCAGATAAAATTTGAATTTATATTAAAAAAATAAATATTACATTTTTAATAGCCGTCGAGGATCTGTAGAATGGCCAGCTCGCTCGCCAGATTTGACACCTCTAGATTTTTTTTATGAGGCTGTATTTATTCGATATATCAAGTTAAATGTTATTGTATTCAGTGCATTATTAAATGTATCACCATTTTGTAGTAGGGAAAGATATTGAATTATTCTAGGGTTATAAAGTACTCGTCAGAAGCTTCAAAATGATGTGCTTCAAGACCATCATTTCCATTTAATTTTTTTTTCCAAGATGGCGCCAAGCAGCCATCTTGAAATTTTCATCTGTCAATTTTGCCTTAAAACATAATATTCATTCATCAATTGCACTACCTCAAGTTTCAATATTTTTAATTGATCCGTTCAAAAAATAAAGAGGGGGAGGGATATTAAAGAAAAGCACTGTATATTTATTCAAAGATTTTTTTGTCAATTTTTGGTTTTGGTATATTTATCAACCGTATATTTATTAAACTGTAGAATATACGTATATCATATACTATCCCGTTTACAAAAAGGGAAAATATTTCGGCATTTAAAAAAGTTGACACGGGATTTACATATCTAGTTTTTAAACTCGATTACTACACCTCAAATATTTGATGAAAATCTTCTGAAAAATTACTGTTTTTTGTCCATATTATCGGATCTAATAACGCTGTTTTTATACTAAATATTTATATATAAAATTATTTCAAATTTAAATAAACAGTATAATTATATTAAATATTGAATATATATTTTCTGCAAAAAACCGTTTTTTATTAATCATACCCATAGCCCCCCACCCACCCCACACAATTTACCAGTAAGAAATTCTTTTGAAAAATTACTGTTTTTTATCCATAATATCCAATCTAATAGCACTGTTTTTGTATTAAATATTTATTAATATACATATTTATAGTTATATTAAATTTAAATAAACAAACTGTGTTATTAGATTGGATATTAACGACAAAATCAGCTGTTATTCATACGTATTATTTTGGAAAACAATGATTTTTGAAAACAATATCTTACTGGTAAGTTGTGTGGGGTGGGTGGGGGGCTAAGGGTAAGATTAATAAAAAACGTTTTTTTTGCAGAAAATAATTGCCTCAGAGAAAAATACTTTTTAAGAAAATTATAGGTGATATAAAAATCTATATTTTTCTCATATAACCTTAAGGTTTTCAAGTAAAACGTGAAAAAACCCTGTTTGCTTATGCCATTTTTGATCACAAATAAGTAGAAACTTTTCATTATCTAGGTTCAAAAATACACTTTTTAAATTAAAACCATTCTTAAGCTCAATTTTCTTTCTCATATCCCAATCACAGTTCAAAGTGTCATAAAGAATAATAATAAAATGATAAAGGTTTTCACTAATAAACTAATGATGTAAAAACTAGAAAACTGACCTGTTCCATTTGAAATTTACGTGTATCAACTATAAAACATAATTCTTCGATCAAATTTCTTACTTTGTTGCGGATCCAAACACTCTTTACGATTATTTGCCCTGCAGAACTGGTCATTATTACGACACATGGTGTCAGTAAAACATCCTTTAAACTATAAAATCGCCACAATGTTGCTGATGTACCCGGTTAAATGATCAACTCGCTTATTTGTGCTCATAAAATTGAAGATACTGCAGGCGGATCATAATATTTATTAACCTAAACTCATAAGAATTAGGGTAATTTTAGATTCTCAAATACATAATCTATAATCTGCATTCGTAGAAGTGTAATTTATGTAATAAATAAATGCCTGGAAGATATTAAAAATTAAATTAAAAAAATTGACTGAAATATCTGGAATAACATGGAAAGTTATTCAAAATGCCTAGGATAACGCCATAGATAGAAAAAAAAAGGAATAAGACATCAAATGCCTAAAAATATTTTTTTCGATAATTTTTTTAGTAATTGAATAAAGTGTCTATAATTTTAAAATTTGACTAAATGCATTTTTTTTTAATTTGTGTTCATATTTCTTAGATAATTCGATTGACCCTATATTTAATCCTAAAAAATCCAAAAAAATTCACAAAATGTCACAACTCAAGAATTTGGCAAATTTTTTATTTTGAAAATTTGTGGGTATATTCTTTGTCCAATTTGATTGGACACCTATTTCAGTGTTTTTTAAAATATGTTGAAAATTTTAAGGAAAAAAAATTTTTTTTGAGAAAATTTCTTTTTTCTTTAATAATTGAACAAAGTATCTATAACTCAAAAATTTATTAAGATACAATTTTGAAAATTTGTACACATATTTTCTAAATAATTTAACTGGACACCTATTTCAGCGTTTTCGAACAAGATTTTACGAAAAAAAATATTTATGGAAAAAATGTTTTTTTTTTTCCTAAGAATTCGACAAAATGTCCATAACTCAAAAAATTGATCAGATATGACTTTGAAAATTTATGCACATATTTTCTGGATAATTTGGTTGGACACCTATTTCAGCGTTTTTGAAAATTATTACAAGATTTTGAGAAAAAAAATATTTGTGGAAAAAAATTTTTTTTTCCTAAAAATTCGAGAAAATGTCCATAACTCAAAAAATTGACCAGATATAATTTTGAAAGTTGATGCACATATTCTCTGGACAATTTGGTTGGACACCTATTTTAGCGTTTTTGAAAATTATTACAAGATTTTGAGAAAAAAATATTTTTTGAAAATATTGATTATCTTTTTTTAATTATTCGACACAATGTTCATAACTCAAAAATTTATAAAGATACAATTTTGAAAATTTGTATAAATATTCTACGAATAATTTGATTAGACACCTATTTCAGTATTTTTTAAAATATGTTAAAAGTTTTAAGACAAATTTTTTTTTATATATATTTGAACGTTTATCAAAATATTTATAAAATTGTGAAAAATTTTTTTTTTAATTGAAGAAAGTGTCTATAACTCAAAAACGTGACTGTCTAAAATTTTGAAAATTAGTGCACATATTCTTTGAACAATTTGGTTGGACACCTGTTTTAGTGTTTTTCAAAATATATTGAAAATTTTGAGGAAACATTTTTTTTCGAGAAAATATATATATTTTTTTTTAATTCGGTAAAGTATCTATAACTCAAACATTTGACTAGATACAATTTTGCAAATTTGTGTGCATATTCCTTTGACAATTTGACTGGACACATATCTTAGCGTTTTTCAAAATATGTAGGAAATGTTAAGAAAAGCATTTTTTTTTGAGAGAATTTCTTTTTTTTTCCAATAATTGAACAAAGTGTCTATAACTCAAAAATTTGTTAAGATACAACTTTGATTATTTGGTTGGACACCTGTTTTAGTGTTTATCAAAATATATGACATTTTGAGGATTTTTTTTTAAATCTATTTTTTTTTAGTAATTGAGGGTTTATAACTCAAAAATTTGACTAGATACAATTTTGAAAAATTTTTTTTTAGAAATAAAAATTTTATTTTTTTATTAGAAAATTGAAAAAAATTGAAAAATTCTTAAAATCTTAATATATTAAGTCAGTGTTCAAAAAGTAAAATTTTCAGCACATTGGTTATTGCTATGTAAAATTGTTAAAACCTGTAAATTACTTTTAAAGTAATATACCGATAAAAAGACTCAAAGATAAGAAAATAACATATAATCCTATAAGCCAAATCACTATCATGGGGATACAAGGATTTTTCACATTTTCACTGTTTTATTACCAAAAGACATACATATTTATGAAATATATAAAATGAATTTGCAAGAAAATCATATAAATACATAAGAAAATCGGCATTAAAGAATTTAAGTACGGACCTGTACTGGTGAACACCTGCAAATGAGCGCGGAAGTCTGAATATTAGTCCGGTAAGGATTTTTACAAGTGAAATATAATATTTCTTGAATTATACTGAATACAAACTTCAAATGTCCGGATTATGCAGCTCAGATCAAAGTAAATAATAATCAACAAGAACTGCAAGTCACAATTTTATATTTTTATATATATTTTATATTGAAGAAGTTCATTTTGGAAGTAAAGCGGCTGGTTAATAAGTTTGCTTTAGAAGTATCTCACTTCCACCTCTATTAACAATTGTCAATACAATAATCAAGCAGTGATTCCTTACTATCAAGTTTCTCATCGGTATTCTTAACCTAAAGACATTAACACACCAATTGAGTCGTATAGGTAAAGAAGGGTGCAGAGAACTAAACGGCAAAAAAGAATCCAAGATGGCCACTTCCGGTAGAGCAGTTGTAAAAGTAATAGCGGTGTTAAAGCGACAACATTGCTGGGCCATTACCATATTTCAGAGCGGGTCGGCGGTATTGTGCCCTTTTGGACGCGACTTTATCGCCACCTTCAGAATGTTGTTGTTCCTCCTGAAGGAGATATCTTTCTAATTACTTTTCTGGTAGCAGCCCGAAAGATAATGTTGCCCATTTTAAGAAAATAGAATCTGAAAGTTTCTTTTTATTGCGCGATGTTATCGGCAAAGATGTCGACGTGAAATACGTTCCGGGAAAGTTTTGATTAAAAACTGCGAGTTTTATCGCGGTTATTAGTTTGGTACATATAAATGTAAAAAAATATAAATGGCCAGAAAATATGCATACAAATTCTTGAAATTATATCTGATCAATTTTTTGAGTTATGGATAATTTGTCGAATTTTTAGAAAAAAAATAAATTTTTTCAACAAATATTTTTTTTTTTTCAAAATCATGTACGAATTTTTAAAAACGCTAAAATAGGTGTCCAACCAAATTGTTCAAAGAATACGTGCACAAATTTTCAAAATTAAATTTGATCAATTTTTTGAGTTATGGACTTTTTGTCGAATTTTTAGAAAAAAAAAAAAATTTTTCCAAAAAAAATTTTTTTCTCAAAATCTTGTACGAATTTGGAAAAACGCTGAAATAGGTGTCCAACCAAATTGTCCAAAGAATACGTGCACAAATTTTCAAAATTATATTAGATTAATTTTTTGAGTTATGGACTTTTTGTTGAATTTTAAAAAAAAAAAAGAACAATTTTTTTCAAAACAATTTTTTTTCTTAAAATCTTGTACGAATTTGGAAAAACGCTGAAATAGGTGTCCAACCAAATTGTCCAAAGAATACGTGCACAAATTTTCAAAATTAAATTTGATCAATTTTTTGAGTTATGGACTTTTTGTCGAATTTTTAGAAAAAAAAAAATTTTTTTTCCAAAAAAAAATGTTTTCTCAAAATCTTGTACGAATTTGGAAAAACGCTGAAATAGGTGTCCAACCAAATTGTCCAAAAAAGACGTGCACAAATTTTCAAAATTAAATTTGATTAATTTTTTGAGTTATGGACTTTTTGTCGAATTTTTAGAAAAAAAAAACAATTTTTTCCAAAAAAAATTGTTTTCTTAAAATCTTGTACAAATTTTCAAAAACGCTGAAATAGGTATCCAACCAAATTGTCCAAAGAATATGTGCACAGATTTTCAAAATTAAATTTTGTCAATTTTTTGGGTTATGGACTTTTTGTCGAATTTTTAGAAAAAAAAAACAATTTTTTCCAAAAAAAATTTGTTTCTCAAAATCTTGTACGAATTTGGAAAAACGCTGAAATAGGTGTCCAACCAAATTGTCCAAAGAATACGTGCACAAATTTTCAAAATTATATTAGATTAATTTTTTGAGTTATGGACTTTTTGTCGAATTTTTAGAAAAAAAAAACAATTTTTTCCAAAAAAATTTTTTTTCTCAAAATCTTGTACGAATTTTAAAAAACGCTGAAATAGGTGTCCAACCAAATTGTCCAAAGAATACGTACACAAATTTTCAAAATTAAATTTGATCAATTTTTTGAGTTATGGACTTTTTGTCGAATTTTTAGAAAAAAAAAAAACAATTTTTTCCAAAAAAATTTTTTTTCTCAAAATCTTGTACGAATTTTAAAAAACGCTGAAATAGGTGTCCAACCAAATTGTCCAAAGAATACGTGCACAAATTTTCAAAATTATATTAAATTAATTTTTTGAGTTATGGACAATTTGTCGAATTCTTTGAAAAAAAAAACTTTCCAAAAATATATTTTTTCTCAAAATCGTGTTGGACTTTTAAAAAACGCTGAAATAAGTGTCCAACCAAATTGTCACAAAGTTAAACTTCATAAATTTTTGAGTTTAATTAAAACTTTGATTAAAATTTGATACTTATTTTAGAGTTTTTGAAGAAATATATTTTTTCTTAATTTAAAAATGTGTTGACATATTCCCTGGACAAGTTAATTAAACGTTCAACTATAAATTTACGTTCTTTAATCGAAAATTAAATAATAAATTGCTATAGAGTACAAGGTAATTCAAAGGCCTCATCAAAACAAATCCGACGTTTCGTCTTCCATCATCAACTCTACAACATCAGAAGTGTTTTTTAAATTACCTTTAGGTTAAAAATAAACCGTTTTTAAATATTTCATAACGTAACAAAGTATTCACCGGCCGGCACTTCATTATTCCTTCATCTACTTAGTTACGTTGGCCAATATTGGTGCTCGACCTTTAAACTGTGCCTCGTGTGAACATAATCATCATAAATCTTAAAAGATGTAAAATATAGCGTATTGTTCGGGAATGTTCTTGATGAATATGGTTTTGTGCGATAATTAAACTACCTCTCCTGCGTACCCGCCTGCTGGTTACGAAGAAGGTGTCGGCTCTAATTGATTTTTTTAATTACCTCATGGCTTAACGTTTTAACCTCAGACCGTTTTTATCGCAAAAATTCCCTAAAATCATATAGATTCAAACCTCCCCCGTTATGATAGTAGCCACCAGTCATAAATTGTAAGCAATAACATTTGTAAAAAGGCCCTTTTATTTCGCTAGAAGATATTGCGGGGATGGTATTTATCATCGGACAGGAATGCGCGTTCCGCAGGGATATTGTGCGGGGGGGTTCCACCCGGGAACAAGCTCTTTTGTGTCAATATGTCAAGTGGAACAACCACATAAAAAAACATTTTTTTTTCGGTCAGTTATTAAATTTAAAAATACAATTATCATGTAGAGATAAAGCAATATATGTTTTATATACATACAAACGTCATTTATGACAGTTTTATATGAACGCTGATGAGTTGCTTCATTAAAAAGTTTCCTTGTATATTTAGGCGTTTTGGAGTTATTTATTAGATTGAAAAAAATCTTGATACTGTCAAAGGCTTTACAAAGATCTGTATACTTTTAAAATCCTTGTATTGATTTCATGAAAGTTTCATACTAACAAATTATCTAAGAAATATTTCGGGTACTTCGGGTCCATGAGAAATAGAGAGAGATATATATAATTAATTAAAGGGACCTATTTTAAATCTAATGTGATAAATAGACATGTATAGATAAATATAATTAAATGATTGAATAAAATTTTGACAATTTGTATATACATTTTTTAGATAATTTAATTGGATACGCGGATAAGCGTTTTTCAAAATATGCATACAATTTCGAGGAAAAAAAAATTTTTAACTCAAAAATATGTTAAGAAACAATTTTAAAAATTCCTATGCATATTCTTTCGAGAATTTGGTTGAATGCCTATTTCAGCATTTTTTAAAATCCGTACAAGATTTTGAGAAAAACAATATTTGTGGAAAAAATTGTTTTTTTTTTATAAAAATTCGACAAAATGTCCATATCCCAAAAAATTGATCGAATAAAATTTTGAAAATTTGTACAAATATTCTCTGGACAATTTGGTTGGACACCTATTTCAGCGTTTTTCCAAATTCGTACAAGATTTTGAGAAAAAAAATTTTTTTGGAAAAAATTGTTTTTTTTTTCTAAAAATTCGACAAAAAGTCCATAACTCAAAAAATTAATCTAATATAATTTTGAAAATTTGTGCACGTATTCTTTGGACAATTTGGTTGGACCCCTATGTCAGCGTTTTTTAAAATTCGTATAAAATTTCGAGAAAAAAAATTTTTTTGGAAAAAATTGTTTTTTTTTTCTAAAAATTCGACAAAAAGTCCATAACTCAAAAAATTAATCTAATATAATTTTGAAAATTTGTGCACGTATTCTTTGGACAATTTGGTTGGACACCTATTTCAGCGTTTTTCCAAGTTCGTACAAGATTTTGAGAAAAAATTTTTTTTTGGAAAAAATTGTTTTTTTTTTTCTAAAAATTCGACAAAAAGTCCAAAACTCAAAAAACTCATCTAATATAATTTTGAAAATTTGTGCACGTATTCTTGGGACAATTTGGTTGGACCCCTATGTCAGCGTTTTTTAAAATTCGTATAAAATTTCGAGAAAAAAAATATTTGTAGAAAAAAATTGTTTTTTTTTTCTAAAAATTCAACAAAAAGTCCATAACTCAAAAAATTGATCAAATTTAATTTTGAGAATTTGTGCACGTATTTTTTGGACAATTTGGTTGGACACCTATTTCAGCGTTTTTCCAAGTTCGTACAAGATTTTGAGAAAAAAATTTTTTTGTGGAAAAAATTGTTTTTTTTTTCTAAAAATTCGACAAAATGTTCATATCTCAAAAAATTAATCAAATTTTATTTTGAAAATTTGTGCACGCATTCTTTGGACAATTTGGTTGGATACCTATTTCAGCGTTTTAAAAATATGTAGAAAGTATAGTGTAAATGAAAGTAAGTGAGTAACTAGTAAGTGAAAATTTTCAAAATATTATTTAGTCAAATTTTTATAGACTTTTTGTAAAATTTTCGGTAAAATCTGCACATTTGCTCAGAGATCAAAATATGAACCGGGTCATAATCATTCTAGCATTCTAATTTACTCTGCTCCTGACGTGTGTGCAACAAAATATAGACCAGCGCATTTTGTTGTCCTCGTTTAGAACGAGATAAATTGAGTTGACGTGACAAATTATTTAGTCCAGTAGCAACCAAAAAAATTAAACATTCGCATTTAATTTTATCAGGATGATATTTGCCTAGTGACCTTTAAGTGTTAATAAAACATTTATTTAAGTAAATATAAGAAAATTATTTAGTGTTGCTACTAACATTTTTTTTGACAACACAACAAAAATTCTCATCATCCTGTTTATATTTTGAAAAACACTGAAATCGGCGTGCCCTTAAGTTGTTCAATATAATCAGTGATATTCCACACACATTGATTCAAACCATTTTTTTGGCACAAATGTTAAAATAGTAATCAATCAAACTATTAAGTTATGAATCCTGGAAAAAAAATATTTTCTTAAAAAATAAATTATTTCCCATAACTCTGTATATATATAACGTGTCCAATCGAATTTATTAAAACTGTATGCACAACTTAATAAGACACGACTCTCTCTTTTTTTATTTTTCTTACACAACTCTTTCTAGACACATTAATGGCACGTCAATATTTAAAGTGCCATTAAATACACCAATGCAATAAACGTCACACAATTAATATAATAATAATAATAATATGATTAAATCAATAAAACTGAACTTGGGCTTTCTCATTCTAACGTCATTGAATGAATGACATTTTCATGTTTATGGTTCGAACTTTTCCCCGACTGTTTACCTATAATATATCTGCCACGTAGCGGTTGTTAAAACGCACTTAACAGACGGTATTTATGAATAGGAAATTGAAAACCTACTCTTAATGCCACAAAGGCGTTGTTTACACCAGTGCCATGTACCTTATTACCATAAAGCCGCTGTATGACTCGAAATTGAACGGTTTCTCTACTCCAACTAATTGATATAATAACTGCTCGATTCGTAGGCATTGAACCTTCTTGGACCCTGTTTGTTTTGTCTAAAGTTGCACTTTTAATTTAGACGAAGGCTGTAAATGTTTATGGATTAGTTGGAATCAGTAGCTTGAAGTTTTCTCTGCGAAATATCCGCTATTTTGGCGCCCAACATGGGACTAATTGTGTGCATCAATATTTGAATTAAAATGATTTACAATTATAGTAAAAGCTTGGCAGTAATTAATTAATTTTTAACTTAAGAATATGGTTATAGAGGTTTTTTTTTGTGGCGTTTAATCATGCAGCCAGTTACAATTTTTATATTTTATTTTAATTGCAGTTATTACGTATCGCATATTTCTACTACACTGATAATTGATTTAAAAATATTCTTTATCCTTTATGCAAATTATGCTTTTTTCTGTAATGTAAAATCTAAACTAAATACTAAGTCTTACATTTCTAAGGAAGGTAATGATAATTAAATATTTTTGCATTTTCTAGTGCCAATAAATGCATAATATTAAATGGACATTCCACGCGGAAATTAACCATTATCTACTTACATTCAAAAAATATGTGATTTAGGTCACCTGTAACATTCCAATTTGTGCAACACAGATCAGTAGGTGGTTATAGAGGTAAGGTTTACTACTTCTTCGTTGAGTTATAGGCGTCTTGAGTAAATAATGGCGCACTCATGTTAAGAAAGTTATTACTTACTGTAGGGTTCTAGGTATACTAAATAAACCACGATAATTACTTAATTATTATTAGTAAATCATGTTTATATGCGTTGACGTAATTTTCTGGGGGTTTACGATTCAATAAAAGCTACCAGTTTTAAATATTTTTTTTTCATAATATAATGTATTAGTTATTAAAATTATAGGCATGTAAAATTAATTAGTCAGACTAATGGAAATCATAGATAAAAAAATCAAATTAATTTTTTTCTATTTTTCTTAGTTTAGCTTCACGTTGGGCGCCAACATATACCATGTACTAAAAAAATTATGAATTTTCACTTGACTGAATAAAATTTCGAAAATTTGCACGCACATTCCCTGGACAATTTAATTCATTAAAATAAATACAAAAAAAGTATTTTTTACTAAAAATTCAACACAACTCAAAAACTTTTCCAAAACATATACAGGACGTTTAAAGTTTAATTAAATTAGGCAAACTTTATATACTTAGGCTAAAGCTTGGAACTAATTAGTTTAAATTGAATTTTTCCTGATAAAACAAAACTTCTTAATAACGTTAAGAAGGGGGTTATAGAGGTAAGAAAACACGAAAAAGCAGAAGATCTTAAGTTCAAAGATATTATAATTAAAAGGAAAATTAATGAAAACGTAGCGAGCAACCGAACTAATTTAAACAGGTTGATGTTCTTGGCCGATTATAGTCGGCTGCCGCTTTTTGGAAATAATTTTCAAGGCAAAGGGCCGTTAGACGTTTTTAAAGAGGGCTCGGGGTGACAACGACTTTACCCCCGGACTTTAAATTTAATCAGACTCCGAATGAGCTAAGTTTTCATTTATTTTTATACTCCCCCGTGCCCGTCTTAGAGGGACGTCTTTAAACCTTGATTTGTAACTTTTTTATTTCGTGTTTATTGCATTCATTTAGACACTTTAAACTTCAATTATAAAGAATATTGTCCCTTAAATAATCTCATTACGGCACTCGCCCCGACCCATCTTCTGAATCGTGTAATTTTATCTCTCCTTCTGTTCTTTTTATAGCCACTTAGAAAATCAGCCACTTTTTTTTTTTTGATTTTAGACCTTAATTAAAACCGTTTCATATAGTGAAAGAAACGACGTTCGTCACTTCAAAGAAATCAGTTTTATTTCTCCCTTTTTTTTCCATGATTACAAATGATCCGGCATCTGGAATATTTATATGCCCTATAGTCGTCGTTTTCGTTTTCACTTATTCGACGGCGACCATGTTTTGTAAATTTATGTCTCCAGATATTAGGTCTGTGCCGGTGACAGGGCGATGAAGGTTTAAGGCCGGGCTTAGGGCCTTTAGCGGTATAACTTACCCTCAAATAAATGTCAATGCTTAAAATGAAATTATTTATATTATTATTATGATGTGAGGGGTCCTTTTTTTTTGTTGTTCAGTCGTTGCAATTTTTTTTTGTTAATATTTGATCGCTTCGAAGTAATTTACTCACTTGTCGATTGCATACTGGACATTAGATAATGTCCAGTATGCAATATCCAAATCGTCTCTATGGCATTTTAATAACTGCCTGAAATTTTTAATTGGGTTTATTGTATAGGAAAAGGATCATTTCATTAAAATTTTTCACCATTCTTGGTTCTGAGATGGCTTTTAATTTCTCTAATTTATTGCAGCGTTTTTCAAAATATTTAGTTGTAGTACTGCATTGACGTTTTTTATGACGTAAATTCAATATTATGCAATTTGGACAAAATATTTGAAGTAAATCACGTAATTTGTAAAATAAAAAAATAAGCAATTATTTAGGTTTATTTAGTTAGTTATTATATAGTTAGTAATTATAGAAAAGGCATTTTTTTTAATATTTTAATTATTTCATGAATTTTTGACGTATCCCTAACTGACTAGGTACTATTTTTAAATTTTGTACAAATATTTCTTATATAATTTGATTGTACACCTATTACAGCCTTTTTCAAAAATATGCAGGAAATTAAAAAAAAAATTAATATATGTATTTTTAAATTGTTCAATGTATCAAGATACAATTTTGGAAATTTTTATAAATATTGTTTGGATAATTTTGTTAGACACTAATTCTAGCGTTTTTAAAAAAATGTAGAAATCTTAAAAGATTTTCGAGAAATTGTTTTTTATTAATTGAACAAAGTGTCTGTCCATAACTCAAAAATTGAAGTGGATACAATTTTGATAATTAGTACACATATTCTTTAGACAATTTGATTTGACACTTATTTCGGCGTTTTTCAAACTTTTTTTTTCAAGAAAATGATTTTTTTTTATTAATAATTGAACAAAATGTAAAAAATTTGTATAAATCTTTTTTGAACAATTTGGCTGAATACCTATTTTAGCGTTTTTCATTGTCCTGTTACATTCTTCATAATTTCCCCCTTATGTTGGGCGCCAATATGTCGTACAAAAAAAACTGTACTAACAAAAATACAGGTAAAAAATTTTGTATGTAGTTTTTTTACATAAATTACGTTAGTTCTTAAATCAAAATTAAGTAATTATTTAATATAGTGTTAGAAAACATAGAACACCTCAATGACACATCGAAAAATTAATAAATCTAAAAAATAACTTCCGAATGTAGTGAATCTAATTTCCATGTTAGGTCACACACCTTATGTATCACATAGCAGTAAAAATGCCTCAGTAAAGCTAATTCATTTAGAACAAAAATTGAAATTTTTTATTTTTTTTAATTATGTTACAAAAATATAATAAGGATATTTTACGTAAATTATGTCATTTATTAAATAAAATTAAGTAATCATTTAGGTTTATTCAGTATAGTATTAGAAAATATTAGAATGCTGCCTATAAAAGATCGAAAACCTAATAAATCCAAGAATAATTTCCAAATCTGGTGAATTTAATTTCCACGTTATGTCGCACGTCTTATGCATCATTCGGCAGTAAAAATGCCTCAGTGAGGCTAATTGGTTTTGAAAAAAAAATTTTTGAACAAAAAAAAATTTTTTTTAAATATTTCACGTCTTTAATTCAAAAAATTGACTATGAAAACAATTTTGAAATTTCGCATAAATATCTCTAAATAATTTAACTAGGCACATATTTTAGCATTTTTCCAAATTATGGAATTTTTTTTTTTTTTTAATATTTGACAAAATGTCCATAACTCAAAAAATTTACTAAATACAATTTTGAAAATTCGTACACATAATCTCCGAACAATTTAACGGAACACCTATTTCAGCGTTTTGCAAAATATTTGGTTGCAGTACCTTGTTACATTCTTCTTAGTTTACCCACACGTTGGGCGCCAACATGGCGTACAAAAAAAAAATTATTCTAAAAAAATACGGGGAAAGAATTTTGTATTTAAAGGCTTTCTGAGCTAAATTACGTAATTTTTTGATTGCCTATAATGCTGCCTATAACAGATCGAAAACCTAATAAATCTAAGAATAATTTCTGAATGTGGTGAATCTAATTTCCACGTTATGTCGCACGCCTTATGCATCATTCAGCAGTAAAAATGCCTCAGCGAGGCTAATTCGTTTCGGTGTCCATTCATAAAGTCGGTAGACGGGCCCCGCTGGCAACGTCTTTTTAACGTAGCCATAAACTCTAAAACTCCAATAAATATAACATTTACTTTGTATAACACGATTTCGACATGTACATGTACATTTGTGCTAGTTTTTAAAAGGAAAGCGCGCCTCATGGTGGGTTTGTAGTAGGGAAGAGGCGTCGTGGAACTAGATGGGGATTGGGCGGGCCCCATTTTGGCCGCACCCCCGCGATCGAACGCACCTGAGCCCGACGTTCTCTGTTCTGTTCTGTTCTGTTTATTTGTTTTGTGGCTTATTTCAGTTTGAGAAGCCGCACCTGATTATGACGCACGCTATGCAATCCAACGCTCGCTCGTCACGCCTGTCCCCTACGCTCGTCCCGATCTGTTTTTATTTTTCATTTTTGACCCTCCCAGGCCTGAACTATTTTCATTTTTTCTGGTTTTTATGTGCAAGTCAACTATAAATGAAAAAACAACGAATTAAAATAATTGTGAGAATAAATAATATAATGGGAGTCGTGTTATATAAAGTTATGCATGATATGTTTCTTCTACATTTAAATGTAATTTTATGCCTTTAATATATGCAAATATGTACCAATTTCGATTATTAAAATGATGGTGCAACCCATTTTTTCATATATTTTAATTTAGATTTTATTATAAATTTTATAACATATCTATAATTCAAACATTTTGCTAGGTACAATCTTTCTTGGTAGGTACAATTTAATTGGAGACCTATTTCAGGGTTTTTTAAAATATGTAGAAGATTTAAAAAAAAAACATTTTTTTGTAATTAAAAAAAAAATCGAAAATATTTCACAAAATGTTCATAACTCAAAAATTCGGATAAATACAGTTTTGAAAATTTGTACACATATTCTCTAAACTATTTGATTAGACACCTATTTCAACGTTTTTTAAAATATGTACAAAATTTTTGAAAAAATATTGTTTTTCGAGAAAATATTTTTTTTTACTAATAAGTGAACAAAATTTCTGTAACTCAAAAACTTAATCAGATACAATTTTGAAAATTCATACATATATTCTTTGAACAATTTGATTGGAGACCTATTTCAGCGTTTTTCAAAATATGTAGAAGATTTTGAAAAAATTATTCTTTTGTAAATTAAAAAAAAAATCGAAAATATTTCACTAAATGTTCATAACTTAAAAATTTGAATAAATACAATTTTGAAAATTTGTACACGTATTTTCTGAACCATTTGATTGGATACCTGTTTCAGCGTTTTTTAAAATATGTACAAAATTTTGAAAAAAAAAATTGCTTTTCGAGAAAATAATATTTTTTTACTAATAATTGAACAAAATGTCTGTAACTCAAAAACTTGATCAGATACAATTTTGAAAATTCTTACATATATTCTTTAGGGAATTTGATTGAAGACCTATTTTAGCGTTTTTCAAAATATATAGAAGATTTTGAAAAAAAAAATCTTTTGTAAATTAAAACAAATAATCGAAAAAATTTTACAAGATGTTCATAACTCAAAAATTAAAATAAACACAATTTTAAAAATTTGTACACGTATTCTCTGAACCATTTGATTGGATACCTGTTTCAGCGTTTTTTTAAATATGTACAAAATTTTGAAAAAAAAAATGTTTTTCGAGAAAATTATTTTTTTTACTATTAATTGAACAAAATGTATGTAACTCAAAAATTTGTTCACATACAATTTTGAAAATTTGTACACATATTCTCTGAACAATTTGACTGAGCACCTATTTTAGGTTTTTTCAAAATATCCCAAAGGTTTTGAAAAAAAAAATTTTTGGAATTCAATTCGTATAAATATTTGCACATATTTATACCCTAGTTATCTTTAAAAAAATATAACCTGTCAATAACTGTATTATTATCCGGCATTAATGTTTCTTTCTCTCTTCCATTCTAACATGCAACCTTTGATAGAATAGGATAAATCATCATGATCTAAACCATTTTCAGGTCTATCCTGTAGTTTTTTAGGTTTATTTAACTCTAGCTTTTCCAGTAAATGAATAGAAGTAATCATATTGCATTTAAGACTAGTAAGCTCGCTTATGTCATTATCCCTTCTAAGGGTTTTTTTGGTTCTGTTTGGTAATTTTATTTATTAACTCTGCATTCTGGAATGTCAGCTTATTTATTTCTTCAGTCATTCTTCGTAGTTCCTTTATTTTCTTGTTTAGGGCATTAATAAATTTTTTGTAATTTTTAGAAATTTTCAATTCAAAATTTAAGGACTGTATATGCTATTTACGAGCAATTCTTGGCTATCCTTAGGTCAGCTTGTAAATTTTCTATTTTATCTTTTAGATATTTAATTATGGTATATGCTCCCTCTGTGAATTAATGGTGTTTTTTTAAACCTCCAGTATCCTTGCCTGAAAAAAATTAAAGAAACTATCTTCTTATATTAGAGAAATTATATCTCTCTATGTATTTTCAACAATTTCTTATTATTAAAATGATACACTATTTTAGACCGTACCAACCGTAGGAGAAAGTTAAAACTGTGTAGTAATTGCGGTTAAAAGTTGGCTTCACCCGGACAAATAGGGGGCCCCATTGTAAAACCGGCGAAAGCGGATTTAATCTCGTGACATCTCTAACAAAGCAATACAATAAATTAGCGATATAAAACAATATGAAAACGGACGGAATGTGCTAGTCTTCGCATTCCGACCTTCCGCGCGCGCGATCCCTCTCTCTCTCTCGTTCTCTGCCTCTCTCTTTATCAACGAACATGCAATAAAATTAAATTTTTTTCTCAAAAAATTCAAGAGAGCTAAAAGAAAAAAATTTAGGCGGACTCTCATCAATTCAATTAAGTTTATTTCAATTAATAAATAACACCTTTGGTTACATACCTAATGAACACCCTGTCTGTGTTTCACTGAAGTACGCAAAAACTTATATAACCTTCCTACATTAACCAAGTAATTTCCCATTGTAAACTATGATCAAAAACCACCCTAATAATGTAATGACACTCGTCGGGCAGCATACTGCCAATAAACCCCCTTGCCGCAATACGTTGCTAAATGACCAAAAAATATCATAAAATATGATGGTAAAAAAAAATAACGTCAGGTTGTCGACGGTAAGTATTGTATGGAATATACTGGTGATATTAAAATTTGTCGTGATTGATGGAAGTTAGATAGCAAGTGCTGCTTTACAAGCTCGGGGGGGGTAGAAGGGCTGCTTTGGGCTCCTCTGGGCGCTCATTGTGTTTTGGCCCCATTGTGCTTTGATGGCGGTTTTTACTGCTCTTTTTTTTTTAATTTATTATACCCCGCCTTTTATCACAGTAAGAGCAGTTTTAGTTACCTCGAATCAATTTTATCAAAAGCTACATAAGTTTTTAAGTCGGTTGTTGATCCGAAAAGAGGGAAAACAATCCCGTTTATTCATCCAGCAGGAGTTTAAGGGAGGGTAGGTGGCACCAGGACAGTTGAAATGCGGTTGCAAAAGGATTTGCGATACGTAATTGGCTCAGCTGCGCTCGACACGGTCGACTTATCAATAACTCGTCATCGCTGCACTGAACCAACTGGTCTCACTTTTTCGTTAAGGGTTTTCAATTTTTTTTTCGCCCCTTCGGCTTAAGATTATTTATCACTTTTATACAGGGCGAAGAAAAAATTGGTTTTATTAAAGAAAATTTTATGCATAATTTAATAAGATGTGGCTTTCATTTTGCTATTTATGCTTCTTATCAAGATCGGATAATTAGGTAATTTTTTAAAAATTTATAAGAATAAAAGGCAGGTAAATTTGGAGTTAATCAGGGCTGGGGTGGTTAAACATAGCAAAAAGTTAAATTTTTTTTATTTTATTGTTTTTTTTTTAATCTATAAATATTTTTAAAAATGCTGAATATGTGTATAAATTGTATCTAGTCAAATTTTTGAGTTATCGGCACGTTGTTCAATAAAAAAAATATGTATATATTTAAAAAAATATATTTGTTCTCAAAAATTTTTTACATATTTTGAACGCCCAATTTGTTCAAAAAATATATGTATACGTTTTTAAAATTGTATTTATAGCTAACTATTTTAGTTATGCATATTTTGTCAAATTTTTTTGATTTTTTTTTTAATTTCCAAAAAAAAACGTTTTTTTCAAAATCTTCTTTTTTTTTTAACTTTTGACATGGCTGACATAGATATTTAATTAAATTGTTCAAAGAACATGTATGCAAATTTTCAAAATTGTAATAAGTAAAATTTTTGAATTATAAACATTTTGTGAATTTTTTTTTTTTATTTAAATAAAGTTTTTTTTTTTCGAAAATCTTGTTCATGTTTTGGAAAACGCTGAAATAGGTGTCCAGTCAAATTATTCAGAGAATATGTGTACAAATTTTTAAAATTATATCTACTCAAATTTTTGAGTTATACACATTTTGTTCAATTATTAATAAGAAAAAAAAAATTTCTCGAAAAAACTATTTTCTCCATTTTTTAAAATACGCTTAAATAGGTGTCCAGACAAATTATTTAGAGAATATATGTACAAATTTTCAAAACTGTATTTCCCCAAATTTTTGAGTTATGAACATTTTGTGAAATTTTTTCAATTTTTTTTTAAATTTACAAAAAAATTTTTTTTTTACAACCTTGTACATATATTAAAAAAAGCTGAAATAGGTGTCCAATCAAATTGGTCAGAGAATATGTGTAAAAATTTTCAAAATTATATCTTCTCAAATTTTTGAGTTATAAATATTTTGTTCAATTATTAGAAAAAAGAAATAAATTTAATCGAAAAAAAATTTTTTTTTTCAAAATTTTGGACATGTTTTGAAAAAAGGCTGAAATAAGTATTCGATTAAATTGTTCAAAGAATACGTATACAAATTTTCAAAATTGTATTAAGTTAAATTTTTGAGTTATGAACAGTTTGTGCAATTGTCTGTTTTCAACTCTTTTGTTGTGTGCAAATACTCTTTTGTAGTGCTTAGTATTTTAATACTTGTATGAGTACATTTCACTTAGTATTTATTTCTTTTTTAGTAGTTTCAGGTGTTGAGTCCTTCGTACAATATAGCCTTTTTGATTTAATTGGATTTGATTCGAGATATAGGAACGATAATTCTGAATATCTACGAGTTCCTAAGCACCAAATCCTAGAATGAGAACGAAAAAAAAAAGAAAGTAGAAGAAAACGCCGACCGAGTGAAAATTGCTACGATAACCGGATTTGGCTTTTCATTTTTCTGCCAGAGTGGCTCACGATCGGAAAACTCATACCTCCGGCCCGTGGCTGTCTGTCGTCTCATTTCCCCTTTTGCGCTCGAATCCACTAACGCGATATTCCAGCCGTGTGTCGGCGCCTCTTTTGCCCCGCAAATTGCACGAAACATTTTCGCAACAGACGGTATTCCTATCGGGAAATTCTTCTGTGTTTAAATTAAATCACTCTCGAGACCGAGATGATGGGAAATGCGTTTCTTATAACACCGTTCGTTTCACACCGCGTCCATCTTAATTTCGTTTTTTTTTTGACCAGTTTTTAGCAAAATTCATTTTAGTTGTGTGTGGCAATAAAAAATATATTTTACAGAGCAATGGCGTTATCAAGTTTATATTATACAAGGCGTCTTAAAAGTGTTGGTCAAATCAAACTGAAACAAAGGATAAAGGAAGTCATTTTTAATCAAAACCATCCCTTAAGAATTTTTTCCCATTTTTTTTAATTTTTTTCTTAATATAAAAAATATATATTTTTCATTTTTTAAATTATGTTTAAAAATATAAAAGTTATTGTTAATGTTAAAGTATATTCCAAAGTTTGAGATGACGTCACAATACACAACAATACACAGTGCAATTTTTAACTGTTGATTGTGTAGTATGTAGTGTTTTTGAACGGAGTCAGGTGTATATTTTTTTGAGAGCCTCTACCTGATTTCATTACGTCCTATATTTTTTAGGAATTAATTGAAAACCAAAATTTTCAAAAAAAGAAAACATAAATTGAGAGATTACTAATAGTCGTAATTGTAACACGGTCCAAGGGGTAACGGAGGGGGGTGACAGAGGGAAGGCCTGAGTTAAAGTGTTGGCAACAGCTGGTGAACTACCCTGGTGTGCGACGACTATACTGTCGATCATGGCCGCAAATGGAGCCCGAGGAGATTTATAGCTCTTCAAAATTAACAAAACGGATTCATTTGGCCCAATTAATTTTAGATTCGGAATAGCGCAGTCGTTAGACGTCGGCGGTCGGGATATGCCTTTTTGGAGGACCCGGATTGCGCCGCACCCACATCATAATACACGCCGTTCCGCCGTACTTAATGGCCGTTTTATTTTCAGATCTTTCCCCATTAAAATTAAACGGCGAGTTACCCAAAACCCTTAATTGATCGTTCACGTTCTTGTTATTATCTTTGACTTCAACCACAGTTTCACTGATTTTTTTCTCTCATATGCAATACATTACGGATGCGTAAAGTAGCGGATAAATTCAATTAAAATGAAATGGACCCTTTCTGAAAAAAATGTCCGAACCCCGGTTTAGGGTTTTTCTACGTGGGAATTAAATATACAGGGTGACTCAAAAAAATCAATCAATATGTTTTTTAAATGGAAACCACCATTTTTTTGATGCAAAATGAGGATATGGTACAAATGAATAGTGATTACATAAACAACTTTGAACGAAACATGATGATAAAATGTAAAATTAAAGAAATACCTATCTAAACTAAATATTCAAATTGAGCCCCTTGGACAATTGAGATCTTGGACAGGATCACACGCTTCTCGTCCTGAAGCCAATGCAGAATATTTTTTAAAAGACAAAACATTGGTAGGTAAACAATAGGGAAAAAACAAAGAGATCTCCAAGTAACTAAAATTAGTGCATATACATTCAAGTTATATTTTCCTTTTGGACAATTTCAAAAATTTTTGGAAAATAGACTCCACTCTATTGTCCGCAATTAGGTTTGCCATAAGTAAAGTATGACACATAGAAAATGAACTCTATTAAATATTATATATGAGAGAAAATGGAGAGGTCAAAGGATATCATGTAAAAAAAGTTGATGGCAAAGAACCTACTAATTTGCCACACTCTGTATATAACCCAAAAAAGTCCAGCCCTAAAACACAATATATTATCTAAATTTAGTGTGGACAACCGAAAACGCTAAATTAGCATACTTTATTCCGGCCTATCAAGCGGGTTTAGCTCGTATTTCGCAAACAGATTACCGAAATGAAATTCGGGTTAGTGTAGATTAACACGTCCCATAAATAACGTGGCCAAAGGTGTGTAAAAAGCGGGTGCAGATGGGGGTGCAATTAGTTTTAGACGCCCCAAGAAGGAAAATGTCCGGCTTACCCTATGCTAATGAGAATAACATTTTTCTAAGTTAAACCGGGATCAAAAACTGCGAACATCCCGTACAAGAAAACATGTGTAAAACAAGCAGGTTTGTAACATTAACGTACCCCCCCTGATTTGGGGTGTAAAATGTGCGTTTTTATGCAGTGTACGTGTGTGGCCGCGTGTGCAAGTCATTAGGAATATTACTCGCACGTTGCCACTTCTATTCTTGATTTTTTTTCTATGGAACACTTTGCTTTCTGTCAATTTTCATTTCATACTGATTGACACAGACATTTTGCATAAAAGGTCGAATACTTGGCAACATTGATATTTAAAAATTGACCAAAATACTGATTTCGCTAAATAGTCGGTGTACATTAAATCTCTGAAATATAATGATAATTTACGGCAAAATTATTATTTCTTTGATGAAATATTGAACACTTGGCAACAGTGACACAAAATATAAAGAGAAAATGTGACAGGCGTCACATGGAGGCAGACGGTGAGTGCCTAATTTGCCCCGTGGTTTTGCGGCATCATTAGCACGATTGACATCTCTCACTTTCATGGCTTTTTTTAATCACAATTTACAAAATACGATCGGGAAGTTCGGTTTAAATTGACGCGGTGAGAAATATCATTAGTGGTGTTAAAAATCAACAAGAAAAAATCAAAAGCATCAAGTCTGACGTGTCGATGAAATTTTTTATTAATTTGTATACAAACTACTTAACAAATCAGATGATTTTCGTCAATCGTTAAGCGATTTGGTGTGGAAAACCCATGTCAGCAAACATTCCTTTGCATTTAAATCACTGATATGTTGTAAATTTTATATATCTTAAAAATGATACTGAAAGAAAGGCGACCAAACTTTCGAAGCATATTCAATGAATCTAATTAGTGACAAATACAAGATTGAATGTATTACGTATAATAAATCGAATGTATTAAACGAAACCTTAATAACTATTGTCAATTAAATAACTGTAATGGATAAGATTATTCTTCAACGTCATGGAAATTAGCAACAGAATCAGGAACGAAAATCAAAATTTTACAGTCGCCCAGATTAGTTCTGCCCGCGATAAATTTGTTTTCATATTTAAGGATTAATTCGTTAAGTTCTTTATATTTATCAGTAATATTTACTAGGCCATTTTCGTGTAATATTTGTTGTAAAAATCTTCCCAATAGTACAAAACATTTGTTACCTTTGTATACTTTATAATAAATTTAACCTCTTTTGTCGCTATTTTAATATCTATAGAAAAGTTACAAAATATTCTCATTTTAAACGTCTTTTTTTCTTTATATCTAAGATTTGTCCTTATTCGAGTCTCGATATTTATAATATTTTTATAATGTTTAAACATTATAAAAATTCAAATTTAATATCTAATCAAATTTCATTTCAATATTGGTTGGCTAACACTCTCTCCTCCCCTGAAAAAACGTGCATCTCTAAGATATATTGTGTATTTTATATTCTTTTATTTACACAGCGGGTTTAAAGGTGTGATTTTTTTAAATTCTTTATTATTTTACAAACATATATGTTTTATTTGCAAAAAAATCAAATCTAAACACCTTTTTTCTATATTATGTAATTTTAGTTTAAATTCAGATTTAATCCTTAAATATAAAAAAACAATATATTCCGGGCAAAACTTACTTGGGCGACTGTAAAACATTTATTTGATTCCGTTGCGTACTATAAGACATCAATTATTAAAACATTTTAAAGTAAATCAGATACGTGGTTTATGATTGATTATTTGCAAACAAGAAGACATAAAGTAGCATTGACTTTTTTGATCAAACTTTTACACAATCAAATATACTGTAGTGTTTTGCTAAATTAGATAAGGCATATTGTTCCTAGATTTAACGCTAGATTTTCTAAAACCCCATTATTTTTTGTTGTAATACATTTAATGTTTATGTAAATAATTGTGATGTTATTGTTAGTGATTTTTTATAACTAATGACGTTAATGTTAATGACCTATGTAACTCTGCCTGTCTATTAAATCTTTTTTGAAATTTTTATTGATTTGGATAGATGTTGTTATTTTGTTATAATTTTAAATTTCATCGATTTTTTTTTGTATTTCCTGTAATTGTAACTTATCTGTTGGAAATATATCACTATTTATTCATTTATTTTAAAATATATTTTATTATCATTAGCAAATAATAAACTTTTTCCTTTCAGGTGTTTAAAATTATAATTTATAAAGGAATGAAAGAATAGTGGTCTTAAAAATATTTTTTTTTACTTACTAAACTCAAAAATACATACAAAGTTTCACTTGCTAAAAGTTACACTAGTTTATAAAAGTTTGGCAGATTCAGATTTTTGCATATAGAAGAATCTGCTCTTTAATACTGCAACCAAGTATCAATGTATAAACCAACTTTTTTTTTTCAACACAAATAAAACAGGTTTTTGAACTTAAGCAAAAGGCAAAATCCATGCTGGACACAAGGTTCAGAAAGCTATTTACTGACCATCAAACAGCACTATAAATATATGTTTTTTAAACACATTAACTGAAATATATAAAGAGTTTAAGTCGGGATCAAAAAAATTTATTTGTCTAGCAATATTGGAAGAAAATGATTGCGTGTATGTGAGCTTTAAAAGAATTTTTCAAATGCTATATTAACCGTTTAGATAAAAGATTTCCATTAGTATCATTCATATTTTGTGGTAGCATATTATTTTTAATAAAATTCCAAAAATAAATTATTAGGGTTAGTAATTAAATTACTTTTCGAGAACGTCATTCTTGAAACTCTTGTTTTGATTGTCAATAAAAGATAATATTGGTCATTAGGAGTGTTTTGCTCTTTTCACGTGGACTTTGAGTGTGAGTGAGATATCCCCAGCATAGATTTTTTTTTTTGTAAAATTTAATTTAAGACGAATATTTTAGACACAATGCCACAGGTAAATGTAAATCGGGTAAAATTTTAATATAAATTAAAAGTTTTGCGAATTAAGGCGATCGGTGGGAAATGAAATAATGCCGAATTTCCCCGAATAAATTAAACTTTTCACCGACCGTTTAGGGCCAAAAAAGAAACAAGCTCGGAAGGTCCTTTTTACGTTTAAATTTATAGTCCAGTAGAGTAAAAGGGAATATCAATTACCATGTTTAAGGATATATAATGAATGGTATAGGTGGACTATCAACTTAATTTTTTTAAATAGAAACACCCATTTTTTTATACCATGTCCTATACTTAACCTCAATATTTATTAAGAAATTTGCGATTAAATTTTTTATAAATAACCATGAATTTTTGGAACAGTTTGGAACACAAAAAAATAAAAATAAATGTCCCCATAGATAAAAATCCAATGGGGTTAAATCTGGCGACCTTGCTGGTTATTCAATCCATCTATTTGGGAGAATTTTGGTAAGGTAATCTCGTACTGTTCGCGAATAGTGTGAAGCGGCGCCATCTTGTTGGAATCATATCGAATTTGCCGGTATAAATGGGTTTTCACCATTTGGATAAAATGCAATTAAACTAGGTACTATCTAATTTTGAAGCAACTCTAAATATTTTTCAGAAGTAAGTGCGCTCTCAATACAATAGGGACCCATAATTGACGTGCCCACAATTCCTGCCCACACGTTTAACTTCTTGGGAAATTGTGTGTGACTTTCCATACTCCAGTGTGGATTTTCTGGTGCCCAATAAGGAAAAATTTGCCTAATTACAGAACCGTTTAAAAAAAAAACTTGGGAAAAAACAATCTTAATTAAAAATTGTGGATTTGCATTACTTGCATTAATTCGCAAAACTCTATTCTGCGGATGTGATCATTTTTAATAAGCTTCTGAATAAAATGAATTTTATATGGATGCCATTTATTCCTATGCAAATATTTAAGAACACATGATTTATTAACCGACTGATCTGCAGCAACTTGTCGAGTTGATTTATGTGGATTTTCTTGTAAATCAAGCAAAATATCTAATTGTCTGTGACCTGGAACCGTGGGATGGTCCAGGTCATGTTTCTCACTAACATGACCAAAATCTCTAAACTTTTTCTCAATTTTGCTCACTACCGAACGTGTAATAGGCCTCTCCGGGTACAAATAAAATATACTTAAAATTCTATGCAGAATTTAAAAATGGAATAAAAAATAGGTGTTTCCATTTAAAAAATTGAAGTTGATGGTCGTTGATGGCTTATTTTTAGTTTTAAATACATGAACTCATCGTCAAGAAAAATGAGTGTTTTTTGTAATACACCCCTGAATTTTAAATGAATTTGTTCCAACTTGCGCGTCTTGACTGTATATAATATAATATATCCGTAAACATGACATAAATTATATGTCATGTTTACGGATAAATAAACGAAGAAATTGATTATTCTTTTGAAATTCAAGAAGAAATATCTTCCAAACATGAACTGGGAGAATGATAATTTAAATCGTATAGCACAAAAGTTAATCTAAGGGTAGTAGTAACTAACAGGGGAAATGAGGGATGTTTCCATTATTAAGAAAACGTCCCGGTAAGTCCGTCAGGTTCTCCATAATTTCGAAATGACGACGTTCAAATCCCCCGGACTAAAAGGGGGTCCGAGCGTGTTAAACATGAAGCGGGCGCTCACACCTTCGGAGCGTGTAAATCCTTTTCCGGATTTGTAAAACGAGGCGACGTAAGCGCCTGCATGCTTTCGCTGACCATTTATCATGCCGACCGGGTCGAGTCTCGCTCTTTAATTCTCGCTTTGTTTTCGTCTTTTTCGCTCTAACTGTCGCCATGCGGCTTGACAGCTCTAACACATCTCATCTCCCCCACAACCCCCAAACCCCTTTGACTTCATGGTTTCATACTATTTATCCACTTAAGGTCACATCTTAGAACTCTGTTTTTTCTAAATAATATATGTATCAGCTTGTTCTCAGAACTATTGATGTTTGCCGATTACTTGATGTCAGCAATGCAATTTTGAATTACTACTACCCTGAAGAATAAAAATATACGCTGCGCCTCTATTTGTGCGTACGTTAAATGATAAATAAATTATGCTCTTACTAAGGAAACGAACAAAATATTGAAACCGTTTTAAGAATAAATGTGATTAAAATATTCAGTTTGTTAATATAATTACTGGCAATGTTTCGCGAAAGGTAAGCTGATATGCCAATCATTTTTAAACCCGTTTAAGTTAATCCTCTTATAATGAGGTTTCTTGCCATCGGACACGGTTTAAGTGGCCCACCGTCCGGTAGCAAATTGACGTAAATGTTGTTGAGTGTTAAACAAATTTTATTTTGCATTTTTAATGATTTGTAATGGCACCGCAATGCATCAGAGAAGGACAGTCTTTTCACTGAACACCTGCTTTTAGTTATTTTTAAAAGCTATTGAGAAAATTAACCTAAGTGTCCGTTGTGATTATTTCTTTTTTCAAAAAAGTATCATTCAATTCAAAAACTTGACTATAAAAACAATAATAATAATAAATATTATTGCTACAACTAAGTAAATTGTTATTGCTATTAATTCTCTTTGCAAATAAGTCACTGACATTTCTCAACATAATTGTCATAACTGTTTTATTCTTCACAAGAAAAAATCCAGTTTGGTCAAATCAGGAGATTTTGCTGGCCAAAGTCCAAACTCTACGTATCCATCGATTATCAAAATGATTATTTCAAAAACTTCTAACAGCTTGACTATAATGAGTTGGAACTCCACCATGCTAAAACCAGAAAAAGGATATTTAAATAATTTTGCGAGAAGATTTATTTCTCCTGTAAGATGCCCGTTGGTCCAATAACGTATTGCTCAATTCCTACCCGAACATTAAGCGACCATTTATGTTGGTGATGAATTTTTCTAGTAAGAAGTTGTCATAATAGTGAAAATTTTGCACCCACTAATAAAAAGCAACCTTATTTTGATAATCCTGTGATTGTAATTCTTATAATAATTGAATATGGCAAGGATGAATAATAATAATAATGCAATCAGTAGCATCTGCCAATTTTTTGCTTAGGAGAATATGGGAAATTAATGACTCACTAAAAGGAAACTCTCTAATGCATATTCGAGAATTCTAAATAACACATAAAATTAATGCTATCTTTAGTTCTTTTAAGGACCCAAGCAAGGTTCTGTTAATTAAATTAAATGTTCAAATTTTATAGTAACATAGCTCAATGATCTTTTTGGATAAGCAAATGTCCAAATTTGGTTCACTTTAGAAGCTTGGAAAAATTCTGGTAATTAATGTAGCTTAGTGCTCTTTTAATACTACAAAGTAAACAGACCCAAAATATCTTTAATCAATGCCCAAATTTTAATGTTTTTCAAAACCCCTTTTAGTACGAAAGTGTTCAAATTTGGTCACTTTAGGACCCTGTAAAAATTCTATTAATTAAACTACAATGTTCAGATTTTGTGGCAGGATAGCTCAATATTCTCTTAATACTATAAAGCAAACAGATCTAAAATACCTTTAGGCAGTGATTAATAATTAATGTTTTACCATGGCCACTTTTGCTAAGAAAGTGTTCAAATGTAGTTCACTGTAGGACCCTGGAAAAACTCTATTAATTAAATTACATTGTTCAAATTTTACAGTAGCGTAACACAATGTTCTCTTAAGACGAAAAAGTAAACGGACTCAAAATATCTTTGGTTAATGGCTAGATATTAATGTTCTACCAAAGACACTTTTGACCGAAAAGTGTTAAAATCTAGTTCACTTTAGAGGCCTAGAAAAATTCTAATAATTAACCTACAATGTTCAGATTTTGTGGCAGGATAGCTCAATATTCTTTTAATATTATAAAGCAAACAGATCTAAAATACCTTTAGTCAGTGATTAATAATTAATGTTTTACCATGGCCACTTTTGCTAAGAAAGTGTTCAAATGTAGTTCACTGTAGGACCCTGGAAAAACTCTATTAATTAAATTACATTGTTCAAATTTTACAGTAGCGTAACACAATGTTCTCTTAAGACGAAAAAGTAAACGGACTCAAAATATCTTTGGTTAATGGCTAGATATTAATGTTCTACCAAAGACACTTTTGACCGAAAAGTGTTAAAATCTGGTTCACTTTAGAGGCCTAGAAAAATTCTAATAATTAAACTACAATGTTCAGATTTTGTGGCAGGATAGCTTAATATTCTCTTAATACTATAAAGCAAACAGACCTAAAATACCTGTAGTCAGTGATTAATAATTAATGTTTTACCATTGCCACTTTTGCTAAGAAAGTGTTCAAATGTAGTTTACTGTAGGATCCTGGAAAAACTCTGTTAATTAAATTACTGTGTTCAAATTTTACAGTAGCATAACACAATGTTTTCTTAAAACTATAAAGTAAATGGACACAAAATATCTTTGGTTAATGGCTAGATATTAATGTTCTACCAAAGACACTTTTGACCGAAAAGTGTTAAAATCTGGTGCACTTTAGAGGCCTAGAAAAATTCTAATAATTAAACTACAATATTCAGATTTTGTGGCAGGATAGCTCAATATTCTCTTAATACTATAAAGCAAACAGATCTAAAATACCTTTAGTCAGTGATTAAATATTAAGGTTTTACCACTGCCACTTTTGCTAAGAAAGTGTTCACTGTAGGACTCTGGAAAAACTCTGTTAATTAAATTACATTGTTCATATTTTACAGTAGCGTAACACAATGTTCTCTTAAGACGAAAAAGTAAACGGACCCAAAATATCTTTGGTTAATGGCTAGATATTAATGTTCTACCAAAGACACTTTTGACCGAAAAGTGTTAAAATCCGGTTCACTTTAGAGGCCTAGAAAAATTCTAATAATTAAACTACAATGTTCAGATCTTGTGGCAGGATAGCTCAGTATTCTCTTAATACTATAAAGCAAACAGATCTAAAATACCTGTAGTCAGTGATTAATAATTAATGTTTTACCAATGCCACTTTTGCTAAGAAAGTGTTCAAATGTAGTTCATTGTAGGACCCTGGAAAAACTCTATTAATTAAATTACATTGTTCAAATTTTACAGTAGCGTAACACAATGTTCTCTTAAGACGAAAAAGTAAACGGACTCAAAATATCTTTGGTTAATGGCTAGATATTAATGTTCTACCAAAGACACTTTTGACCGAAAAGTGTTAAAATCTAGTTCACTTTAGAGGCCTAGAAAAATTCTAATAATTAACCTACAATGTTCAGATTTTGTGGCAGGATAGCTCAGTATTCTCTTAATACTATAAAGCAAACAGATCTAAAATACCTGTAGTCAGTGATTAATAATTAATGTTTTACCAATGCCACTTTTGCTAAGAAAGTGTTCAAATGTAGTTCACTGTAGGACCCTGGAAAAATTCTGTTAATTAAATTACTGTATTCAAATTTTACAGTAGCATAACACAATGTTTTCTTAAGACTATAAAGTAAACCGACCCAAAATATCTTTGGTCAATGCCTAGATATTAATAGTTTCCTAAAACACTTTTGACCAAAAAGTGTCAAAATCTGGTTCACCTTAGAGGCCTGGAAAAATTCTATTAATTAAACTACAATGTTCAGATTTTGTGGTGGGATAGCTCAATATTCTCTTAATACTATAAAGCAAACAGATCTAAAATACCTTTAGTCAGTGATTAAATATTAAGGTTTTACCACTGCCACTTTTGCTAAGAAAGTGTTCACTGTAGGACTCTGGAAAAACTCTGTTAATTAAATTACATTGTTCATATTTTACAGTAGCGTAACACAATGTTCTCTTAAGACGAGAAAGTAAACCGACCCAAAATATCTTTGGTTAATGGCTAGATATTAATGTTCTATCAAAGACACTTTTGACCGAAAAGTGTTAAAATCCGGTTCACTTTAGAGGCCTAGAAAAATTCTAATAATTAAACTACAATGTTCAGATTTTGTGGCAGGATAGCTCAATATTCTCTTAATACTATAAAGCAAACAGATCTAAAATACCTGTAGTCAGTGATTAATAATTAATGTTTTACCAATGCCACTTTTGCTAAGAAAGTGTTCAAATGTAGTTCACTGTAGGACCCTGGAAAAATTCTGTTAATTAAATTACTGTATTCAAATTTTACAGTAGCATAACACAATGTTTTCTTAAGACTATAAAGTAAACCGACCCAAAATATCTTTGGTCATTGGCTAGATATTAATGTTTTTCCAAAGACACTTTTGACCAAAAAGTGTCAAAATCTGGTTCACTTTAGAGGCCTAGAAAAATTCTATTAAATAAATTACAATGTTTAGATTCTATAGCAGGATAGCTCAATATTCTCTTAATACTATAAAGCAAACAGATCCAAAATACATTTAGTCAATGATTAAATATTAAGGTTTTACCACTGCCACTTTTGCTAAGAAAGTGTTCAAATGTAGTTCAGTGTAGGACCCTGAAAAAACTCTGTTAATTAAATTACTGTGTTCAAATGTTACAGTAACGTAACACAATGTCCTCTTAAGACTAGAAAGTAAACGGACTCAAAATATCTTTGGTCAATGCCTAGATATTAATATTTTCCTAAGACACTTTTGACCGAAAAGTGTTAAAATCTGGTGCACTTTAGAGACCTGGAAAAATTCTAATAATTAAACTACAATGTTTAGATTTTGTGGCAGAATAGCTCAATATTCTCTTAATACTATAAAGCAAACAGATCCAAAATACCTTTAGTCAATGATTAAATATTAATGTTTTACCAAACACACTTTTGACCGAAAACTGTTAAACACAAACCAAAACTAGCCAAAACCCTCTAGAAGACAAAAGAAACCCCAAAAAAAAATTATTTTTGTTAAAATTTTATATACCTAACATACAAATTTTAATTACAATTGTGCTATAGAACTGTTTGCTATATGTTGTATAGCTTAGACTTAAGTATTAATAACTCAAAAATTTGACTACATACAATTTTGTACACATATTCACTGGACAATTTGACTGAACCTCTATTTCACCGCTTTTAAAAATTTATAGAAAAAATCTTTTTTTTAAGTAATCATTTTTTTACAACCCTGATTTGACTACGTTTACACATTCCTCTCTTCTCTTGAACTCTCTATATGCCACAAATATTTCTTAATAACTTTGTACTTTCACTGCTATTATTATCCAAAAGTAGATTCACCTCTTCGCTTAAATTTAATTGAGCAGACACATGTTTCTGGCTTGTTTAATACGTTCAACACTTGCGGCTGGATCGGGTCCGGGTTTTCATGTTTTAACAGGGAATTAGACCGCATTGCCCCTGTTATTCGGGTCCTACACCGGTGTCAGATCAATTGCGGTCAGCAATTCTCGACTTACTCGCTTAGACAGTTTATAATTTATTGTTCGTATACATAATAATCGGTTTATACACCTAAAACCGGGAAGAAACGGTGACTAACTCATGAGCTTGTTAACTTCGGAATAATGAAATTCAAATTTTTCCGCAGACCTTTAAGAGGCAACCGATCTGGGGTAAATTCAAATATTTGTCGGTCTTTTAAAGTGCACAAGGAGACGTTAAATTGAAAAGAACACACTGAATAAGCATTACGCCACTTTAGGAAATTTGAAAAGCAGGACTGGACCTTATAAATGTTTAGTTCTATTTATTTATCACAAAAGTATTTACAAAGGTTACAGGCCCTAGAATTTCTTGCAATTATCATAGGTTTCTATTATTTATCATAAAAACCTTGTTGTCCATAAATGTTAAAATCGTTGTTGTTGGCATGTGGTTCTTTAAGACACTCTTCTGAGCAAGTAATAATTTGTAATAAGGAATTCTTCTCTTCGGACATTTCAATTGAATTCTAGTCTTATTAGTAGTGTTTTTGTACAGAAATTTTCATTTATACAATAAGAACTTTTAGATCTTATTGTAGTCTAGAAAAAATATTTATTATAGATATTATTTTTTTCAGATACTTGCAGTAGAAGCTGCATATATGGTCTCATAATAACGTTTTTAAAAAATTATCTTCTTAAAATAACACCATTAATTTCAAATTTTGTTATCTGATGATTTTCTAATTTGTTATTTCAACGTTCTACAACGGAAAATACCATGAAGGGTCACATACAATATTCAATATATTACAGAATGTAAGAGGGGTAGGTACCTAGAAAACTAAATTTCTGTATGTACCACAATAAATAAAGCTAAATTTTAATGAGTCTATATTAAAGTAATTTCTCAAATACCATTACATTAAAAAACAATTGTGAATTTTACACTATTATTATTTGTTTAAAACAAAAATATGAATACTTATAAAAGTACTAAAAAGTGAATCAGAACAAAATATCATTTTGAACCCAATGAAGTAAACAAGTCAAAACAGAGATGAGAACACTTGGAAGTTATTACAAATAAAGTGTCTACACTTATGCATGAATTTTTTTGTTAACTGTGATAACTCTAAGTACAATAATTGGCAAAATAGTTTCTTATTACATTAGATCTAGAGAGTAGGAGTGACTAACATGTTCTCCTACTATTGTGGGATTTTGATAAAGATAAGATAGAGTCTTTAATGATGCTTATAAAATTTTCAAGATTGTACACCCTAATTTCATTTAAATTGAAATTAGCGTGATTGAATTGAATTTTGTGGTGTCATGTCATTCTTTAATAAAATATCTGGAGTAGAAAATGCATAAGTCGAAAAATTCCGTATAATCCGGTCCTGTCAAGAAAGGCAATACATCGAAATGTATTCAAGATTTCCAGAATAAATAACAAAGGTAAAAATTGTACGGACAAGGGAACGGAATAAAAGTCAAACATGAAATAAAAGAATAACGAGTAAAGGCGAGGGCAATTCGCATTAGCAAAGGCAATTCTTCAAGCAATGGTAATGGAATTATAAATCAATCCACTCTTGGTCAATTGAATTAGCAGCGGTCAGCGATCAAACCTGGTTAATTGACTGATAAGCCAATCGTAGAGTCCAAATTTGATTTCCTTTTAGGGTAATTGTTTTTATTATAAATACAATGAGTTTTTTTTTAATATATATATACACAAAGGGTCACGGCTGTTTCGTCCTTGATTGACAGGCGAAATTCCTCGTAGGGATCAGGCCATCACTTACGAATATCCTTGTTGACATTCAAATTTTCTCAGCTTTGAATAAGCCGGGGTATATAATAAAAACGCCTTTATATAGAGCAAAGAATACAAGAAATAGCGCATATAAGTGTTTCGCGCTAACCTTTTCTACCCTTATAATACGGTATCTGAGTAGCGAGAAAGCTTTTTTTTGCAATATTGGATTTTATATTTGACGCCTCGATTTACATTAGACATCAATATTTCTCCACGCAATTTGTTCCAATGATCCCATTTAATATTCAAAATCCCTTAAATACCAGAATCAGCCGCAGCCTGCCAGTTGGTTTCCTAGGGACATAGTTCAGCTTTCCTATTCGTACCTTACATTCCTAAAATTATCGCGATCCCTTTTAACTCCTTTGATTTACACTTTCGAATGTGTATCGATCCCAGGTCTAATCTCTCGTAAGCCCCCCATGTCCTCTAAAACCCTAAAGAATGGATTGCCTGTGTTAATGAAGCTTAAACTTATCGGGAAACCAACCCTTGTGCTCTAGGTCGAATTGCTTTTACAAATAGTTTGTTATGGTGATAGAAAATAAAATTTGTCGAGGATTCTTTTTTTAATGTACCTTTATTGATTTCGTATTATTATCTTTGATAGTGTACATCAAAGACTAAAGTAGTGTTTGTAGAATGTTTTTTTATTCAGTGGGAGTGATTATTTCATTATCACTTTCAGGTGCTTTTGCTGCATTATCAGTTTGATATTGTGTGATTTATTATCAACTGTTTCTTCAGTGAATAAAGACACTTTTATATCAGCTCCTCATCCCAGTTAAGTCAAGTTATTTTATTAAGTTGATCGACTATTAAAGCAAACAATCAAGGAACGTTAAAGGAAACTACAAGAATTCCGACTTGTAAAGATGAAATTATCCTTCCTTGGTTCATTTAAGGTAGGCAAGAGGTTTCACTTGTAATGCATCTAGTGCAAATGGTTTGGTAGCCTTAAATCTTCCTAGGCAATTTCTTCATAAATGATTTAATTTAGAAGTTGCTGGATATCGTTGATTTCAGTACGAACCTACAGGAAAACAGTAATAAAAAGCACTTTTTTACTTATACAAAGCGTCCCAAAAGTAAAGCGTTTGATAGTATCAAGATTTTTTTATCCATTTGATCCATTGAAAAACTACTTAAAAGATTTTAGAGACCCTGTACAATAGACTGGACCAAAAAAATCGAAATTTTTTTACATATATTGAAATTACGGTCGACCTATCAATAGATATGTCATTTAATTTTTGCGTCAAAGCTACCAAACTATCGATATTATATATGAAATTAAATTTCCTACAAAAAACCTTCTTTTAAAATTTATCTCTTTTATTTTGGAATTTTGCAATTAACGAATAAATAAATATATAGAAAAGAACAATATCGATTCTGAAAGGAAATTTAACGCTGTACAAAAATGTCTCTTAACGTCTTTAAATGAAATCACTCTTTCACGAGTTATTCACATTTTAAGTACTTAAATTATGAATAATTTTTTTTTGGTTCTTAATATACATATATTTTTTTTAATAATAATTTCATTTATTTCCATAAAATTTCACAAAGTGACACAATAAACTTTTGCATGTACGTTAAAAAATAATTGATAAAAACTATGAGGGAAACACCATTCTATTCCCATATCTATTTAATTCATAAACATAGTTTTCTGAATAGTGTTTGGATCTTCCGGAATTAGTGTTTTTCTCCTTTAACTTGTCCAATTAAACGAGAAAAAGATCACTTTATTCCTATCCTCCTCTAATTCATAAACTGAGATGAGGATATATAAATGAGAATTCAACTTTTCCCCCTTATTCCTATATCACTGTTGGGTTTTCTTAATAGTGTTTGGATCTTCCGGAATTAGTGTTTTACTCCTTTAACTTGTCCAATTATACGAGAAAAACATCACTTTATTCCTATCCTCCTCAAATTCATAAACTGAGATGAGGATGTATAAGTGAGAATTCAACTTTTCCCTTTATTCCTATATCATAATTTACATATAAAGAAGCTATAAGTATCAAAAGTATTTTTTTCTAATGACATATACCTGACGAATACAATTCCCTTAAATCTAAAAAAAACGATTTTTTGTTTTATTCTGACAGTCTCTCAGCGAAGATCACATATCTTAATAGGTCAATGTAATAAGCGATAGCGTTTCTAAAAGATTGCGATATCCAAGCTTTTTTGTAAGCATAGTGATTTATTTTTGGTTTTGCTTCAAGAGATATTACATAAATATCAATGTCCCATCTGTTTTCTTCTTCGATATAATAATATATCGTCGATACATGAAAAATGAGTTGGCCCTTAACCCCTAATAAATCCGTATACCTTTGGAAACATAAAACAAACAAATCTATAGGTAATAAATGGAAGTTTACAAAAAGGGTATCGAAAATCCGCTCACGCACTTTCTCTAACTCCGGCAATCTTTGAGTCAGGGCACCCAGCTGCCCTTTGGAAACCTTGTTAGCCCTATAAATCCCCCTGTCATTTTTTCCGAAGATTATCCCACTGTCCACAAAAGCCACTTATAATCATACGCCTTTTTATGAACATATAAAACTTATGTTCTCCCTTCTAAATGCCCACCCTTATTGGCTTTTTTACTGCTTTACTAAAAATATGTGTTGTGCGACAATGCATTGTTGGTTTTATTTTTTTTTCTGTGTATGTGTGGGGGCTTTTTGACAATAATTAATATCTTGAGGAGGAGCATTGTGGACAAACGGTCGAAGAGAGAACACCGAAACGGCTGTTCCCTAAGTTTCCACTTGTTTCAAAATGAATTAAGTTTGTCGATTAGAACCCCCATATAGAGTAAGACTTACTGAAGTAGGGATGTTCAAGGCAAGTGTTACCCCGCGTTTAATGTTGAGAACTATCCTCGGAATAATCTGACCTTTTGACGTTATATTTAGAACAAAAGGTTCGGGCTGATGTTAAGAAAATAAACTAATTATTCAGATCGCATCCGAAAAAACAACATTCCCAAATTTATTTGTGACGAAACCTGACAAGTGTATGCAGTCATTCCAAAAGGATTTCATAGTCCATCTGCGCTGTTTCGGGCTGTCTTATTGTTACGTCAACTCGAGAAAGAAAATGGCTTAGACAGACCCACGATTGCTATCCGTCGAGAAGAAATAAATAAAATCTTAAGCGTTTCTGGTTTTTATTAATGGATCCCTCTTCTTGGGGCAACCATTTAAAAACATTGCTTTAACAGTACCGGATTAAATTTATTTTAAATGCTTACCATTGATCTGTTATATACAACAATTATGCAACAAGGTCGTTATACAGGGGGTGTTACAGAATAACATGCTGATCCTAAGGGTGTTATTCTTTAAATAAATTTAAGAAGAAAAGAGCTATAGAGTGTTGAAAGTTGTCATCCTTAGAACCAAATTTTGGAGAACCTGTGTGAAATTTTTTTAAACTATTTAATTTTAAAATACCGCTAGAATTCTGTTGTTGTTATACTGTTATGGTCATATAATGTCCATATGTTTATATTTCTACATATATTGACATTGTTTTTCATCAAAACAACCCTTACCCCCCCACCCACCCCAAACATTTGTCCAGTAAGAAATCCTCCTTTGAAAAATCACCGTTTTTCGTCCATAATATCCAATCTAATGGCACTGTTTTTGTATTAAATATTCATTAATATATAATTATATCAAATTTAAATAAACAAACTGTGTTATTAGAGTGGATATTAGCGATGAAACCAGCTGTTATTCATGCGTACTATTCTGGAAAACAATGATTTTTGAAAAAAAATTCTTACTGGTAAGTTGTGTGGGGTGGGTGGGGGGTGTAAGGGTAAGGTTAATAAAAACGTTTTTTTGCAGAAAATAATTGCCTGAGAGAAAAATGCTTTTTAAGAAAATTATAGGTGACTAAGAAAATTTTTTATCTGATTATTTAAATATCAGTAAAAACAATTGGATTATGCTATGGCAATCAGACGCAACAGTTCCCAACAACAACCCATTTTATTCACATAAACCCCTTTTTACACATTATACAATATTTTTAAAATATAATCAATAATCACTCCTTATAAAATCCACTATTAGATTATAGCTTATCGGTATTCAATTTTTTACTTCATTCACATTGAATTTAAATAAAAATTATTAAACGAATACCACAGGGAAAGTTCATGAACCTTGTTTAGTGGGTGTTCCACTTTAAGATGAGCAATAAAAATGTATTTCAGTTATATTAATCATGAGAAATTGTTGCCTTATTTACTTGATAATTAAAAACAATTCATATAGCTCATTTTAATAAAAATCAATTTAAATGTAAAAATAAAATGCTACACTCTGTATGAATTTTTTTTAACTATTTAATAATAAAGGACTACTAGACTTCTATAGTTAGGCTTGTTATACTGTAATGGTAACATAATGGACATATGTTTACAAAATAAATATTTTTTATTTTATTAATAAATTGATTATGCATTAAAATGATTTTATTTTATAAAAAAGCAGTGGCATACAAAATATTTAAAAAAAAAATTTAGTCTCGTACTAGTACGAACGCCACTTGTTAAACTTTTAAAAAATCTTCTACATCAAAAAATGCCTGTTGATACTCAGAGGATGTATGCTAAATTTCATAAATATATCGAGGAAGTTATTATATCGATTTTTTTCTTAAGATTCTAACACTTTGTAGCTTAAAAGTTAAGGGGATTAGGACAAATATTTATTCGAAGTTTTTTTCTTAAAAATCATCGAAGGATTAACACCCTTAAGGATCAGCATCTTATTCTGGAAGACCCTGTGTGTCAAGTCAAAGTCAATGTAAGCTTAATTGTTTAGAAATACAAAAATTTTGTAAATAAAATATTGAATTAACATCAATTTTTTAACTGATAAAACTTTAGATATAATTTTTCTAACCAACAGTGGAAGATGGTTAAATGTCTTCTTATTAAATTAAATTTTGCGCATATATTTTCTGCAGAGACATTATTTTTCATCAAAACAACCCTTACCCCCCACCCACCCCAAACATTCGCCCAGTAAGAACTTCCTTTGAAAAATCACTGTTTTTCGTCCATAATATCTAATCTAATAACACTGTTTCTGTATTAAATAATTATTAATATACATATAATATAGTTATATCAAATTTAAATAAACAAACTGTGTTATTAGATTAGAAATTAACGACGAAATCAGCTGTTATTCATGCGTATTATTTTGGAAAACATTAATTTTTGAAAACAATATTTTACTGGTAAGCTGTGTGGGGTGGGTGGGGGGTCAAAGGTTGTGTTAATGAAAAACGTTTTTTTTTTTTAGAATATAATTGCGTGAGAGAAAAATGCTTTTTAAGAAAATTATAGGTGAGAATATACGTGTATACATTTTTATATATTCTATGGGAGAAAGTTTCGGCAATTAACAAAAATTGACAAGGGATTTACATATCTAGTATTTAACCTCGATTACTTACAAACACTTCAAAAATGTGATAAAGTGACCCAGATATCACATATATGCCACTGTGCAGGAGCATATATGTGATAAATATAAATTCTAATAAAAGACTTAACTTAATAAGTGACATAATATAACAGTATACACAATGATATAAATACCATAACATGTTTTTTTTTAATTTTTTTTTTAACAGAAATCGATCAAAATATTAATTCTAACAAAAAAAAATTAATAAAATAATTATTTCTAAATGCAACTTTTTAAAAGTTTCCGTTATTGCCAAATGCCTATATGGTGGTTTTGGTTATATTAAATATGAAATTGAAAATAAGAGTTATGAAAATGAAGTAAAATGCACCCAACGCTTTTTACTTTGATTTGAATTATTCTGTTAACGTAAATTTTATTATGATTTTTATTTGAGGTAATTAATTATGATTGATTGTCCGACCTTCTACTACTATAATAAAAACGCTTTGTAATTAAAAGTTATTAACATAGAGAACAAATAAAATGGGATCCATTACACTTTCCAGGGAGGAATACCAGGAAAAAGGTAGTCTTCATTAAATAAAAATTCCTTAAGTTAAATAGAAGACCTATCGAGTTCTTATAAATTCGAGTAAGTTCAATATTCCATTTACAATCTATATAAACGACCTTACGAAAGAATCTAATCTATAATTTGATTCGATAGACCTCGATACTTATTCAAGTTTTCTTTTTAAATATAAAACTCGCCCTAATATAATTCACCTCGCAGGTATACTTGGCAAAAGCTGCGATAAGTAATGGAGTGCTTAAGTATAAGAGAATGAATAAACAAAAGGGAAATAAGATACAAAAATATATCAAGCTGGAATCTGTTTATCCGATGAAAGCCGTGAAATATATTAGCATTTGTCATTTTAATAGTCACCAGGGGCAGATCGGCGGATTTTCGTTTGAAAGATCGACACGGCCCGCATGTTTCTGCCACCTGCGGGCTTTTACTCAATTTTTCTTGCTCCTTTTTTTTTTGTGGATTGAGGGGTTTCTTTAACGAAACTTTTGCCTCAGACTTTTGGATAGCAATGATACAAATGTTTACTTGAATCCTAAATTAGATAAAAAGGAAAACCTTAGCGGTGCTGTAGATAAATCTCGCAAGTTGACAGTATAGAGGGAGGTTATATGGGGGGTTCAGCGGGCCCCCCTGCCCTATACTCGGCCCCAAATGGCATTCGTCAGCGGAGGAACGGCGGCCGACATCATTCACGGGATTAGCCGGCTAACCGTGTTAATTGCTGGGCCCGCGTAAATCAGCGCCGGCTTAAGTCATCACACCCGGAATTTACGCCCGGTAAATACACCGAAACTGGAGCCCTGATCCGGAAACATTTACATTTTCACCGGACTGAACTAAACGACGGACCTTTTAACTTGTTCTTTGACAACCGATTCATTTAGTAAAAATTTGCATGCTGTAGAATTAACTTTATTTATACAGGGTGTCTGGGACGAAGCAGTCCACCCTGAAAATCTTGAAAAATAAATATAAGCCGAACACACCAAAATGTAACACTTACTTACAGAAATTGCATTTCTCTAACGTCATCCCCTCACGCCCAGAGCTCTCATGTAATATTTTTAAATGGGATTAGCGGTCAACTTCAATTAAAGGTAATTTGATTTTATACAGGGTGTTTCGGGAGGAAAGGGAAATATTTTGGATACATATTCAAAAGGTCAAAATAAGATAAATAAACCCGTATGTTTTAATCCGATTCTTAACCGTTTCTAAAGTTTTTTTTGTACATTTTTGGAATAGTTACGTTATCTGTATTTCTAACTCACGTTGCAGGTATTTCATCATTGTTTGTTAATACCTATTTTAATTGACTAGTAGTTTTGACAAGCATGGTTGTCAGTTTGATTGATTTTGAGAGTTTCAATTTGAAAAGAGCAAAGTTTCCATTACCTATACACCCACCCCAAACATTTGCCCAGTAAGAAATTTCTTTAAAAAATCACTGTTTTTCGTCCTTATTATCCAATCCAATAACGCTATTTTTATACTAAATATTTATATATAAAATTATATCAAATTTAAATAAACAGTGTTACTGTATGAAATATTGCATATATATTTTCTACAAAAATTTTGTTTTTTAACAACACAACCCTTACCCCCCCACCCACCCCACATATTTGCCCAGTAAAAAATTATTTTGAAAAATCACCGTTTTTCGTCCATAATATCCAATTTAATAGTACGGTTTTTGTATTAAATATTTATTAATATAAATATATATAATTATATAAAATTTAAATAAACAAACTGTGTTATTAGATTGGATATTAACGACAAAACCAGCTGTTATTTATGCGTATGATTTTGAAAAACAATGATTTTTAAAAACAATTTTTTACTGGTAAGTTGTGTGGGGTGGGTGGGGGGCTAAGGGTAGAATTAACAAAAAACTGTTTTTTTTTTGTAGAAAATAATTGCCTGAGAAAAAATGCCTTTTAAAAAAATTATAGGTGATGAAAAAATCTATAGTTTTTTGTATCTATAATTTTCTCACATAACCTTAAAGTTTTCAAGTAAAACGTGAAAAAACCCAATTTTATTTCTCAAAAACAAGGCGTATCGCTATAAAAATTGCAAAAATTGTTCCAATTTTATACTGCATACAAGTGGAAACTTAGTTATTAATATATTGCCATTTTTTATAGCAAAAATTTTACCTACATATGAAGGATTGCAAATATTTGTAAAAACATTGTGCAGCTAATTTTTCCCTAGGTCGTATTCTTGTTAACAAGCAAGGGTTGAAGGCCATTAAATTTTGAGGCTCTTCTCCTTCTGGGGCCTATGCGGTTTTTTTATGTTTATATTTCGTTGTTTGAAGACATTACAAATAAATGCTCACATAGAGGTTAAAGTGAAATCAGACCTCATACAGCAAAACACAATTAAGGAGCTAACTCAAAACTCCAACCACAAACCAATAGGATTATAAATTAACTTCCGAAATAATGATTATTTCCAATCGCCATGTAGTCCCAATCAATAAGTTTTAATTGATTATAAAAACAATCTTGGGAGATATGAATCAATGTTAGTATGAGCCACACAAGTTTTAAATATTAACTAATAAATTACATCAAAATGTTCGCACAGTAGCTTACTTCTTACTTTGACTTGTGAATTTTTGGTTGGTGATTTTTGAACACTCACTAGTAGTGATCCAGACAATGAAGTTTAAAAATTTAATAAATAAATTTTCAAAATCGTTGGCTGAGGGTTGAAAGTGTTCACAAGCCGACTCGGTGTTTATAACAGATTTAATTAATTAATTTTAATCGGTGTTACGGCGCCTTTTGGGAAGCCTTCTTTAACGATTATGAGATACTGTCGGGGTGGGTAATTAAGAACATCGAGAAAAGGGAGAGTTCGATTTTTCCAACTTCTTGATTTCGTTAATTAGGCCTCGCGGGTGTAAAAAAATCTCCTTAAGACAAAAAAAACAAGCAAAAACCCTTCCTAATATATGCATACGATTCGAAGAGGGAGCGAAAATAAATCCATTGAAAAATATAACAAATGTAGGGTATAAAATTGGATGGGGTTGTTTCCAGCGGTTTCCGAGTTTTGTGGAAAGCAATGGAGTGCGGTCCATTTGCCTTCATTGCGTTGGCACTCACATATTCTCATATTCACACATACTAGAGCGACTTAAGGCCCCCCCATTTAAAATATCAGGGATATTTCGTAGACATCCCCATTTAGTTTGAATATTTTATTGTTCTTAGGATGTTGACACCTTTTGTTTTATGAAAATAAATTCACTCGGTTACGTTAACAAAGTAAAGGTATAATCCGCAAGTGTTGTTCTAGGGCGGGTAAATTAGATATTAATAGGAAGTTGACCGCTGTCCACAAGAACTAAACTGACGGGCATAGGGTTGGAAACTTTGTTAATATCTTGTTTTGTCGCCATAATCGTGACAAGAAAATGAAACGAATTCCGAGCCGGATGCGACCTTTAATATGTGATAACACACTAAGTATCTTAAAAAGTTTTCCCTGGTAGTTGCGTTTTTGTTTCATATACAGGGTATAGTCAGGGCTATTTTAGTAAAATTTAAATATTATTAAAAGGGTTTTTTTAAGTTAAGAGTTAATCGAAAACCTATATACAGGGTGTCCTATTTGCCATGTGTGACTATTGCTATTTCCGAAACTATAGGAGAGCAGTTTAATTAGAAAAAACAATTTTGATGCTCATTCTAAATTTTTTTACAGCGTTGTAAAATGTTTACTAGGGTAATTTATAAAAAACGCCAAATTTTATTTTAATTATTATTTCCGAAACTTGGTTTTAGAAACTTATTTTTAATTACAATTTTTTGTGCTCTACAAAACGTCACCCTTAATTTTTTTTATCAACTTCTTTTTTTTAAATAGAGGCCTGCATTTTTTATTCCCTTTAAAATGATGTATCTCATTCCATTATGTTTCCCAACGTTTCAACGTATTAATAACCATTATCAGGAATTTTTAATTATTTATTTTTTCCTCATGTTTTAAAATTTAATTAAATAAAAGCTTAAGCTTACTAAACTAGTGGTTATTTGTGTTAAAAAATTTAGTTTCAAATTATGATACTTATTGATATTATCCGTTCAATTTAAATGGCTGTGACAGTAGTTGAAGTCTGCGTTGTCATGGTTACCAAACAAAAAAAATATTTTTGACAGAAGTCATCAAGCTTTCGCGCTAGTTTTTGTTCATGTTAATATTTGTTGGATTGGTATTAACGGTCCCATAAATTGGCCCTCAAGATCGCCTGATATAACACTGATGGATTTTTCCATATGGGGTTTTATTAAAAACCAGGTTTATCAAACTACGCCTCAAAATTTAGAGGACCTAAAAATAAGAGAAGCCTGCAATAAAATTTCAATTCATTCAACAACATTCAAAGAAAAATTGTAACCAATGCACACAAATGCTTACAAAATAATAGTGGATTTTGACCATTCAGATTAATAACAATTTATTTTATAATTATGTACATAATAGCCTTTATTTATTTTAAATAAGTTCTAGATTTATTTTTATTCATTATAATATTGTTTATTAAAAATAAATTTATTATAAAGTTATATTGCTTTATTGTCGAAAAATTTTACAATTTGTAGACAAAACCTAAGTAAAAATAAGAAAATACAGAACATTAGTTAGTGAATAAATAAAAAAATATAAATCAATATACACTAAAATGTATACAAAGTCAAGAAACACTACAAGAACAAATCAAGTATAAATAGCAACACAAGGGCAGATTTTTGATCAGATCATTGTTGTAATCTTACATTGTTGTACTCTTTAAACTTATTTAAAAAACTAAGTAATTTTGTATGTAACTCACGAACTAATTAACATTTTGCAACACTGTAACAGGAAGCATCAAATGGCAACTTTTTTCTAACTTAACCACCCTCGTATCTCCTATGGTTTCGGAAATAGGACTCCCTGTATTGCAAGATCAAGAAATTTATTTATTGGACATAACACAGAGTTCCTGGATATTGATTCAAACGGTAAAACCGCAATGTTTGAGTAAATTTCATTAAACATGCGAAAATATTTAATATTGTTATGCACCGTTTTTCTAACAAAAACGTATCACCTAATAATAAATAAATCATTCGCTATCACGGTAGTAACCATATGTTACAATCTCTTATTCGGGCTGTCATATAGCTTTTTACCAGTCAGATTATCAATAATCTGTTTCGAATAATTATATCTACATAACAGGTGGGTTCATCAGCGCCTAATCTCGAAATTTGTAGATATATTAGACCGAAAAACCAGCGGACCCTGTCGGATTACACATCACACGATATTACCACACTTAATTAACGGGAAAAAATTAAAATATAACCGATAATCTAATTCTTCTTACTTTATTAATAATTGACACGTATCTGTTTAACTACCGATTACGTCCGGGTATTTGATAGCTGCTAATTTGTCACCTAAATCCTAAAGTACCTGTCATCCAGAAATTATATCCCATTAGCCTTTTTTCTATTTTTTTTTTCATTCAGTTATCGGCTTTCTAATACATTAATAAATAAGTAAATGTTATTGGTAAATATTTTATTTGTTAGATATTCCTTGCATTCGACTAATATTTGGGTGGCTCAATATGTGGAAAATCGAGGAATTGCTTACCTATTCTTTGATATTTAGTTTTAAAATATCGTAGTCCGCCTTATCTTTTATCAGAAAATATCTTGTATTAGTATATTTGTATATTCCTAGGCCAAATACAGAGCTATTTATAAACTATTATTTTCTGACAATGTTGCTGATCATAAGAATTCCTTAAGTTTAGACCTACAGCAACTATAGATTTCTTGTAATACTAATATCATTCTACTTACTAATTAAGTACTTAATTATGACTTTTGTTATATTATTATTTTGTCTTATCTGCTTGTTAATGTAAAAGATTTATTTCGATTGGCCCTATGACTAATAAAATTATACATATAAAAATCTAATCCTATAGTTTTTAAAAATTAAAAGGAAAAAAACAGAAAATCCCAGAGGATCAAGAACCAGTACGAACTAAAAAACAAAATCAATATAAAAAAATAGGTAAAATATAATTCCAAATTTATAGTAATCATATTCAATGAAATGTAAAATGAATAAGGAGACAAAATAGACGAAAATGTTAAATAAATAAGTAAAATAAAATGCATTGAAATATAAAATAATAAAATAAAACACTCACTTCGTTTTTACAGCAAAACAACTTGGGGGCTAATTATAGTCAGTTCTATTAAGCTTAAAATGACTTCCCTTCATTTAGTAAAAATTCATAGCTTGACTTGTTATTTAAAGCTATTAATATGAATTTGCTCTTTTTCATGTCATTTGGTAGTTTTCGGTATAAGGGACCTAGTAGTGGTCAAATTGTCAATAAGTATGGGAACATTAAATGAATTTTATGAATTAATGTTAAATGAATTTAATGTTCCCATACTTAAATATTAAATGAATTTGTTTCAAAAAAGAAGCACACTACATAGTACAAATCAAGGGTAGACATTAAGTTTAAATTGGTAAAATCGGACGGAGACTAGTTTGTTTATATAATTTTAATTAGTTCTCTGCTTCTTTTTTAGAGAATAACCATATAAAATTAGGTGTAGAGAGGTTTTCTACAATGCTAAATTTAAATTTATAGCTATGAGTATAAAATCATGTTGAGTTTGAACATGCTCAACTTGTTTGGTAGATTCCCTATGCTATCAGGGACATTTTCCAAAAAAAAATATCATCATATAATCTAATCTAACGTCGACACGTCTTGGGAGTTGAAAATCAAAATGTTCATAAAGTGCTCCGCAGGGATTCGGAGGCATGTTGTATGGGGGGCGCGTGTCACCCTTATGAGAGATTATGTGGTTATAAGTACACGTCCCCTTTGCTGTTACGGCATTACCTTATACCGTCGAGATTTATATACACACCACGAAAGACCATATTAAACCGGGGCCGCCTAAGGTTATTTCATTTAACAAGCTAAGTAGATATTTTATTAGTTGTTATTACCGCCATTATTATTGTTTCACCTTTATTCCTTTCACTCCCTTATAAATTATCAACGTCTTAATTGAAAAAGATTAATTTTGCCTCGTAAAGATGAAATACGACCCGTGCACCTCGAGAGGTTGTTTAACTGCCTCTTTTGCTGCTTCCCTTCGCGTCTTTTTGGATCTAAACTGCGAATTATCTTACTTGAGATATATTGAAAAAGTTCGCTTTTGAGCTTTCACTTAAAACTTTAATTATTCTATTTTACTTGCAGATCTAGTACTAAATAAGAAAAAACGGGATCCGTCAAGCTGTCCAGTATGCGGCATCACAATATCAGCCGGGGATCTCGAGAATCATTTCATGCAGGAACTGGAAAGGCTCTACAAACTCACTGGCACTGGAATTGCAGCAAGCAGGAAAAGAATTACAAGAGATCCAGGCAGACCACCAGCATTGCCAGGTGACAGTGGACCAGAAGGCAGGTGGGAGACTTTTCAACGAATCAAAACCAACAGACAGGGTAGACTAAGACTAAAAATTAGGAAACGTAAGGCGGATGATGGCTGTGGAATTTGTACAGGAAGGCCTCATAGAACTCAAGAGGAATTGACCATGCACGTGGAACAATGCTCTAGAAAGGTACATGATTCTTAATAATAAAGGTCTTTCATTTGATGCATAACATTTTCCATTTTTAGTAAGATAGTGCCGACTGTTCTTCCATCTAACATTATTTATCACAACAATAGATTGTTGACAATTAGAGATGTGGTATAAACATTTTTCCAAGTCCATCAATTACCATGAATACATCCAACTATTTGTATTTAAAAATATATTTAGATTAAAAGGAACAGAAAGTTCATTAAAACCAGAAAAGCCCTCCCTTTATTTCAGCTTTAGATTTTAGATTTAGATTAAATTTCCAAAAATGTTTTTATTGCTCGAGAAATAATATTGACTCCCTATTTAAAAAAAATGCCCGTTTTGTTTGCCGCTAAAATTTTTTCTCAATTGCCTTTACTACCATAAATGCAGATTCCTTAGCAACGGTTTTTAGAAAACTCGCATACATTAGCAAAATCATAATTAATCACAACTGGTTAAGAACTTTCAGACAGTTCAAATAAAAAATATATTTTTGTCATCGGCATAATAGTGTTTAAGCCATTGAATATCCCCTTTTGGACAAACTAACTATCCTATGGATATCCGAATATTGTCCAAATGATATCCAATGAATATCCAATAGAGAGTCAAACATCACACTTTTGGATGTCCATTGGAAATCCATTATTTGTCCTATAATGTACACCAATCTTGGATACTGAGAATTTCCCTAAAATTAAAAAAAAAAAGAAAAACTAGATTTAAGTTAGGAAATACAATTTATTCTTTATTAACTTTTATTCTTTGTTTTCACGTCGCAGCTATTTCAATATGTCTGTCTCTGTCGGCTTCGTATGAGCTCTAACTTTATTTTTAGCACTTTTTGGAAAAATTACTAAAATCCATAGACTAAAAGTTAAAATATTGACATTTTTCTCACTGGAGTGCCTGGGAGAAATAAAATAATTTCACTCTTATTGGCAACTGAATATCTTGACTTCTAGTAGCTAAAATGTCGTAATTCTTGATTTCTGGGATACTCAGGGACTCTTGAAGCAACTACTGAAAAAAATATTAAAATCCTTACACTAAAAATGAAAATATTGACATTTTTCTTACTGGAGTGCCTGGAAGAATTAAAATAATTTTTCTCTTATTGGCAACTGAATATCTCGATTTCTAGTGGCTAAAATGTTGTAAATATTGATTTCTGGGATACTCCAAGGGCTCTCGAAGCAACTACTGAAAAGTATATTGAATTTCATACACTAAAAATCTGGATGCTTAATGGAAGAAATAAAATAATTGGTTTTTTATAGGCAACTAAATATCTTGATTTCTAGTGGCTAAAATGTTGTAATTATTGATTTCTGGGATACTCTAATGGCTCTTTTAGCACTTTTCGAAGAAGCTACTAAAATTCGTACACTTAATATTAAGATATTGACATTTTTCTCACTGGTGCCTGGAAGAAATAAAATAAATTGTCTCTTATTGGCAACTGAATATATTGATTTATTGGATACTAATTATAGTGTTATATAATTTTAAATAAATTTCAGCTTTTTCTATGGTAGAATTTAATCTGACATATATCCTTCAAATTTCCACAAACGACAATATTTTTCATTAAAAGATCATAACTCAGAGCGTCAACGGCTTTACTATAATCAGTCATTACTACTATTACTAGTAAAGTACGTTTATTTTAATCCACAGCTGACTAAATATCATCACTTTTATAAGCTCCTGTACAGCATCTATGACCTGCTCTGAACCTTAATGGTGTATCTAGTAAAATATATTTTTTTTAATATATAATTGCAATTGAATTTCCATAACTTTCTTTAAAATCTTTAATTAAGTTAGAAGTATACTTATCGATCTTAATACTTGCGGGTTGGACGATTTTAGAAAAGGCCTTACTTTAGCTTTTTTCCACAATGAGGGAAATATGGAGTGCGTTAAACAATCATTTCTTACGTGCGTAATATAAGGTAACAATAAAGGCAGACATGTGTCGCCTAATTATATTAATGTTAATTTCATCTAAAGCCGTCCCGTTATATTACCTATAATCTCTAATCTAAAATTGTTCTGTAATGAATTTTTTTTCGGGCTAATTTTGGGCATTGAGTTAATAAATAATTAATTATTGACTCTTCATTGTCAAGATTGTCTGGAATTCTTGTGTCTCAGTGTTTATTACATACATTAGGTAGTTTTAGGGATGACTAAATATCCCTTGTAGCGCTTAATTGTAATTTAAAATAGGCCTGTGTTTCATTACGTTTTTTTCCTTTTATAATCCTCCATGTTTTTATATTTTTTAAATGTTGCCAGTAGCTTATTCCTATCTTTCATCATTGCTCGAAATATCTTCGCGATATATTCGGTTTCTAGTGCTGATTGGATCATTTTAATTTGACATTTAATCAACTCTAGGGCGGCTTGTCATATCTGAAATTATACTGATGATATAATTACGTTTTCCTGGTTTTCTATAGTTTCCTCCATTATAGCCAGAATAATCTTGAAATTCTAGTTTTCCACCATTTTATTGAGTATGATGCCTAAAACAGGGAAACCATTTGTTTTTACACAGTAATTATAAATCTACAATATTATTACTAATGTTAGTACGTTCTAGATGAATGAGGAAGATGAAACCGTAGACGTAGAAGGCGACTCAGAACTCGAAGAATGGCAAGAAAGTCAACGAAGACGAACATCCTCCCTTGTAAGTGGTAGAAATAACAATACAACCACTATCGACAACGAAGGGGATGATGTTATTGTTGACGGGGATGAACCGGAAGAAAGCAGCTTCGGACCATCTCAGTACACCGAGTCAGATGTCGTGATGAAAGAAAAAGATGGGGTTCAGTCTCAAGTGGCCACGGTGAATTCAAGTGGTGATGTCGAGGTGAAAGTGGAGTCCCAAGGGGCGCAGAACGGACAGCAATGCGATAGTAATGTGAGCACTTCGGATGCCGAGCCGAGTAGTAGGATCCAGTTGATTGAGGAGCTGAGGAATCGAATTAGGCAACTTGAGGCTGAAGGGGCCGCTAATGGGGAGCAGACTTCTTCTAGTGAGGTGATCACTCCTCAACCTGATGAGTATAAATGTCTTATTTGTTTGGTGAGTTATTTTTGTGTTTTTTTAACTTGAAGTAAATAATTGTTTTGTTTTTAGGAACATTATAAAAAACCAGTCATATCAACGGTATGTTGGCACGTTCATTGTGAGGAATGCTGGCTGCACACCTTGGTAAGTCATGAAATAAGAAGTTTTTAAATAAACTTCTTTCTAATTTTTTTTTATTTACAGGGGAGCAAGAAGGTGTGCCCCCAATGCAGCATGATAACATCCCCAACTGATCTCCGACGAATTTTTATGTAAATTGGTTTTTTTACCAAAACCTTGATATTAAACTACTCTATACTAATTCTAGATGGTAAAGGTCTGCACAATTACTTAAAACATGGTTATAAATAGCACATTAATAAATGTTACACCTTTATATGTTATCATAACATATGAAGGCTGACATTTAAAATTTACTCATTTTCCGTACTTAAATATAATATACTACTATTAAATGTGATCTTCGTCATATTAAAATGAAAATTATCCTAGGCAAGTTATATTGTAAGTACACACTATATAGTACATAATATAAAATATATTTATTGTTGATTTTATTATAGACTAGCTAGAAAAGGTACTTCATCAGTATTTATATTTATACTGATGAAACAGAAGTGAAATCTTAGGATTTTAAATTTTTGAAATAAAAGTACTTACTTTCCTAGTTGTGTTGCCCACATTAGTTTTATTGTTGTTATACTTTAGATTTTGTGTTTATAAGCAGTATAGGAAACCGTTATTCAATACGGGGGTCTCGTTTGATTGGTAACTGAAACTGGATTAATTTACTTAAAAAATACCATATCTCCAAATACCTCTTAAAACAGCCAATAGTTGGCTGAAACAAGGAGGTGGTTTTTTAAAGATGGGTTGGCTCTAAATTGAGTAGAAATTCTTTGAGGATTATGATGATTTATTAGGGTGTTATTTTTAATGACTTATTAGTGAAAAACGTGTGAAATTAATTTTTTTTTAATTAGATTTTCCTCGATTTTCTTCCACTGTATGGTAAAACTAGCAATGGTTTGTTTTTGGGAAGAAATTATAAAATACATTTAATTTTGATCTTAAAAAAAGGTGTCCAATTCAAAATTCCCAATTTGCACGTAGATTTTGAGAAAATTTTCTTTTTTTAAGATTTTCTCCTACTGTATGGGGAACAAAATCAATTTTTTTATACATAGCTATAATAATATTGCAAATATTTAAATAAATAATATTTTTATAAAGTCAGTGGATTTTCTGTGAAGAAATAAAAGATGGTTTTTTAAAAAAAAATCCAGCTTTCTCAATTTTGATTTAAAAAATCCTAATAAAATGTAATGTATTTTTAATTTTTCCAGTTTATTAACACGTCCATTGCTTAAATAAAAATTTTAACCTATTCAGTAAATTTTGAGAAAATTGACTTTTATTGGATTGGAGCTTTTTTTAAATTCTTCGTAACTAAAACTGGTATAATTTACTTAAAAAACAGCACAAATACTATACCCCCCAAAACAGCAATTAAGGAAATCCTCAGATTTTCTGTAATTGGATCCTTCCGAACACCATTTTGTCTCATATAACTGCTGTGGTTCTTTTTTGTATACTACCTAGTAAAATAAATGTACATATTTATAGATTTGTTTTTTGTTGTTGCATAACTAAGTTATTATTACATCTATTTGTACTATATGCAAACCTGTAAATTTGTGTAGATACCTTATTAAAAAAAATATTAATGTAACTTATTAAATGTAATTATTAACAATAAATGTCCAATCACTAATTACGTTGAGTATTTATTTGTTTGCATCAATAAAAGGTGTACCTCCTTATGTGTTTTTGCCTGAGAAAAGGCTTTTAAAACCCTAAAAAGTATTTAGAAATGAGAACTGTGTGTGGTTTTCTGATGATATTCAGGAACTTGATTTTTGAGGCCTTCATAACCTCACTTCTTAAATTGCTATGACACGTGACATATTGGGCCCATCTGTACTATAGAGCGCGATCTATTCGCCATATAATTCAACAAAAACTTGAAACTTATATGTGGCGCCATCTGTGGGTGCACTTCTACAACACTATTTACCGACGTTGCAGAATTCGATAGCTTCTGGTTATTGCAATTAACCAGCAACTGTCTGAGCCTTTCTTGGTCATAGAATATAAAATGCAATATTGTTCCCTGTGGTAACCCTGTAGGATTTTTAACTTCCTAGACTTAGTTACTATAACTCGCTCTTTAAAAATGTGTGTGAAGCTAACGTCCGATCGATGCTGCGTGCTCGATTTGGTTGCTCGATATCGATACTTCACACACGTCGTTCAGAAACCCTTCCGGAAGTATTTGATGCGTCATTGATTAAAATGGCGGATAACCAAAGCAAGTCGAAAGGGCCTGATTTACAGGAACAGCTGATTCGGTAAAAACATCACATCGAGCGAAAAACCGGAGAGGTAGCGGCGTAAGCTGGATTGTGGGTAGCTGAGCAGATTCAGCAGATAAACATTGAGTGTCTAAACATGAAGAGGAAATGTACCCCAGAAGCCTCTGTTGCTGAGAAAAAAAGTAAAAAAAAGACCTTTAATAAAAACGGGGGTAAGGAAGGTGCTGGTGATAAAAACAATCACAGTTTACCTTTAAAGAGCTTAAAAAACAAAAGAAAAATTGAAGGAGAATCCTCGTCAGGGTCCTCGAGCAATGATGCTGATTCACCAATAACTAATAAGTCAAAAAGTATTTATAGTGCAAAGTCATTTAACCAAAAGGATGAAACAAACTTGCCAATAAATAGAGATTTATCAGAATCACCATCTGATCTGCAGCCCTTACAATATTTAAAGAACTCAAGCTCCCCGAAAAGTGAAACTACTAAACAGAAAAAAGGGAAAAAAAGAATTACTCTGCTGGAGCACCTAGTAGAAAGTTTCGCTAAGCCTGGAGTATTAAAAAATTCAAAACTAAAACATTCGAAAAACATTCCCGAAGTAAATGGAGGGCCACAAGAAAATAGCTCCCCACTACTAAAGAAAATCAAAAAGAAGGTACGGATTGATGAAACTGAATCTCTAAAATACAAGCGTGAAATTGCTGAATCAGAACACCACTTCACCAAAAAAGAACTCCCAGCAAAAATAATAAAATCAAAATTAAATAAGAACCTCACAGAAGAAGTTAAAGTCAATAAAACTAAAACAACTAAACCACCAATTGTGAACCTTCTGGAATCATCAACAAATAAAACTGAAGATTTTATTGATGATTTTTGCTTGGCTGTACCTCAGCACAAGAATAAGGGAAAAACCATTAAAAAAGAAAAATCTGAAAGCCCATGTGCGGGTTGTAATACACTAGAATGCTCATGCAGTGTTATCACAATAAAAAGTGAAGATTCAAACAGTTCAAATAAATGGAAAACAGATCCAGGAGCTGAAGAAATATGTTCATGCCAGACGCTTCCATGCATGTGCAATATTAAGAATGAGAATAATAGTTTCGAAGCAGAAGAACCAAAATTGGAGGTGGCTCTTGGTTTTGATGTTGACAACTCTTCCTCTGGAGAATCAGATCTAGAGGTGTATTATATTAATAAAAGGGCTGAGAAGGAGGCTGAGCTTAAATTGAAACAGTCGCAGTCTGAATTGAAAAAAAATGGTAAGTTTTAGTATAACAATCAATAAATTATGACTTGCACTGAATGTTTAGACTATCTGCACTTATGCTTATATGAATTTGGTTATCATTTACATCTAAGTATCTGAAGTCACAAGTAAATAGTATATACAGCTAGACAGTCTTTTTCTGGCAAAAGATTTCAGACAGGTCATGAAATCTACCTTGTTTGAAATTTGTTCTTGCACCATGGATTTTGTCTTGTGAACATAAATTGTTAAAGTTCTATAAATATTACTTGATACATTTCTGAGATAGTGTTCTCTTATTGTCAAAGGCCCGCTTTCGGCAAATAAATGAGTAGAAGGGTATCTTTTAGGCTTTTTAATCTATACTTTTTAAAATGACTAAATAAGATAAGTTTGTGGTACAAGCACTGCTCCAGATTTCTATTTCATGGTTTAAAACAGATTTCGTTCTAATATTTTGAAATGTTTTTCTGATTTTTTTACTTATGTAGTCAATATGCCCATTATACTTTAGTTTTTATCCATATAAACTCCTAGACATTTTAAGGCAGTATTTTTAATCGTGAAGGTTCATCCTGATTGGTGTTGTACATAGAGAAATTAATAAAGTGAGTTTTGCCATTATTTTAGGTTATGAGATGCTGGTCCAACCACAGTTTAACTGATGTAATATTTTGTTCAGCTAATATATTAGCATTAATCTGTGTTTTTGCTTTTACCAAAATAACAGAGTCAGAGAGTTCTGAATATATATTCAAAATAACAGTGGTCCAAGGACTGTTGTACCCCACCACATATTACCTTTCCTTTTTCTCCAATTAGGGTCATTTACTTTGATTTGTTGTGTTCAATTACTTGAAAAGAGTTTGCTTCAAATTTTAGGGGTTCAACTAATGCCCAAAGAAGACCAGTTACTATTGGCTCAACGAATAGAAGAATTTATCCCTGAGGGGGACACAAAAAGTTACACATACAGGCTCCAAAATATCGATTGGTCCAAAGTATTGTTTTTTAAATATAATTTTATAGAAATTTTTATTTAACGCACATTTACTCATATAGATTGCATTCAGAAATTACTCCTTGGAAGATTGCCAGAAAGTATGGGGTCTTTTACTGAAAAAGGTGAGACACTACCGGTTACTGTCGGAGATAACACATGACATCAAAAATGTCATTGAATTATATGATATGAAGAAGTCAAAAAAAGTAAGTAATATGAGATTTAGACTTCTCGTGGTGAGAATTATTTTGGTTTTAGACCAACAAGCACCCTGAAATGCCTAAGAGGCCACTGTCTTCTTATTTTCTCTTTTACATACGAAAGAGGGACAAAGTGAGGAGAGAGCACCCAAACATTGAAGCAGTAATAAGTTTAACTTTTCATAAGTTTCTTACTTATCTATAGCTTTTTTTAGATTGAACTAAATAAATTCATCAGTGAAATGTTTCAAAACTTGCCTGCCGAAAAGAAGCAAAAGTATGAGATGCTTGCCGCAAAAAATCGAGAAGAGTACAAAATTCAAATGGAGGAATTTTAGTAAGTATAAAAAATGCAAGTACATATAATAGTTTCCATGTTAATCAAATATGCTTTGTTTTTACATAACATAAAAATGTTATTGACAAAGCTCGCTTAAATATAGAGTAAACAAACAGACAATAAAAGAAACAAATGGTCGAAAAAATTAAAATATCACAATTTATAAATATCACATAACAAAGCATAATAAAAACCTTTAAAATAGTGGTAACTGAAATTGGTCAAAATCTGCGTCGTAATTATTCATCATGTAAACTGTAAAAACCTTAATTCAATCAAATCTTAAATCAATTTTTTTTTGCACTAAATCTGAACCTCTTATCAAAGTCAAGTTAAATAAACTTAAAAATGGTCTAAGAAGTATTCTTCTTATAGTGTAGTCGCTTTTTATAACTAACATCTTTGTTACCTTCCTCCTAAATAATTTATGGGAAACTGTCTTACAAAAAAGCCATGGAAGATAGTCAAATATTTTTTTACTTTCATAAAAAAATGATTTTTTGGTTAAGAAAGATGTAGGGATTGGTAAATTTATATTATATGAGGACCGAGAATTATTTACATTTTCCGATTGGCTAACTAAAGAATACTTCTTACTTTAAGTTATAATTCCAGTACTAGACATCCAGAATTTCGTAAGGTGGCAATAAAAAGGGAGCCAAAAGAACGAAAAGAAAAACCACCAACGAAGCCTGAGAACCCATATAGATTGTTCATGCAGTCCGAGTTGGAAAGAGAGGAAATCGCAGAAGAGGATAAGGCTGAATTTAAAGAAGTCTGTCGCGAAAAATGGAGACAAATGCCTGATAGCAAAAAATTAGATTGGATCCTCCAGGCTGAGAAACAGTTGGTGCAATACGAAGAAGAACTGAAAGAATATATGTCCAGACATCCAGAATATACTCCAAAGAAAATGTCAAGCAAGCCGTTTTTGTCAAGACAAGAGCAGAACTTGAAAGAGAAACTTGCTGGTAAGTGCAAAGAACTTTTAATTAACTTTCAGTGAAAATCTGATAAATTTTATTATAAAGGTAAGCCTAAGAAGCCACCGACATCAGCCTATAGTCTTTTTGTAAGCCTGACAATCCAGAGCAATGATGCGCAAGACATCCCCTCTCGTGAACGATGGGCTTACACTTCAGCCAAATGGAAAGCCATGACTGAAGCAGAAAAGGATCAATATAAAATTCTTTTGACACAAGTAAAATAAAACTCCACTGACCATTGATATAGTTTATGTAAATTTCTTTGTAGGTTACCGAACAATACCAGAAAGAATTTAAGACTTATCTAGATTCACTACCGGAAGAAAAAAGGCAAGAAGAGATCCTGAAAAATCTTCCAAAAAGAAGAGAAAAGAAAAAAAAAGCACGAAGCACCTCTTCTGTATCTGCCTCGTCAGGACCGTCATGTTCTGGTTTGGGTCAGTTTGTTTTTGATGATCGTGATCAGCCATCAACATCAAGAGGCGTTAGACCAAAGAGTGGAAAAGGTTCTGGTCCAAAGGGGTCTAAGACTAAGCAAAAGGTCCCGTATCCTGTACCTCCGCCAAGGTAGGAAACATCATTTTTTTTTTTTATTAGCAGAAAATAAATAATACACAGTTTCCTTACAACATACAATATTTCTCTACCAATTACTAAATTGGCAAATTCAAGGCAATACTAGCATCAAAATAATCAGTACAAAAACAAAATTCACCCAAATATACAATGAATTAGGTCCACCAATATAATTCAAAGTATTTGATGCACAATGATATTTAAAATATTGTGTGTGCACCTTAATCAAGATTAAAAATTTACAATAAGAGGTTGTAGTACTAAATACAGAAATATGCTTTACACATCATCAAAAATAGACAATTATTTATTCCTCGTATATCTTAAACCAGCTAAAAGACTTTATAATTACTCTTCAATATCCATTAAGTAATTTTAGACTTGCATTTAGAATAAATCATTAAGAAAATATGATACACAATAAATATGATTCTGGCATCGCGCATGTTGGTAACATTTCCATGCCCCACATATCTAGTCCTATTCCATGCAATATTTCTTTTGTGAATTAATTATTTTTTAACATAAATCTAATAACTGATTCAATATAAAATTGTTCCAGATTGAAGAGTTTCTTTGAACACTAAGTCTGTGGGATGCCACCTATTTTCAAAAAGAATAATTTTTAAAACCCATTTTTGTGCTACATACAACTTTGAAAGTATTGGTGAACCTGCATTACCCGAAGCAACCATATTATAATTTAAAATTGATTCGACAAGAGCATAATTAATTATTTTTAGTGTCTTAAAGGATAAGATATTCCTTAGTTCATAAAATGTATAAATTAGTTTTTTTAGGAACATAGTTGATATGGTCCCTCCCGTTCAAATTTTCATTAAATATTAATTACTCCTAAGTATTTTTCTCTTATTAGTGATTATTCTCTGTCAACGAATTTGAAGCAGTTACAAGTAATGTCACAATACATCCCTTCTAAACTAAAAGGTCACAATCCAAACCTTCTGCTTTTCCTGTTAAAGCATTTTCATCCATCACTGGCGATTTTTCCGTGTTTTCAATGGTTTTCTTCTCAATTTGTAGCTTAACTGAGGTTAGTAGGCGTTACACATGTTGCAACTTATGTGGTCTAGGACTCTTTTTTTACAGTATTTACACTTAATCTCACTACTTTTAGTCAGGACAACTTTTTCATCACCATCCATTCATAAAGAAACGTTATGTCTTAAGAGTAGGATGCCATAAAACTTCAATTAATTTTAGGTCGGCTTATAAATATTTTTCGGAAAAACACAAGGGCCCGAATCCTAAAGAAGCATGGAAAAGCTTGTCTTGTACAGAGAGGCGACAATATAACAAAGAATTAGACGTTATAAAAGACAAATATATACAAGACTTTGAAACCTATTTGAAGAGCCTCGATAGGGACGAGTTATCCGTTTTCTGTGCCAATAGAAACACTCAGGAAGAAGAGTACAGCAGCTCAGACCCAAGCGAATCAGAGTCTGAAGAAGAAGAGGTATTAATTAATAAAAAAATTGTTACTTTCTCATTTGTTATATTACTAATGTTATAGGAATCCTCGAGTGACGAAGTGGAGGACGAAGTTGGGAACTTGTCATCCGACGAGGATTAAGCAATTACTTAAAGGACCATATTATTAAGTGTTAGAATAGTTTGGAGAAGTTTGTTACGAATTTTTCAATGAGAGTTTATTAGTATTTTGTTGAATTATGTTTTTAAAAGACATAATCAATTTGTCTAATCTAACTTAAGGTTTTCGAAATGATCCATGACGTTCCAGATCTATGTCCCACGTTGTTAGTTTAGGAGAATTAGATCATTTAATGTCAACATGAAGCATACGAACTGGTTAACTTATGCTTTGTTTGATTAAAAATTGTCTTAGGTTTTATCACTTAAATTTAAAAAAGAATTAAAGTTTTATTTTAAATTGTTATGTTTTTTCGTGTGTTTTAAGTTTAGGAGTGATTTATATGTAAATTAGCAAAAAAATCATTTGTTCGAATGTGATGCTTAGATTTTAATTTTCATTATTTAAAAGCGAATTAAGCATAATTCACATTCCTGAATTTTTTTGTATATTAGGTAGTTCTTAACTAGTCGGCAATGACGTTTAAATTATTTTTATATAATACGCATTTCCAAAATGATTTATATGCTAAAAGCCCTTACTTCATTTGTACCATCTTTTCTTCTCACATTAAGGCAGATCATACTGCAAATGTAAATTACATAGGACCGCTTATTTTTAATTCCTACAGCGTATATGGGAGATTCGTTATCCAAGCGTAGATTTAAAAATGTATCTAATTACTTTAATGTATGTACATTTGGCCCTTCACAAAAAGCCACTATTTTCGATTTTAAATTGAATATGCTTTTTTTAATGGATGTTAAGTGTGAAATAGAAGGGTAGAAGTCATTAGTAAATATATGTAAACCTCCATCTATGTAACGAAATAAAATTACATGTATAAAAAAGTTCTTTTCTTTCAAATATGTAATCGATAGCAAGAATAAATAATATCTTTATTTAGCAAGAAGCTACATTCAATAAAAATATAGGTGATATATAAATAAACTAAAAGTGTAAATTGGCTATAACTGTATCAGGACACTCCGGTTTGTCCATGGATGGTCTCGGTAATCCAGAAACAGCATCCCGGTTCCAGAAATATCCTGTCAGAGGTAGACCATAAATTAAAACTAGACTTAACCTAAACATTATTTCCTTGCCCTACTAATTAAAAGCACAGTTAATTATTGTTTGCCTTATAGTAATAAAAATAATGTCGACTCAGGTTGATCGAGTCGGTTCGGTTGCAATCAGCCGATGACACACATTTGGTACTTGGTTGACCTTGCCGACTAGACACATTGGTCCCCCCGTGTAATACTTAGAAAGGCTTCGGTAGTTCCAAGAAGCTGTAACCAGTATCCCGGTTGGCCCAAAAATACCCAGTCAACAGATAAACCAACAATCAAGATGATGATTGGAGCGGAAACAATGCATACTATAGTAAAACTTAATAAACTACATAATTAAAATAAAATAATAAAATAATAAACACAATTTTACTTATTCATAATAAATTTTCTCAAGAGCCCTCTGAATTGATTTAAAGTAATACAATTTTTGATGTTAGCAGGCAAGTTGTTAAATAGTATTAAACCTTTGTATAGAACTGAATTATGCATTTGGGTTGTGTTACATCTGTCGACTAGTATGAAGTCTATACGATTTCTCGTATTATAGTTATGTATATCTCCAAAAACTCTTAATTTATTACAAATATAATCGGGGAGCATCTGATGTTTTAATTTAAAAATAAACAAATAAACGTTATACAAAATTCTTTGATGTACAGACAACATATCTAGGACACCCAACATAGAGATAACAGGCGTGTAACGGTTACAATTTAGAATCAGTCTCATAGCTCTATTTTGAATTCTTTCCAGTTGGTCAATTCTATACTGTGGTAAGTTAAACAATAATGTTGAACAGAACTGTAAATGAGGAAGAGCAATGGCGTTGTAAAGTTTTAATTTGATGTACATTGACAAATTTTTTCCAATTCTTGTGATAAATCCAACTTTTTTTGAAAATTTTCTCATTACATAATCTGCATGAGCATGGAAATTCAGATTGGCATCGAAAATTGTTCCCAAATATTTAATTTCTTTGTCGTACAAAATACTTTCCCCATTCACAGAAATCTGTACATTGCCCATGTCTATAGAACTTAATCTAGATCTCTTGCCAAATATACAAAACTTGGATTTACTTGCATTTAAACTTAGTTTATTTCTACAGAGCCAGATGAATAAGTTATTGAGTTCAACGTTCATGACCTGCTGCAGTTGATGAATATCTTTACCCACCACATACAACATTGTATCGTCCGCAAACAACACCACATTACACCCCCGCACTACCTCCACCATATCGTTAACATACAATAAAAATAGCAAGGGGCCCAAGACCGTTCCCTGCGGTACACCATGCTTTACATTAACACTTTCAGATGAACTATTTTTGTACATGACTCGCTGAACTCTACCACTTAGATAAGATTGAAACCACTTCAATACATTATTTTTAAGGCCTAACCGTTCTAATTTCCTAATTAACATTTCTCTACTCACGGTTTCAAACGCTCTCTTAAAATCCAAAAATACAGCAAGTACTAGATTATCAGAGTCAAGGGCCTTGAGAAAATTATCAACTATATTAATAATGACAGACTCACATGAATGATTCTCACGAAACCCCGATTGGTTAGGCACAACTATTTTATTTATATTACAATGTTCGAGTAGCTGTTCCTTAACACATACTTCAAGGAGCTTCTCATAAATAGGTACGGTGTTAATTGGCCGAAATTCATTACACAATTTAGTGTTTTGCACTTTTGGAACAGGAACAACAGTAGAAAGTTTCCAGGCTTGCGGAAAAATCCCAGTACTTAAGGATGTATTGATAATATCCAGAAGACGATCACCCACAACATAAGCAACATCGCAAAGAACCTGCTTGGAGATGCCACTCTCCCCACCACCAACGTTTTTTAGATTTTTAAGTATTTCCTTCATTTTAGTCATCGAAACTTTATTAAATTGTGTCAAGGTTTTCTGGACTGAAGGTGGTTCAATGAAATATGTTTGGCCATTTGCTGCTGGTGGAATATCTGCAAGAATAAGATCAATACTATTCACGAAATAATTATTAAATCTATGTGCAATATCATCCTCCTGTGTAATGATTTCATTTTCAAACTTTATTTCATTAGGCATGTTTTGGGTTTTTCCTGGCAAAAGCGTCTTCAGATTTTTCCAGAGTTCTTTTTGATTATTTTTATTTAGATCTATGGTATTCGCAAAAAATCTATCCTTTTCTACTCTTATCTTGCTTACTATGTTATTTCTTATAGCTTTATATTCATTCCAAACGTTTTCGTTGTTTTCTATGGCAGCCCTTTTATATAATCGATCCCTTTCCTGCATTTGCTCCCTTATATCTTGAGTTATCCATTTTTTATCGGCATATTTCTGTTTTTGCACAATTTTAATCCTTGGGCACATACTGTCAAGAATTGTTCTAATATCTCTGACAAAAGTATTAGCTAGTAAGTCAACATCTGAACTATTTCTATTCCAATTGCATGTAAGCAGTTCTTCCTGAAGTTTATGGCATTTGTAGGTCTTAAAAGACCTAGTATAACTTACTACATCCATTGGCTGTTCCTTCGATTGATCCATAGAAATTGATATAATAGAATGGTCACTAATTTTAGGAGTTTGATGGACTTTATGCGAGAGAGATTTGTCATTTGAAATTAAATAATCGATCAGAGTCTGACTTCTTTGGACTATTCTAGTTGGAGTTTTAATTATTTGACTAAAACCATTGGTATAAATGATACTTAATAATTTGTTACTATAAAAATTGTTTTTTAATAAATCAAAATTAAAATCCCCAAGGATAATGTTGGTGCCATTAAATCCACTAACTTGCTCTAAATATCCCCCAAAAAATTCTATAAATTTGGCATCTTGTTTCTGAGGCGAATGGTACAGAACAGAGCACAAATATTTACCTCCACCCATAGATAGCTCAAAAGACAACAGCCAGACATAATCATCAATAGACAATACAGACCCCACCTTATATCTAATATCGTTTCTAATAAGGGCCAAGACCCCACCTGTTCTACTGTTGTTACTAGTGCATTGCTCCAAATTGTACCCATCAACAATCAACTCACATGGCTCAATAACCGGGGTTACGTGAGTCTCACTCAAAAGCAAGATCTTAGGCCTCCAATCATTTACTAGTAAAATAATGTTATCTTTGTTGTTTAGATAACCTTGGCAATTAAAATAAACAATGTTGGTGTTAAGTGCAATATTTAGGTCTAATTGCTACTTAATATATTTATTCCTTTGTAACTCTTCAATTCGCTTATAGGAATCACAACTAGTTACATCCCAAGAAACGTGATTGACATTTAGCCTAAGACCATACTTTTCATTAGATACTACACAATTAATACACTTAACGCTACTTACATTACATTCTTTAACATCATGGGATCCACTACACTTTGCACACACTTTATTTTCTTTACATTCTTTCAGTAAATGACCATACCGACAGCACTTGAAACACCTTCGGATACCATATTCGTTGAAGACAGGACAACGGTTCCAACCAATGTTCATCTTCTCCTTTTCAATAAACACTGCATACGTGGTAGCATCAACTTCCAAGATCATATTGAACTTTTTGTTTACGATTTTAGTTTTTCTCACAATTTGAATTTTCCGGTTTGGAGATTCTGGAACATTATTTTGACTCTTTATTTTGGCCAAAATTTCATTATCTGATAGGTTGTACTCAGACTCGTTAATGCCCACCACCTTAATCCTGTGCTCTAAAAGTTTTGGTACCTCAACACTGTAGTTGTCACCCATGTTGTTCTGGATCTGCGACTGTATCGAAGTTAGCTCCTTCTCATTGCCACACTTAATGATAACGCCGCCACTTTTGGTTGCTTTTCCTAGAGATAAACCGGCTCCAATAAGAGTAGGATTGACTTTCTTTCTCAAATCCTCCTTCACTTGCTTTACATCTTTCTCCGGACACTTTTGCTTTACAACCAAAACTTTGCTATCATTTTTGGTGCCTATTGCTGCAGCATATGACAACTTGGAGTTCACACTTGATGGGGCTGTTGACGGCTTACATTCCTTCAGGCTGGCAATTTCACGTTTCAAATTCTGGTTTTCGTTTAACAGGAGATCGACTTTTTGATTTAACTCGTTAGTTCTACTGACTAAGAGCTGCAAGGTGGCCATAATATCTCCTACATTATCTAAATCAATAACAATATCATCTGTGCGGCTTCTTTTCCTAGCGCGCTCTGTTTTGTATGCACTATCACTAGATGCAGAGGGATCACACGATTCACATTTCCATGTCGATTTTCTCAAATGAAAACCGCGCATGTCAACATTAACACACTTTCCATGAAAATACTTAGCACACCTGGTACATTGTATTATCGACTTAATGTCATCAAATACTAAATTACATTTAGCACAATTACTTTCTGGATCACCGTCATCCGTAGTACTTCCTCCAGCCATTATTTCATTAGTTAATCACAATTTCAAAATCACCCCGTATATGAATTAAATATAAGTTAATTTAGACAAATACTGTTTACAATAGAACACCCGTTAATGTAAACACTGTAATTATCACGTACGTGCACTATATTTATGTTATACTTATTACACAAATTAGAGAAATAAAAATTAAATTTTACTGATTTATGGCAACCGTGATTCTAAAATAAGTTAGTATTTTACAAGTTAGTTTAATATTTGACAATTTTGAATATTTGACAAAATGGTATTTTTTTTCAAACGTCACGACTACACTATCATTGATGCGTTAAAGATTGCAGTTGGATAGTATACAGATTATTCAAAAACTTTTGACTTTGTAAACCATGATCTTCTAACAAAACTAATAGTAGTGGTCCTTTCTTCACTTTTGAAATTATTTACAACCGATGTCTGTAGGTCCAAGAAGAATATACTTTACACTTTTTAAAACTTATTTCTTAAAAAAACACTTAAGCAAGTTTTGTCAGATATTTTTATTGTATGACACAGAACACTACAATTGTTTGGCAAACAAACCTAATTTGAACCAATCTACATGAATTTACAAATAATGGCGTAACTGAGTTTTTTTTGTACAAATAAAAGAAACCTTCACCTCCATACGATCAACTTTCCTATAGAACAATCTACAAATACTTAGTGTTAGATGATAATAAACTAAAAAGAATAAAATGGAATAAAGCTCTAAAAGTACCGGAATGGAACTGAAATAAGGGCACTTGAAAATATAACATTTTTTTTTTATAACAGGACTAAATATATACAAAATAACACATTGGATACATTTTTCTATAAAATAAGTTGTTTTTTTTACGTGCAGACCTACAGTGTAAAAATAGGCCTAAAGCACAAAATAGACTACATTTTTAACAACGTCAAGACTACGGATGTAACAATTATTGTTCTACTACTATACCAACAGTTTCTAGTTAATATAGTTCCAAAATATAATAAAAATTCTATTGTCATAAAAGGTGTATAATAAATTTGATTTCTAAATCTTCTGGACAAATTAATTCGTTTAATATTATGTTGTTGACCAAACAAATGATCTTTAAGAGCACATCGAGATTTATTTCTAACTATGAGAACATTTAACATCTAATAAGAACTGTGCTTGACTGTCCAAACAGTATAATTTTTAACTACACTTACTACAAATATTTTTATTTAAGAGAAAACCATACCTGTTTGGACAACATTGATTACATCTTTACAATATAAATATTGGAATAGGGGGGGTTAACAAGAGTCCAGGGGATATAGAAAGGAAATAGTTTCTAAGTATAAAGGCAGTTAGGCCCTATTTAGCGCCTGATCAAAGTTAAGGGTGACGCACAATTAAGAAAGCTTTATAGGTATCACAAGAGCTGGTCGCCCTTAAATATTTTATATAATAAAGGAAGGCTTTCTCCTTGGCGGTCCTTGATTGAAACAACTTTAGGATTATTAAAATTGGCATTAACACAACATTGAGCATTTATATCAACCAAACGGACCAAAAACAATGCCAATTTAGTTAACAGTAAGATTTTGTAGGAGACCTTTAATACTGCGGTTCCGAATACTGCGAAACCGATTTTTTTTCGAAGTTTGACATTTTACTCGGAAGCATTGATGGTAATGGTTTTGCCTTTAGCATCATCAAACCTATCCATTGTTTTAATGTCCATCATCATTGTTAGGCCGAAACTCATGATTAATAACAAAATGAAGGTGACAAACAGACCAGACCAAATTGGGATGGTGGTGAAACCAACACAGTGGTAGGGATCATTGAACTTGTTTTGTTTGGTCCAGTAGGAGTTATTGTTATACCTTGGTTCAACCTAGAAAAAATTAAATATGTATCAAATATTATTCAAAATATGTAATAGAAGCATAAAGTACAACAAAGATTTGTTACAAGGGATCAAAAAGGCTAAAACAATACTTTTCTTTTTGTCCAAGAACAAATGGGTTTTAAGTTCTTTTTAATTAAATAAATGTTACTGTAAATTCTATTATGAACTTACCTGAAATTGTGAAAAACTCAAAGAAGAATTAACTGATTTAAATGTCTGGTTATTGCAAGCATAAGAGAAACCTATTGGGGCATACACCGAGGAGTTTGTAGTCTTGTTGAAGCTACAATCAGTATTATCACCATACATGACATCCAGCAACTGCATGTACCAGTAACCAGTTTTACTCTCATAGAAATCAGCTCTGTAATTAAAAAAACAGTCAGCTCATTTTTTAATTTTTAAAACTCTTAAGCTTACGTAATATTGAGGGTTACTGTGCCATTTATACCAGTCCCTTGCAGGACCCTCTTTGTGTCATTGCCACTGAATTCTTCAGCAGTGTAATTCATGTTGAATTTCAATTCTCTGAAAAAAAAAAGTTATCCCCAATAGGTTTAAATTTACATATAACTAACTCACTGGTTGTGACACCAAACACTAACGCCTGCAGATGTATAGAATAGTATTGATGAATTGTTCATTAATATGTTCATAGTACCATTTTCAGTATCTTGTGTTTCAGTTTCAGCCATAAGGGACCTGGATTTCCTTGAATGAGTTTCACCAGATCCAATCTGAAAATATTTTTTTTTTTTAAATTATTCTTGAGAATTGGTGAGCACAGATTATTACTAAGACACTTACTGAATTCTTAGTTTGCTCTTCTTACATTAAAATAGCACATACCATAGGGATAAAAATGTTACAGTTTAAAGCCAGTCATGTACAGAAGACAATATAATTAAAATATAGTAGAATATATTACTTGAACAAATCATTAGAGAATTCAGTACTAGCTGTAAAAACTATGAAAGAAATATATGCATTTATGTATCTATAAATATGTAAATAACTGGCAATAGATATGGTTTTTTCACTAGAGACATTCTTTAAAATTCTGTGAAACTTACCCATGAAGCATGATGAGCTGTATATAAAGCTAAAATATCATCATTATTCTTCAAGAGGTTTTGATATACTTCACCAATAAAAGAATCTAAAAAAAAAATAAAACACATGTACAACATATTCAATTCTAATTTTTTCATTACATTACCATGGCGCTTCAGTAGGTCGAATCTTCTTTCACTTTCAGTAGCATCATTTAGTTCAATAATAACAATTTTCCCTTCGGGAACTTCGAAATTGTCTTTCAGTCTTTCAATAGAAGTGGTAACAACATCATCAGCTGCATGTTGTATAGCTTTCAAAGGGTTTTGAACAGAAGTAAAGTAAGTAACTTTTGAGGATTTGTGAATCTTTGAAAGATATGGGTAAGCATTGTTTCCTTGTCTGTCTCGTTGTGCTAAGTCTTCAGGACTTAACTGAAAATTGCATATTAAGCTGTAAAACTTGAACAGGGATTTATTAAGAATACTTACAGAATGTTCAGCAAATATTACAATTCTTGGGGTTTCTTTTAGTCTGTGCTCAACTTCTTCCTTAAATGAACTGGAACTTACTTTATGTAAGGCAGGAACAGGTTCACTTGTCCTGCAAATCATATGACTAGTTACACCTTCAAGTATTTTTTTCTATAACATATGATGAGAGTTCGAACTTGAGATTCGATAATTTAAGAGTGGATTTTAAAAATGAATATTTGAGAAATTATAAAAGGGTTTTAGGGGCGAGATAATCTAAAAACAAACTTACCTTTGGGTACCCCACATATAAACGGGGACATATTCGGACAGGCAAACTTGGGCTAAAACCAAAAAACTTACAACCGAGAGGATGCTCTTCAGAAAGCCCATCTTGCTGGGAATAGAGTGTCCTGTAAAATTGAAATGCTCTCCTAAAATCCTATACCAAGATCACGTGAAATTTACGATGATTACCCAAATTACCGAGTTGGGTCGAACATTTGACAAAAGTCAGGTGAATGGGGCGATGTCAGATGATTTGTCAACAAAGTACGTAACTCCACCTGGGGTCACGTTTCGAAATTAATAGTGCTGACACAAAGAAATTGGAAGAAAACTTGCATGAAACTTTACTACGTTGCCAAATTATTCACTTTATTAATTGAATTCTGCTACATTGCCAAATTGTATTTTTTGTCTAATTTTTTGTGGAGAATATATACGTTTTCGCTAAAATTTCTGTACCTATAATACAGCAAATAAATTCTCGTCTAACAAGACATTAATATATAAGAATAATTTTTTCAGTATAATTATTTGGAGCATAAAATGGGTTGTGAATAATAAATAATATACTTGTCAACAATGCATTACACTTTTTTCAAGTTTCTTCTTTATCGATCGTCACTCAACTCTGGAAAGGTTTTGACGTCACGCGCATGCGCTATTCGTTCGATTTAGCTGAGCCCGAAAGACGTGCTGCATGGCCAAACTGTGCCTTTTTTTGTACTTTCACAGATAAAAATATCGGCAACAACACAAATATAAAAAATATGCTTATGTGTAACAAAATAACATATTTAACTGATGAAAAAAGATATTAAACTGAACGAGAACAACACTAAAATTGGTTTTAAAACATCATGGATTGAAAAGTTCCACTTGTATTGCCGCTAACCTATATTTTCATTGCCCTTGATCCTTGACAAGACGTTTCATTGTATTGACCTATCTGGCAACAGCGATCAACTTAAACGAACGTTGCGCATGCGCGGTACAGACGAATTACTGTCGGGAGAATTTACTAATGATTTTTTTCTGCCCGCGTTTCCGGTCAGAGTTGCCATAACTGTCATATCGGCTGTCATCTTTCGGATTTTGACTGTTCGCACCACGTTCCTTCTTCGGGTTTTCGCTACGAACTCTGTGACGCGTGTTTAGTGTGTGTGTATACTGGATAATGGCTACCAATAATTACTTCGGTTTTACACACGGCGGAACACAGTACAGGTAAGCGATAATTACTTAAGATTTTAATTTGTAAAATTTGTCTGCTTTCATTAATAAGCTGATATAAATAAAACGAAAGAAATTTGTAGAAATTACAAAGGAAATGTTTGGAATATTTCGTCCTTGGGCCACCATCACCGGCTGGCTGATATTAAGCCGGATCAATAAGGCGTGCTGCGCTGCATTCATTTTTATTTTTCTGTTCTAGTTTCATGTATCCTGGTTTATTGAATTGTCACTGTCTATTAATATCCTTAAAGTGAAAATATTGTATAGATATAAAGATCTAAATAAGGTGAGTTTTAGTGCTTAAAAAGTATAAATTTCAGTTCAATAACCGAATTACCGCAGAAATCATTACAAAACCCCATTTCATTAACAAAAAAGAAACTTTTAAATTTCATTACCAGCTTATTTGTCCATGCCTGTCAAGGAAAACGCTTGGCAACGTCGCACCTTGAGTTAAAACGAATGCCGTCCGCCATTTTGGTGTGGTTGCCGGTTCTGGAATCCGGTAGTTTCTCGCCGCACGTGTTTCGCTTTTGCCATTATATAATTGAAGTTTTCGTTTTAAAAACTCACTTTTTATATCCTAAAGAGTTCACTTAACAATTTGCGACGTACAATTTCCAAATTATTCTCGCGTGAGGAGTGGCGCATCGTGATTTTCTAGAAGGTAAGCCCTCGAATGTAAAATGAGACCCGTTTAGCTGCTGTTGCTAAGCCAATTTTCGGTAATTTGAGGATTCGATGCATTTGATGTAATTTCACTTATGTCTAATTTCTTCTAGAATCTTGTAACGGTTTTTTAGTAAAACGTGCATTCATGGGAATCTCGTTATATTACACGTGTCTTTATCTGCCTTATTGGGTCCTATATTATATTCAATTAATAGTGAGAGGGGTTAGAAGTAATGATAGGGTTACTGTGTGTGCTAATAAATTCTTTTTTTTTTTAACTGAATTTAAGAATATTGGGCCAACATGGATTTTTATTGGAGGGATTTTAAGATTTATTGCCCCTTCTGCCCTTATTGTGACCATTATAGGCCATGTTATGTGGTAAAAAGGTATGATTTTTGCTTAGTTATGTTTAACATAACCTTGAATTTTTGTTTCCCCAATTAAGGGTTTTATAGTTCTTTTCATGAAGATAGGTTTGCATGTCCTGTAGGACTAACAAATATGTAGCAAAATAGTATTATAAATGATCATTTGCAATTATTTAAATCATAGTTAGTCAGATGATTGAATATTTTTAATAAGTGATCAGTGTAACGCCTTTGACTTCGTTAATCATGCAATATTATTTATTATTAAAAGTCATATTTTTTTCCATCAGTTTTCTTATTTGTTACATACATGGAAAGCGATACATTTTAAATCTTTTTTTTTTTTCAGATTAATTTATTTTACATAATTGATTCATTTTGAAACCCAATATTTAGTGAACCTCATCGGACGCTTATTGTTATTGTCAATATACTAATTTTTTTTTTGTATATTAAATACATCTTCAAAAAGGTCATACATTGCGGAAATGATTTTTCTCAAACTCGGCTCATGTCAGCTGACAATATGAATTAATGTGATGCAAATAGACTAGACTATGTGAAACAGAAGTAAGAGAAAACTTCATGCATTTAGTTTTTGTCTGAAAGACTGCAAAATTATACCAATTTATGAGCATTATGTTTTTTAATAATAATAATAACCTTATTAATCTCAAGAGGACATAGTATTTTAATGAAAAAAAATTTTTATAGAAAACAGTTTTTTGAAAAACTGTTTTCTATATATGAAATACACTGTTGTTTTTTCTCATAATTTTGTGTATAATTTCATGATCTTTAAAACTCTACCTTATTGTTATAAGAATTCTTAAGAATATTCTCTGATTTTAAATTATCAAGAATTTTCCACTGGTAGTCTTACAATCCAAAACATTTTTTACCTAACTTGTTACTTTAATACACAGGTTCCTAAATGATGTTCCTTTTAGTATTTGCTACTCTTGAAGAGCCATGATGTGAACAACAAAACTGATATAACCTTAATTCTTTCCATTGAACCTACCTATTTCAAAATGGGAACAAACAATAATATTAATGAGTATTTAATTCTTAAGCGCTACACCCACTGGTGCTGCCTATCAAGCAGCAGGTCAACCTGGATATACTGTAGCTGCCGCTCCCGCCCCCGGTGCCGCCGCCACATACGGAGCACAGAGACCCGCCGGTTACGATACGGCCTATCAAACCGCCGCTCAAGGAACTTATGCTGCAGTTGGTGGGGCCACACCAGCATACGAATACGGTTACGGTCAGACAGCTGCACCCACATACGCGCCCGGCTACGAACAAGCCGCTGCTGGTAAAACAGCTACTTACGCAACCACTTACGCCACCCAGAGAGCCGCTACCCAACAGGCTCAAGCAGTAAGTGTCATTTTATATTTTGACAGTTTGTCTTTTATGCAAGGAGAATTACACATATGGTTTCCAGTACCAATTTGTGATCAGACACCTTGCAATAGTGTAATAGAGTTTTGATTTTATTGTGTTTTCTCTCTTAAGGTGCGGGAGAAGATACCTAATTAGGGCTCTGACAATATTTTATTTAATTATGAAATAGCTTTTTTTATTTAATAAAATGTTAAGCGGCTATAATAGGTTTTTTTTTAACAGACGGCTGCTGCCAAACCAGCTCAATACGCAGCGACTTACCAACCAAACGCTACTGCTTACCAAGCGTCGTACGCCCAACCTGCTGCACAAACGACGATAGCCACACAACCTACCACACAGGCTAAAGGTAAGTCTTATTTATTTTTACCATCCAATTATGAATAGCTTTGAAGGTTTTCTATATGATGTTTTATTAGTATTTGCTACTCTTGAGGAACCATGATGTGAATCATTAAGCTGATAAGAAAACCTTGATTAAAAAAAAATTCCAATTTATATAACAAAGCTTATTGTGATTTAAAAAAATTAATTATCAACTGCAATGAAACAAGAAACTGCTGAGAATTTGGAATAAAAGAAAAAAATTATGGATACAACAATTGAATTTATAATGAGGTATCTAGTCAGGTTGATTTCTTTATGTCATTCAACAGGTTTAGTGTAAAATGTAAGGAACTACTTTAGTTCATCTTATTTTGCTCACAAGTGATTATCAAAATTTATGTTTAGTTTGTTATCTAGGCTTAACATTTGATTTTTCTATTGCCCTTTTTTTGTGTGATACTTTAATCTTTGACATAATTAATAATGTATTTTTATGTATAACTGAAGTTTTCCGTTAATGAATAAATAAATCGGAAAGACAAAGTTAAAAGTCTCAGATTATATATGGAGGAAACTTCATATTTAATTTCTATATAAAATATGCAGGCAATCATATTTTAAATTAAAAGGAAATTTCCCAGGAAACAAAAAAAAAAGACTTATAGGATCACTAATCCTTTCAATATTGACACTGTATATGTGTAATAATATAATCAATTTAAACTGTAAAAAATACAAAACAGCTGTGTTAGGTATGTCAGATGTTAATTGTTCTTAGGGAACATATCAGTCAACATATCAAGAGCCTTCTCTTTAAACTAAATAATAATTATCAGCATATGAGTTTCATGTGCATAAAATAGTTGAGATTCTAAAACCTGTTAATATCAGAAAGACAATAAATTCTGTATTCCCAGATGAAATACTGATTTTTTAAAATTTTGTTTTCAGTACTAAGGGGAATGGTATACACTATAAAATACCAAAATTGAACAGAAAAATCAGTGAAACAGTATGTTACTGTTTTACTGTTTTTAAATTTTAAATAGTACTAACTTAAATATACTATTATATTATTGTTGTAATTGTTATTAGATTTGTTTTGTTCCTGGTTTATTATTTGGTAGATGTCAACATTTTGTGCAGATCTATTACCGGACTCTAATACTTTCCTTAATTTCCCAGAGATTTCCATTCAAATTATGTCATTATATTTTAATTCCAAACAAAAAATGTTAATAAATCCAATAGTTTCCAAGTTAAGAGAAAATTAATAAAATATTTTTGGGACACAGTGTAATTCCTTCATAATTTCCTTAATTTTCTGCTGATTTCCATGGAGATTGTGTCATAAGGGTTTTTAATTCCAAATAAAAAATATGCCTTATTTATATTAGCAAATATATAAGTTAGCATCCCAAGTAAAACATGATTAATTTACAGCAAACAGCGGGACGTATTCCGGGTACGACGCGGCCCTTTATTCGGCCGCAACAATGTATGTCGCGCAGCAGCAAGGCGGCGTGGCTGCGCAGAGCGCCGCAGTCTCGCAGGCCGCGCAGAAGCCCGCTGGTTGGCAGGGCTTCAAACGAGGCGCGGGGGGTAATAAAGGCCAAAGACCTAAACAGCCGCCCAAGCCACAACAGCTGCATTATTGTGATGTCTGTAAAATCAGGTAAGCCTTTATTATGTTCATGGTTTTTTCCGTGTCCGAGTCTTAGAGTCACTATTTTAGGAATTCGGTCTTAATAATAGTGCTAAAGAAACTCGAAAAGTAATGATACCAGCTTATGCCCCAAATTGTCTTGTTTATGACTTATTTGGGTACCTTGCGAGGCGACAGCCTAGAAAGTTAACTTAGAAAATTGTATAGGCATTTTCTAGTAACTAAATTTTGAAAAGAAAAATCTTTTTTTTAGTTGTGCGGGTCCACAAACCTATCGAGAACATTTAGAAGGACAGAAACACAAGAAACGCGAGGCGGCAACTAAGATGGCGGCCAGCGTGGCGACTACGAACGCCAACCGTTCCGGAAACTCGCTGCGATGTCAGTTGTGCGACGTTACTTGCACTGGTAACGACGCATACGCTGCGCACATTCGCGGCGCAAAACATCAAAAGGTAAATTTCAAACAAACTAAAATTTAAACGCGTTTGTCCGAGTCTTAGAGTCACTATTTTAAAAAAATTCATTTTAATAATAGTGCTAAAGAAACTCGAAGAGGAATGATTCCAGCTTATGCCCCAAACTGTCTTGCTCTTGACTAATTTGGGTACCTTGCGAGGCGACAGTTTAATTAAAATTGCATGCATAATTTGATTAAAACAAATAATGTATTTTAAAATATTATTACTAATACATACATATTTAGGTGGTGTTGCTACATACAAAATTGGGAAAACCAATTCCGCCACAGGAACCAGAAATCATTGGGGGAGCCAAGAAGTCAATTGCCAATGCGCCAAAAATCAACTTTGTACAGTCTGGAGGCTTGGGTATACCTCCACAACAGGTGAATACTTTTATATTTCTTGTAAGAAAGTAGTTTTAAAAAAAATATTTTTATATATATGCAATTTTTTTTAATCTTGTCTTTGAAATGGGATTTATATCACTATAAAAAGTAATAAATAATAATGCAAATGTTCTTCTTGGCAAAAAAAACAATATTTTGTAACTGGCTAGTTCATCATTAGCTAATAAGTAATAATATATATTATGATATTCAAGTATTTTTTAGAGAAATAGGTAAAATAATGAAGAACGAAAAAAAAACAAATGTGTAATAATAGGTGATGTATAAGAATATAAAGATATTACAATGAATGCTTTTGATGTAACAAAATGTGTACAAGTAATATTACTAGAAAACCACCCAATTTTTATTGAGCTGCTAATAAAAGATTATGTGATAGCAACTAAAAACTTACAATGCCAAATATCTCATAATGATTATCAATTTAGATAGCAAAGTTATGAAATTCGTAAAAAAACAACTAAAACAAAACTAGATGAAAAAAAATGGAGCAAAATCCAAATCTAATATCTTTTAGAGAACTGGCTGAAATTATTGAAAACTCAAAAATACAATGCTCTAAGCAATATAAAAAATGTAAGATTTAAAACAGAAGAAACAAAAAATAGCATATTTTTAGAGTTGACAGAGAAAAACGAAATTTAGAAGATGATGTCGGAACTAACGCAAAATAGCACTCAATGCATAGAGCAAATCGCTACTAAGGATATAAAAAAAAACTTGTGAATATTAGAAGAAAAATTAGAACTTCTTAGAGAATTAGAGAATCTTTCCAAAAAAGTTAAAAACGGCGAAGATCATCCTCATATACAAAAATAGCATGAATGACTAAAGGCTGATATTCCTATTAAGTACATTTTCAAAATAAGTAGAAAAATACAGGTGAGGATGATTAAGTTCATACAAGGAAAGTTCAAATATATCTCAAATGATATGGATAAATAAAGCTTTTGATCTGGTTGATATACAATTATTACTTAAAAAATTTAAAAAAAATAGGGTTCAGAAGGAAAAAGTTTGTTGTTAAAGCCCATCTTAGACACTTGGTAGTTTGTTAAAGAAATGCACCAAAATATCTGTTAAACAAAATATAAAGAGTGGAAAATAAATCAATTAAACATATATACCCTTTTGATTACTGAACTCCTAGTGAAACTTTATATAAACAAACTAAAATACTAAATTTAGAACAAATCAGAGAAAGTGAACAAATAATATTTATAAAAAGTGTGCAAAAAAGTTGACTTAAAACAAACCTAAAGTCAAAACTAATACAAATTTAAAACTGTCATAAATATTCTATGAAAAATAAATACATAAATAAATGTGGTGCTAATAAGAAGTAAATGCCAGAACTTTCCACTGTATTGTATTATACAAGCATGTAATTCAGTACTGAAAGAATTACAAATATTGGAAATTGTAAGGAAATGTGTAAAACACTAGAACCAATGCTTTTTAATAAAATTATGTTTCTTAATATAATCAGTAATTCAAAAATTATAATCTCATAAAACTAATATTAGTACTGTAAAATTAAGTACCTTAAGTTCAAATTAAGATTGTTAATATATACAATTTAATAAGTTATAGGCTCTAATGCCAGTTTATTGTAAACTGTTTAAGGGTCATTAATAAACTTTTGAAAAAACAATTATTATTGTAATTACAATTAGGTTTATGTTGTAAGCTCATGTGTGTTAATAGTAGTAAGTACCATAGTTATTAGGCTGTAATTTTTTTGTTGTTTAAAACGCGTTTAGACCGAAAAAGTTAATGACTTACAAAAAAACCTAATCGTTTTACAACCCCTTTACCAAAACAAGTATGTCCCGATTCATCTTACAACGCCTATTTCATCTGTGTTCCAGGGAAGTAATGGTGAACCCATAAAAGAAGAGGAGGAAGATACTCCTGAGCCAGACATACAGCCAGTTGGTCAAGATTATATTGAAGAAATCAAAAGTGAAGATGGAAAGGTAATTTTAAATAAAAAAAAGGAAGAACCAACATTAGTAGATTTTCAGAATAATATTCTGCTCAGTATCGCCCATTTTTCAAAACAAAACCTGCCTCGAAAATGGGAGACATCTGTTCAGATTTGTAATGTGTCTTGGGCAAATCTGTAGGTGGTTACATCTTTTCAGGTGATGAGTTTCAATTGTAAATTATGTGAGTGTCGGTTTAACGATCCAAACGCGAAAGAAATGCATATGAAGGGCAGGAGACATCGACTACAATACAAGAAGAAAGTTAATCCCGATTTGGTTGTTGACGTGAAGCCGTCTTTAAGGCAAAAGAAGATGCAGGAGGAAAAGTTGCGTAGGGCGGTAAGTGCTTTTTTTGGTAAAGGGGTAAAGACGATTCAGTATTTTTTTAATGCGCGAACATGTATTAATTTACTGGAAACTGATAAAAAATAAATGACTATAAAGTCTATAAATAAATAATTAATTAGCGACAATTGTTCCTTTTGTTAAGCTCCAATGTTTCTCAAAATTTTAATGTTGTCGTAAATCAAATTGGGTTTTTTCACCCTTCTGCTTTTAAGATTAAAAGCTGAAAGGTTTTGCTAATTCATACACATTTTATTGCCTAAACTATATCTTCATAAAAATTGGGGTTTTTCTTAAAAGTCTTTTTTTTTTAATTGTAGGCAATGCGTGAGGAATTCTGGGCCCGACGACACGGCTTTAATATGGAAGATGAAGGTAATAATTTAGATGTGAATTATTTCTTGTCACCTCAGTTTGTATGTTTGCTGAATTTTGTTGGATATAGGGTAAACCTTAAAAATAATTTCAAGATAAAATATGAGTTAAAAGAACACAAAGAATTTACTACTTTTTAAACTTAAAACGAGTTAAAATTATTTTATTTCTGTTCTTTTAGAGTCTTAAGAATATATAAATAAATAAGGCCTTCATTCATACCACACAAAGTTACAATATTAAAAAAACGAAAATTAGTATTTATTTGTTCTAAATATTCAGGCTCACGAAGTCTAGCAAATGAATGCGATTTTACTAGTAATTTAGATTTATTATGGAATGATCTGATAGAGATCAAAACGTTGACAGAATATATATTATTATGAAAATGTAAATACGTAAATTATTTTCCTAGTTTTTGCACTATTTTATTTATATTTTGTAGTTAAAAGTTAATTAGTGAGGTTTATTTATGGTTTTACTTACGTTTACCTTAATATTTGCTTCTATATAATAGTGTCTAGTTTTTAAGTAGTTCATCTTGTTTGAGGGATTTACAATAATATTCAGTTTTAATTGTTTAGTCAGTTTTTACCTTGGAAACAATTAAACGACAGTCAAGGCGAGTTAGGTTAGTGTTTTTTTGACATTGACAATAAAAGTGTGTTCCCAAATTTTGTTACAATATAATAATTGATCGTCTTAAGCAGTTTTTTTCATAATAATAACAATAAGGACTTTATTTGTATATTCACATTTCAGATTACATATTGACAAATCAAATTAAAAGATTATTCAAAAGGGCAAGGTTCAGTTTGTCAGATTAGAAATCTAACATATTCAATTAACTATATCCAACAAACGTAAAAACTTAGTTTTTATCGATTTAAATGTAATTTAGAGATTTGTTTTGTTTCCTTTTAAAAGAAGAGTACCGAGTCTTAGAGTCACTATCCTAAGAAATCAATCTTAAGATTAGTGCTAAAGAAACTCGAAGAGGAATGATTCCAGCTTATGCCCCAAATTGTCTTTTTTTTATGGCTTATTTGGGTACCTTGCGAGGCGACAAAACATTACTTGTTTTTAACGAAATTTAAATCAAATAAGTACTTCATTACAGTAACATCTCTAATTTGTTTTCAGAATCCATGTATTGGGAAGATAGGCGCAGATATGAAGAATACATGGATATGATGAATCGCGGAGGAGGTTTCCCTAGAGGACGACCCTTCCCAGGCGGACCACCTCCGGTAATTTTTTTTAAAATTAGATTTCACTTAATTCCGAGTCTTAGAGTCACTATTTTAAAAAAATTATTTTAACAATAGTGCTAAAGAAACTCGAAGAGGAATGATACCAGCTTTATGCCCCAAACTGCTTTATTTTTAGTGACTTTGGGTACCTTGTGAGGCGACAATTTTATCCTAAATTATTTTTTATTTCAATAAACAATTGAAATACAAAATTAAATCATAATTTATTTTTTAGTTTGGTTTTCCCCCTGGCCCAGGACACAGGCGTGTTGAATCGAGTGACGATCGTCACGTCATGGTGAAACACGCCGAAATTTATCCCAAAGAAGAAGAATTACAAATTGTTCAACGCATCGTATCACATACTGAACGAGCTCTAAAACTGGTAAGAAATTGATTTTTTTGAACAATAATAATAAGCTTCAAATATGTCCTTATGATGAGAAAAAAAACCGCTAGGGAAGGACATTGCAAATATTTCCGGTAGGCACCGGCACGTGAGTTTTCTCACTGTTAAAGTTTTGCGATAGTCAGTGGCCCTCTGTGCGTAAGATTATGAGAGCTGAAGGAACTAAAACCAATCAGTCATAATGCTTAAATGTTTGTTGGCTAAAAAAACATTCATTTTTTTCCGTATTTTTTTTTTAGGTATCAGATCAGTTGGCCGAGTCTAAAACTGGCGACGCTGAGAAAGAAAAACCAACTGAGCAACCTCAAAAAGAAGACGGACGCGATAACCAACTGTAAGTTGTTAAAAATGTACAATAATCAATTTTATTCCAAAATGTTTTTCCTCAGATTCTCTTTCCAAAAAGAACAAGACGCCTCACGTATGCTGCGAGGAGTAATGCGAGTTGGAAATTTAGCCAAAGGACTTTTGCTGAAGGGTGACAACAACGTGGAATTAGTAGTTCTGTGTGCAGACAAGCCTACTCTCACCCTATTAAAGAAAGTCGTCGAATTGTTGCCAGCGTCATTAAAAGTTGTAAGTAACAATATTAACTTCAAAAACAAATCCACATAATTTCCTTCTAAGGTCTCTCCCGATTCAAACTATCAAGTCCAAATAAACCCAGCCGAGGCCGGTTTAACGGTGCAAGCGGACGGAATCACCGTTCTAGTCCAATTAACCAGTCCGGTCATGCGTGAACAAGGTAAGTTACTTTTAAGCCATTTACTTGAGCACAAGGGAGTTGGTAAGCTAAGATTTTAATGAAAAGGACATTTGTGGCATGGTCGGGGTCTCGTTGGCCGTCGCTTTTTTGACATATACACAATTTCTTGTTTATATGTCAAACAATACGGTGGCTGCTGGCGAAATCTCGAAAGACAGGAGATGATCAGTGATATTGAGAGTGATTGATTGAATTACTTTTTTTTCTTTTTTTTTTTTTTTGTTAATTATTAGTTGTGTGGTTTAGGCAAAAGAGTAGCAATTGATATTAGTGTCATCATAATGTTTCATATTCAGGTTTTAATTACTTTAAATTATAACTTATTTTGAAATGGAATGGATGATCAAATGTTTATGTTAATAAAAATTTTATTATATCATAATTTTCCCCTATAATATAAATTTTTTCTAATCTAAGGTTAATAATTTCTTTTGTACACGCACTACAATCAATTGTTCAAGAATTTTAGGTTTATTTTAATTTAATTACATAAAAGAAGTATTCTCAAGTTCACTGTGAAACGGACAGGTGGACGGTATAAAGAGGTTTAAGCTGATTCACTTTTATTAACTAACGTTCTTTTCTAGATGATTTTTTTTACTTGTATGTACTATTCAGCAGCTTAAACCTTAAACCCCAATAAATATTGGACTTTTGTCGACCCAACAATAGAAGAGCAACCAGCAATTTTATTCATGGTAAACGGCATCGGGATTTTTCTTGCTGTGCGACAAATGAAGTTTGGACAAACCAGTAATTTATTAATATACCATTTTTTTTTTAATATTAACTTTCACTTGCCGCCCAGTTCATTATTTTATTTATTAACTAGAGTTCCCCAAGAGTTTTTTTTAAATGGTCCAATACTTATGTGTAACTATGCCTAAATGTCCCGTTTTCTAGAATCCCTCCGCAACGGTGTATATGGGAAGAAGGATTTTTGACCATGCTAAGTGCCCTAGACTAAGCCAGGCCCAAAACTTATTTAGGAGAAGGGTATCTCTTACTCCTATGCTCGCTTTCGTTTGTCCGAGTCTTAGAGTCACTATTTTAAAAAATCAATTTTAATAATAGTGCTAAAGAAACTCGAAGAGGAATGATTCCAGCTTATGCCCCAAACTGTCTTGCTCTTGACTAATTTGGGTACCTTGCGAGGCGACAGAGTTTCATTTTTAAATATTTATTTAAAGAAAAATAAGCGTAGAGTGTAAAAGATACCGCTCTCCTACACTTACTGGGTCAGACTTAAAGATCTACCGGGCCCCATGGTCAAACACCCTTTAAAATGTGAGTTGTGTCTAGAAGCTGCGAGCGGCGGTACCGACCGGGACGTTCTGTCGAGAGGAAAATGTCTCCAGGCGCTGGCAGCGCTCAGACATACCAAATGGTTCCAGGTTTGTTCTATTATAACTTAAAGCTCTGTTTTTTCATTTTATTACAGTCATTTTATTTATCAGTCAGTTCAAACTTATTAACGCGTTATTTGACGCACCTCTGCAAGAAATAAATAACCTGTATCCATGGAGGAACTTAATAAACTACTACTTATTATGTGGCTTGTGTCAGGTGTGCAATCTATGGAAAAAGTTTTACTTTTGCTTATTTTAACTATCATATACGGTTACTCTCTAATTTAATCTTTGTAGAGGTTATTTTTTGGGTTGGAGTTTCAATACAATATCTTCACGTTATTTTGTGTTTAGGGGCTTAATTTTTTTTTTAAGAATTCACCATTGTGAAACCAGGTTCATTTAATAATAGAATTTTTAAGCCGTAGATTGCATACCTTGTGTTTACCCGCAAACAAAAAAAAAATTGATCTGACGATGTGGATTTTTGATCAAATAACGCTAAAAAAAATCCTTTGTTTATAAATTCTATTCGCGAGTATGAAAAAAATTTCACATCTCAATCATAATGTTAAAATTGCATTTTAAAGTAAAGGTTCCACATAAAGTCAGCTAGCTTTCTATTCAAGAAAAAAAAAATCTCGAAATTTTGAGGTCATTCAATCTAAAAATTTATTTAAATTTTCGTGGAACCTTTTGTTGCTTACAGCTAAAATATATATATCCTAACCTCTCCTCTAATTTATTTGACATTTACAGGCTAGAGCGTTGGGACTTCATTCATGCGTGATTCTTATCAGGATTTTGAGAGATCTTTGTGTGAGAGTGCCAACATGGTCACCATTGAGCTCATGGGTAAGTAGTAGAACAGCCATTTTATTATTTCACTCATTGAATTATAAAACTGCTGTTTTACGTCAGAACCATGCATCTAGAGAAAGTTAAATTTAAATAAAATTAAAAAAAAAACATTAATATATCAACTTTTTTGCAAGGAAGACATTTTTTGATAAATATGCTAATTTATATAAATCAATTTTTATTTTTTAATTTTATTCAATTTTAAATCAAATTATGGGTTTTTTGTTATTTCCTAATAATAAATAAATCCTAAGTAATTTTTGCTTGTAACTTAGTTTAAGAAAAAATGCAGATACGAGGTTCAGACTTAGGACGGCAGAAGACAACACATGATGTTTACTTTAGTATTTGCTACTCTTGAGGAGCCATGATGTTAACTCATTTCTGACTAAAAAAAATACAACCTAAAATTTATACTTTATTATAAACGACAAATCTGACTCCTCAATTTATATTTCAGGCCATGGAACTGTTAGCGGAAAAAGTAATCTCTTCGACCCCAGGACAAGCACAGCTTTCACCAGGAGATGCCCTGAGGAGGGTAATGGAAGCAGTGGCTGGAGGACTTTTACTCCCAGGAGGTCCGGGACTTGCTGATCCCTGTGAAAAGGACGGTCCCGATGCGTCTGGAGCCCTTACAGCCCAACAGAGGGAGGACTTGACCTGTTCTTCACAATATGCCCTTAGATTGATTTCGTTTAGGCAAATGTATAAGGTAAGAGTCATGTAAGGCATTTACACCATATTTATTAAATATTAAAGACGCTATTTAACTGAAGTCACACATTTTTGACGATGTAGTAAACACCCGTGTCCTAAAAATAAGTACGTAAATTTGAGCCTTCCTAAATCTGCTGTACAAAACATAAAAGTAACTAATTGCATTTAAGTTAAATCCGAGAAAATCGAGTTTTAGTATTTCATTTTGTATTGATTCATGATTCAACTATTATTAAACAAACAATATTGGTTTTTCTAAAATAAAAAGCATTCCATAAAAAATCCATAGATGTCAAATATTTACAAAAATGTCAGTTAACCACCATTATGCTTTGGATGGCAGAAATGGGATGGTATAAATATCATTTATGTCGGTATAAACCACTAGAGACTAAATAAAATAAACCCACAATTTAGTACTAGGGTTTAAATTAGTCCTTCTGGTGCAAACTATGCTATTGAATAATAAATAAGGATTATTTATGTTCATTTTGCAGGTGTTGGGTACTGAACCTCTTCCGCCCCCACAAAAACCGTTCAGGAGGGACAGGTCGGCACGGAAACGTCGCCGCTCTGGTGGAGAACAAGAAGGATCAGAGAGTAAGCTATTTTTTGGTTTATGTTTATTTAGTTGGTAATTGTACAGAGTGACTTATTTGGAAGAAAGTGCAATTTTCATTGAAAAGGCAGCGCTCTGTACAGTTAAACTATTCAGCAAAGGGGTTTGGCAGAAACAATTTTTATTATTGATTTTCAAACATGTGTAACACTTAATGATGTGATTTTTAAAGGCACTTTTTTGAAAATTAGTCTAACAATTGTATTTTTCAAACTCTTTGTGAAACAAAGTTTTTTTTTAATTACATCATTTTTTTTTATTGACCATTTTGAAAGAATCTGTGTTTGTCACTCACCACTAGTCTTTTTGTTTTATGTTTTCACAAATAGGTGGTTTTGTTTTTTTTTAATTCCTGCCCTCATGCCTATAGCCAGACTGGCAATTTACTCAATGTGCTAGTTTTGACTAACAAAATCATTTAATATGAATAATAAAATATGGTTTTCATGCACTAATAATACTAACCTATATTTTTATTAACATTTGACCACCAAGTCAAGACTCTTCTTATCATTAATAAGTTTTGTAAAATAACAAAATTAAGTTAATTTACTTTAAAAAATTTAGACTTTCGAAAGGTCCTTGTTGTTTAATTTTGAGAAAATAATCCTTAATTCTTATATTTATAGGTTCAACCGGGTCTTTTACCGAAGAAGTTCTTATGTCGTGCCCTCTTGTAAAAGTACCGAGTCAGATTTCAGTAAACAAGCTACTAGAAAATGTTAAAAATCATAAAAATCTTGAAGAGAATAATTTAAAAAATAAGCCTAAAATCAAAAGTTAAATTAAAATGTTTTACTTGTTATATTTGCTCATTTAGTTTAAGAGAAAGTTTTACGTTTGTATTTTAATAAAGCCTATTTTAACATTTTTTTTTAATTCTATATTATTTGGTGAAGTACGCTTATGATAAGCTCCAGGAGTGTGACGTCATTGTATAGATATGTTGTTCAACATTCTAAACAAGCCTTTTGACGTCACTGCTTCTGGCATGTATTCTTAAAGTATATTTATCCTAGGACTCGAAAGCTTAAGCAACATTAAAGTGATTTTAAGGAGGTTTAGCCTATAGGAATTCTAACGGAAATAGGTAAAAATTAAGAAACAATGTTCTGTAGATGATTTTTGAAAAAACCATTTGCTTCGCATTCATATGGGCTGCTAATGCTTACAACTATAATAATTGATAATCTACTAACAAATTTTTGTAATAAAATTAAAGTGTTCTTAGTAAAATATTATTAAGAACTCTTTAATTTTAATTTATAAAATATTGTATCTGTACTAACATTAACATTATTATATTACTCTCTAAAAATTACTTTTAAGACATGTAATTTTTAGGGTGTAATAATTATTAGTATTTATTGAGTTGGCCAAAAAGTACTGTAAAGTCGATGTAAGTTTCCTTGAGAATTAATGCTACTAATATTTGCATTGCTATCAATAAATTAGATACTACTTTCTGACCAACTCGGTATCGTATCAAGACCTTGAGTATAAGGTCCTGGTAATGTATTATTGACAGCGATTTTTATTTTTTTTTTTAGAATTTTTTTTAAGTTCTTTTTTGCTTTTATTTTGTTGGTCAAAAGTTTAGACTGGGAATTCTGTGTAAAGGGTGCCTAAGAAACTTGTTTGCAAGTGTAATTAATGTTTTAATGAAACTCTATAACCAATAAAATAATAGTTACTTAGGCACCTTTTTATAGATCCATTTCTTGGAATATTATTCAATATTAATCATGCGGGTTATTTTTCTAGGCGACACTGGTAAAGTAATAAAAACCGAGGAAGCAACGCCCGAAGCGACTCCAGTAAAATGACAGGTTGAGGGTTCGCTTTAGTTTTATTACAATAGTAACTAAATTATTCACGAGTCAACGTCGGTGATTTCTTTCCTAGAAATTAGTTCGTCTTTAGGTCTTTAATTTACAGTATTGTGTGTCGCGCGACCAAACATGTCCAAACAATAGTTTGAACTATAACTATGCACTAATGTGAAAATGCAAATTTAATTGTACGTCTTTATATAAGTTATTACGCAGTAGGATTATTTTGTGATTATAATTTTTAATCTTAATTTAAGCCAAAACCACCATTTATAGACATTTATTTTGTGCAACAATTTCTTTTTTGGAATATTATTAACCGAATGTTATTTGATTTTTTATTAATTGAAATAAAAATTAAGTCCAACTGTAATACATTTTTTATTGACCTTTCCAATCCCATGAGAGCACCTGAAAACTTTTAAGTTTAGAATAGGATGTTGAAACAATCTTAACTGTGGCAAACATACTGTTTTTCATCATTCGGATGAGTCAAGATCTTTCTTTTGTATTATGATGGTCCAGTTGTTGTAATTTTTGATCAGATTTATGCAAATCTGCAGGTACAATTGGTTGCCTTTAAATATGTCTAGAGCATAGATCGTCAAAATTGTCTTACATATAAAGATGATTATAGACAATGCAGTTTATACAAAAATTTCTTGACTCCTAGAGTTAAACGCCCAAAAAATTATCCCATATACTAGCAGTGCTTTCGAAATTTGCCAAATACAGTATCCTTCTAGATGACTCATTCATATATTTTGAAACAAATTTGAGTGACAAAGGGTAACTAAAATAGTTTCGGTCATTCTCCACTAAATTTGAGTGAGTTTTCCATTCAGACATTCTATATGGTAAAACCAGGTTAAAAACTGCGTAGTAAAGTTTCAGTAAGTTTATTAATATTAGATGCTTTTATTGACATTCGTGTCATTTGCAAATTGTGTTTGAGATAGAATTTATTTAATTACATCAAAAACGTGGAAGCGTAGTCTAAGAAAATTTGATCTTGAAAATTGTCCCTTTTTACTTTCCAATCTTGAAGTATAGATTTCTTAATTCTTAGGAGAATATGCCACATCTAACGATTGACAGATGTGTCGCGTTATGATGCATTGATTTCAATTCTATGTCAAATTTTTGACAATCCTGTATAATATTAATGATATTTTTGATAGTGGTAGACATTGGTAAAGTAGTAAAATGATGTTTTACTAAGTAGCTAATATATAAGGAGCCGTCGCCACCACCACAGTTCAAGGCCGAACATTGGCGGGACTTTTCAATCGAAATACAGTGTAAATAAATCAATTGACAATTTTGGACATCGAGTGAGTTTTTTAATTTACACCTAAACGAACAGTAAAAGCATTACAATATTCAACGAGTGAGTGTGGGCTCACTTACGTAAAATTATGTTTACCTTAATGGTTAATTGAGTAGCTGAAAAGATAAATGAGGAGGGAAATAAAACAAACTGCAATACAACAAAAAAAAAATTATATTTCAGCACGATCATTTTAATTCATACAATGTTAATTAAATAAAGAATTAAATTATATAGTAGTAGGCAACAATTATATACATAATAGTGTTATATCAATAAACTGCTTGCAATTATTGCAAAAAAGTGGCTTGACTGACCAAACGACATTGGAGATTGAATTAGTCAAAACAAATTATTACTTTTTATACCTTGTTAACTATATATAATACGAATTACTTATATTATCACCATCATGAAGACCTAATTGCCTCTTTCTTTTTTCGTGCGTATCCTGAGTAAAAAAAGAAAGAAAAAAAACATTAGATTTGTGATTATTTAAGTTTGTTAACATAAGACGAAGACAGGTACTAAAAACAAAAACAATCCTCCCTGGTCTTCGTCTTATTAACACCAATATACTACAAACAGAAAAAAAATACAACCTGCGATTGTCGAATACTTTCATCTTCTGTGCGACCTCTTACCCCTGGAGGATGACCTGGACGACCTTCTCCGTCTTGAGGATTTTGAGGAGGAACGTCGCGACCTGGACGACTTCTTACGAGATTTGCTTCGTGATCTCGATCTCCTTCTTAAACTGTCATAAGACTTTGATCGGGTTCTGCGCGAATTTTTACGCGAGCTTCGCTTTGACGATGAGTATTTTCTTTCGCGGGATCTGCTACGCGTTCTGGACCGCCGTGAGGACTGACGGTAACGTTTTGAGGATTTACGTGAGGAGTATGAAGATCGCGAACGTGATCTAGAACGTCGCGAACGTTTCGAGTAATAGGAATCTGATCTGGACCTGTTGAATAAAAAAAGAAAGAATCATATTATTTATTTCAGAGAGTATATTTTTTTTAAATTACCGTCTGCTCCTTTTTCTTGATGCTTCATAGCTATCCTCTCGTTTATCTCTTCTATAACTTTCAATTGATCGCGCCCTTTTGGAACTTCGATTAGTACTCACGGATCTTGACCTGCGTTTCGACGATTTCGAATACGATCTGCGTGACCGAGAATCACTTCTCGATCGGCTTGAATTATTCGATTTTCTTCGAGATTCCGAACTACTTGAGCTCCGTGATCTACGTCGAGAATTGCCAGTTTTCGACGAGCTGTCGGTCGAACTTCGGTTTTCCATGCTAACTTTTCGTTTGGGGCTCGGTTTATGACTTGACGATTTTGTGCGTGTTTCTATGGAGAAAGAGGATGGTTTGCTTACGAAAAGTCATAATTTTAAAGAAAGTATAGTTAATTTCTGATTTAAGCAACTGAAATTTAATTACAAGATGTTTCAAAAAGTACTCAAATTTTCTATTATTTATCATAATAACTATGATCTCTATATTGTTTGTATTTATAGCACTCCCGGCGCGGACGCAAATATATTCTTTCAGAGATTACTGAGCTTGCTTGAGTAAAAACTTTTAAAAAGCAAATTAATTTTATGTGGCGATCTTAACATTGACTTCTTCAGTGTGTGTACCGCTCAAGAATCTCTCCAGTCGATTGACCAACTTTCATATACGTCCTAAATCATTTTAAAAAAGTTACTAAACTTACTTCAATTAAATCGTCTACAAACGATAGCCATGATTTCATAGCGATCGTCAACGAGTCCTGGTTCTGAGATAAGGATTTAAGTCAAAAAAAAGGGGTAAAAGTCCACTATTTCCCATTCCACCACATCTCACCTTTCACAAACAGCGTGAATTATTTTAAAAAGGTACTTATTTGACTCATTTGGTATAGTCATGCATATTAACTTACCAAATAGAATTTCTAAAACTAGCTAAAGCACTATAGATTGTTGATTAGATGTAGATCACTATTAGATTAGATCACTATCATGTGGCTTTAGAAATAAAGTCGATACCTTCCTTTCCCTCATTTCGCAAAGCATTAAAATCGTACTTACTGGAGAGAGCCTTGTATGCAGTAAACGACTTTTTTATTCATACTTAAATTTAAATTTCCCACAAACTTTTTAATTTAAAAACCGAAAACTAAAATAATTTTTTTTTTAATATTTTATTTTGCGCGCTTGTGTTGCTATATACTCTTGATTTGTTTACCTTATATATATTTTAGTGTATATGGATTTTTCTTTATTTACTAATTAATTTTTGTATTTTGATCCATATTATATTATATTAACCATATTATACAATTTTGTTAAATTGTATAAAGTATTGTGTGTTTTTCTCTCTATGTGTATTTTTGTATGTTTTGTATTTTATTTTTACTAAGGCTTTGTCTACAAATTGACAAATTTTTTGACAACAAAGCATTATATTAAAGAACCTAAAAAACTTTACGTTTACACCCTCTACCTGTTGAATAGGCGAAAAAATTGATATGTACCAAGAATAGTACGATTAAATTAATTAAATAACGACAGTAAGCCCTCATACAGAAAAGAATCCTTAAAAATACTGACCTTGAGAGTTTGCCTCTACCTGTGATTCTTTATCTTTCGATTCCCGGCTGGAAGAACGGGAACTACCGCTAAGACTTCTTCCCCTTTTAGTCTTCTCAACTTCGGCTAGACGGTCTTCGATCTCTCTCTCGGTTTTGGTAAAGGCGACTTGACGCCTTCTTATGGATTCCTAGCAAAAACAACAAATTAACTTTTCATTTAAATTTAAAGAAAAAAATACTTACTCTAAGCCTGGAGTCGGACTCAGACTGATTGACTCTTTGATCTTCTTGGTCGGTATCGTCGCCGGTTGAAGACTCCTCCCCATAAGCACCCAAACCTAAGGCATGTTGCTGTGATAATCCTAAGGCTTCTTTCAATCATATTGTAAAAATCACTTGATTGAATTAAGTAAAAATCCTAAGAAAAACAAGAAATAAATAGACACTTACCAAGTTTATGACTTATCATGGCACCACTGGGTGCAGATCCTAGCTGATCCGATGCTGAAGTTTATAACAATCAATTAATAACATCTCTTTTAATTGAACCTAATTCTCCCCACTATAAAAATCTCAAGTATATTTAGGAGATGTTAAAAAATTGACACAACTTAACAGATTCAAATTTACAAATTTTAAATGAAAATCAATTAGTGTTGCTGTGTCAACCTTTAAAAGTAAAAAACAAAACGCAGCTCGCTTTCATCTGCTTACCATTATTTTCTTTTTTGATTTAATTCTTAAATATTACAATAATTAACTTTTTAATTATATTAATTTTTTTTGTTACAAAAAAAAACAATGATTATCACCTCACAGCCAATGTGAAAGAGTTAACTGAAATAGAAGTTCTTTTTGGGCCAATATAAGCTACAATACCTCTGCGTTTTGTCATAAACCGTTGACGTTCCTCTTTGCATACGTCTTTAATCATACTGTTCGTCACTGTTAGAAGAATCTCAGTCATGGATTTACGCACATGTAAAATCTAGGATATAAAAGCATTTATTTTGGTAATTTTTAAAATGAAAAAACTGCTTACCAACTCATCTTGAGTAAGAGGTATCGCAGGAGGTGAAGTTGTTTTCTTCTTTATCGTCACTTCCTCTTCATCCTCCTCCTCTTCCTCTACTCCAGAAATATTCTCATTATCACTGTCCTAGAAATATTATAGGTTAGACATCTGCACACTACTAAGACAATGAAACAATGATATAGAAAATATGAAAAAATCATATTCTCATTTATATATCCCTATCTCAGAGGATGGGAATAAGTGGGAATATAAATGACACTTTATGCCAGAAAAACACTATTTCTTTTGAAATATCTTTTTGAATACTTACAAAACGACTCTTTTTTAAATTCAAAATGTTTTTTTCTTTAATGGTAGTTTTAAGAATTTCCATTTTTTCTTGCTCTTGTACTTTTAGTTTCTCAGTCAGCTCATCCATTGCTATCTTTTCTTTTTCGCGTTCAATTTGCTTTAGCTTATCTTTTTCCATTTTTTCCAATCCTAAAATTAAATTTAGTCACACAATCAATTTTTTTAAGTGAGCCCCTCTTGAATCTCTGAGTTTCATAATATACTAAACAAACACCTTACACATAATAAGAAACTGAAAAGCTACATCCTACTGCATTACTACAATCCACCCTAAAAGAATCCTTTCTTACCTTCTCTTATCCAAGCAGGCAACTGTTTTCTTTTATTAGCATCTAATGTTGGAAGACTTGGGGCAGTTTCAGCCTCTGTGGTTGCTGTAGATGCTGCCAGTGGTGCTACTGGAGTCCCTGGCGCTGGGGAGATTATTGTCACCTTTGTGGGTACATTAACCTTCCAAATCAAATCTATCAGTCAATAAATTTAATAAAAATGTAGCAACAACATTACTTGTACCTTGCTGTATCTTTTATTATGTGGTTTGATTTCAGCATGAGTAATTTTACCCATAGCCATGCCAGTCCAAAAGGCTGGTTGTGTATTGTTAAATTTAGTGGGGGGAGGTACAGCACTATTATAACCTGAAAATCCAAAGATGAATCAAACTATCAATAATAAAATATGACCCATAATTACTTCCATATGGGATAGCATTGTCATTAGCAGCATCTGAAGGTGGTCCTGTAAAGCCAGTAGTTGGTGTAGGTAACAATGGGGTCTTTATGGGAGCTAATGGAGCAGACAGAATAGGAGGAGGAGGTACAGCAGTTGGTGCAGGTGGGTTCCAACTGTTTGTTGAGTACCAGTTGGGTCCACTTTGAGGATTCCAATTTGTCCAAGCTTCAGCCCCTGGGGCTGGAGGGGCTTCTGGTGAGGGATTCCAACTGGTTGAGTCATCTTTTTCTGTTTCTACTTCCATTTCTGCTTCTCCTCCCTCTTGAGGTTCAGGGTCTTGCGGTTTTTGCCTTTCTGACTGTTTGAATAAATTAAATAAATAAAACATATTTAAATTTAAAAAAATTAAGAGTATAAGATGGCAAAAGTCTATATTTGTCAATTTTGTGACACCAGAAGATTCTCCATTGATTAGTTCGTTACTTTTAATAGATTAGAGAAGAGCCAGGGGGTTTGAGGGATTCTTAAAACCATAAATAAGCCATTTGATTTATTTATGGTTAACATTTTGTTATACAAAAAATTTTGTAGAAAGTAAAAATTCAGAATCTGAGTTTAAATTAGGTTTTTTGGAGCAAGTTTTTTAACAAGGATATTACAGGGATATTTTAGGACTTAAGGAAACTGGCTCTTACCTTCTATCTGATCACTTCACTTATAAAGACATCTACTTCTATTTCTTCTCCGGAGCTGCAACTTATGTTAGCAAGTCATATTTTGTTATGAAAACAAAGCTTTTAATCTAACTAGATCCACTTATCTTGAGAGTGTAAGTTTTTGAAATTGTATTACTCTGAAATGACAGAACTGCAGGGTTATATAGTGAACAGTTATGATTTGCAAAGCATTTGGTAACTGACTTGATATTAAAGCTTACCTTGCGGTCCCCTGGTATAGGAGGGGGCCCAGCCTCCTTCATAATGATCCATTGCTGAGCCAAAGCAGCCCAATCGACCTGGTCGTTGGAAGCATTTTGATAGGCAGCAGGATTCATTGCCCATTTTGTATATTTTTGAGAATCAGTAGATTCGCTACCTGAGTACATTGCTGTATAAAATTCACATGAGGTCTGTGCAAATATAAAGCATGTTTATGAGAATTATGATCTACTTTACAAATACAATATCAAACAGGATACCGGTATAAAGATGTAATAAAATCCGAATTTTTCTCTTTCACAAACTCACTAATCGACTGATGCAGTGTTGCGATGCGATCCAATTTGATAAAACGTCAGTTGTCATTAACGAACGTTTGACAGCAATATGTGAATAAAAATATAGGCTGGGGATAAAACACGCTGCGCCATCTCTTGCATAAAAAACTTAAAATGTGATGGTGATTTTTTACGATTGGGGAACAGAAATCTTTTAACTTGAATATTGGCGGAGACTATCAGTGAGCTGTAGGTATAAGTGTCCTATTGCGCCATCTATTTATTGAAAGTTAATGGGCAAAAAACTACCCTTCAATCAATTAATTAATTTTACATTGTTGCCAATAATCATTTACGTTACACAATAATTTATTTTATTTTACAAAGACGCTTGTTCTAGATCTAAATGCTTACTAAAACAATCTTTTGTGAAAACCAGCTCGTTGAAAAAATTAAAAATACTATAAATATTTTCTATAATCTCCCGACTGCTCAGCCCAGGGCCATATCCTAAAAAGAAGAGAAGAAGAATTATTTTTAGGTTATGAACACATAAACTAACCTAACTTAAGGAAGAAATCAACGTTTTCTCTTAGTTCCTAGGGCTTAAAGGGTTTGAGTTTTGCGATTCTTCAATGTACCACAAGTGCATTGTTGTCTCAATACTTTTTATTTAATATAGCATAGTCCAGCTTACCTGCAATACAATATATCCACGTAAGTAGTCTATAATTTACCAATCCAATGCAATTACCTACCTGATTGTTTTCAATTATAGATGGACTTAATAGACAAATTAAAGCTCAAATACCCTGGCCTTAAAAAACATTCTTGTAAAGTGAATTTACCAGAAGATGCTAGATATTCTCTGCTTTTAGTGCCAAAAACCATTGATCCTCAAAGTTTAGTAAATTTGAAAGCCCACTTAGCGAAAGATACTTTGGTGATTTTGAATAAAAAGGAGTATATGTTTCAAGTTTCAACCAAAAAGCCTGATCCAATGTTACTCAGTTTAGAAGGAGGTAAAATAGTACAGCCTGAAAGCATCCAAGTTCTGCAACGGTATGTTCCAAAATTGGTTGCCCAACCTCCTGAAGTTATTTTAAGGGAAAATATTGCCTTACCTACAGATTTAAAACCGCGCCATCCACTTTTTGGAGTAAATTACAAAGAAAAGTTGCATCTAGGTAATTCTGTTAAGGCTAAACTTCACGAGGCAGTTGAAAACAAATGTAAAGTTGAGAGGAAGTTGATCAAGAAACAGTATAAGAAAAAGAGGAAAAGTTCAAAAGTTGAAGATGTTGAAGAATTCCTGTTTAAAAGTTTAAAGTAATATTAAACATAAATCGAATGTGACAAAGCATATTGTGGTGACTCTATTTTTAAATTTTGCCCATAGAAACATTCTAATTTCATTCAAAGTGACGCCAAGAGGACATAACATCTATACAAAGAACAATTATTAAGTAAAATTTCGTGGAAAATTGTTCGGACTATAATTTGGCAGGTGTTCAATGATTTTTAGATTTGTGGACCTGCCATACCCGTCGCGACAGTGTGAATTTCCTGATATAATATTATCCGAAAATAAAAACTATGTGAACTGGATACAATATTAGCCAGAAAATGCGGAAATCGTCTACTTATCTCAATGGCATACTGGCTATAAAAATGTCTCCAGGCAACAATTTTTAACCCCAAAATAATATAGTAATAAATGTATTGTTAAACTTTATTTTTTAATATATGGCGTTTATAGCCTTGACATCTGTTGAATTATTGTTTAAAAATGTGGGGCAATTTTTGTTTTAACCCCATTTTCCAAAAAAAAAAAAAAAATAGAACTGGAATTTAAGTTTTCAGAGATTTATATATGTCACAACTTCATTTATAACCTAACTATAAATCACAAAAATATAGAGAAGTGGTGGTTGCATACAAACTGATAGAAAGTTCTTCTGTCAAGCTAGCGTCCTCTCGCTTGGCAACGGAAACTGTTTTAACTAACTTGACAAGTTTGAAGTGCCTAAGGCGGGCAATCAAATTTAATCTGATAATCTTATTATTTAAGAACAATATCCATGTACACAATACAGCGCCACAGAATATACATGTAAACGTTGTTTCCAATCTAAGCGATACCCTTAACCGTGACGTCATTTGACATTTTTGACAGTAACCGTTGGTTCTTACTAACGCATTACACTTGGACAGGCTAATAAATATGGAATAACATAACCTAACTTTTTTTCGATATTGATCCTACGTGAGTGAAACTCTAAGGGGGTCTTTATATGATAATCCACATGTTTAAGAATTTAGGCGTGTTTGAATGAATACGCATTAAAGCGAAAAAAACATATATTTATATATTTTTTGCGCCTATATTATAAGACAGATTAAGTAGAGAAACAGAGATTATAATTATTTTTGAAAACTGTTTCTTAGTAATTCGTAAAATTATAAAAGTTTGTGCAATTTTAAAAGTTATCGAATGTTCCCCGTATAAGAAGCAAAACAGAAATCATCCGATCTACAACGTAAATAAAAGGTGGCGGGCATGCGCAGTAATAAAATGACTACGTGCTGTTGGGACTCGAGTGTTTGGGGCGAAAACAACGCTGCTCCCCTCCTCGTCTCCGATCCGTTCCTCAGTCGGAATTTTAACATCAACGGGAAGAGTTTAGTTAAGATGAGTGTGTAAACCAACGAATTTTTCTTTGTGCCTAATAAATTTTTGTGTGACCGGCCGTTTACATCTGTTTGCCACAATAGCGGTTTTTTTTTCCATTACGATCCCGCTTTTTTACAATTTATGTTGATCGGATCATTATTTTGTTTTTCCTATACGTTCATATAAGGCAGCTTTTATTTGCAAAATTACACGATGGTTGAGAAGATTATCGAAGAAACTGAAACCTACGATACAGCAGGTATGTAAAAATTTCCTGTCTGCTTTTTTTTTGTGATTGGTTTATATTAGGCAGAATTTGTGATAAAATCAAGTCGGCTTCTTTGTTCTGATGTTCACTTGTTTTTTTTCCCGAATGCCGAAAAATGGCCGTGTGTTTACAAAACAAAACCGGATTATCCATTCGTATTTTAATGCAGTCTAATAAGTCAGTATTAGTAGATATAGATATAGATACAAAAATCGGTTTACTTGAAAGATTATTTGAAGAATTAAGTGAATAGACACAATGTGCGGCTACCACGTTTTAATTGCGTAATTCTCACATTTCTGGAACATGGTGCTTGTATTGCCATCTCCTTTTTAACTGCTGGATTTTTATTAGTTACTTCCTAGTTATTTTTTTTTAAATGTGATGTGATAGTTGTTAGACTTGGCAACAAGTAGGAAAAAAAAATCAGTTGGTATCTACTAGGTACCTGCCTCCCATTATTAGTTTTATTAGAAGGTCCAGTGTTGAAGAGATGGGTAAATATTGTTTTTTTTTTTTAATGTTATGCAGCAAGTACCTATATCATTCTATACTCAAGAATTTTTTATTACCCAATATCAAATTAAATAGATTTAAGGTGAGTGGTAATATAGGTATCATTTATTTTGTTCCATGAAAGAACAAACAAGAAAGGTGTTCAACAAATCCTAATAGTAGATATATAAAATTATTTAAAGACTACAGTGGGGTAGAGTCTAGGGGGCTAACATCCTTTGGAACCAATTTTTGAGTTTTAAGTAAGATCCTCTTAAGCAACATGAAAAGAAATATATATACATTAATTAGATAATTTTTTTTTTAACTTATCGTAAAGGAAAGTATGGTATATTCATTAAATCAAAGGCAAATAATGATTTTTTTTTTTACTAACTTAGATATCATGCATCTAGTATCAGTATGTGCAGTTTATTTATTATTATCAGTTATTTTAAAAACATTTTATTGTTATAAGTAAAATTATTATATACAACGTTGGTTTACTGTCAATAAGTACATTTTTGCATTTAGTGGTTTACTTGTTTTGGTAATTATTCATTTCACTCAAAACTGTACAGGTAAAACAGTAAGGGCACAAAACTAACAAAATGTTACTTATCTGGTTTTGGCAGTAAGCCGATGACATTTACACCATGATACACTACATGGATATAATGACAGGACAAAAATATATTATATGTAATTAATGTATTATTCAAGATTTAAATTACAAACAGAAATTTAAAAAGTTATTCAAGTTTTATCACATTTTTCTCGAAAACCTTAAGATTATGTAAGAAAAGTATAGATGCCTTTATCGGTTTCTCTAAGGCCGTTGGGCTCTGGTAACCCCAGGTGGGGCATGACGGGTCCATCAGGAGACCTAGAAAGAAAGAAAGAAAATGTGCTATATTATGTAAGACATCAAAATCTTATGTACAAGCATCCTAAAAACTAAAACATTCCAAATTCACTTTAAATTTCAAACAAACATAACATCTAAAACACTTTACCATAAAATTTACACACATTACCGAAATTAAACATAACAAAACAGATTGAGAAAAAAAAGCATCTTTTTGATAAATTTCATTAAAAAATAAGTAAAGCTGTCAATAAAACAGAATTTAGAAGAAGTAAATTAAATTATTTAACAGGAAACAAAACTAAAACACTAAAATGATGTCAGAGCACAGGTTAAAAGGTATCATTAAAAAAATCGTCAAGGCTATAATATGCCCTGGATAATAAAAGTGATTTTAATTCCTTTTTGAGTTTCTTAACTTCTAAAATTTGTCTGATACATAGAGGAACATGGTTGTTTTTTTTTTGCTAAGGTATATAAGTGAGTTCTTGGTGAGGGAGGATGTAGGGATTGGTAAGGGAAAATTGTTAACCTGGCGAGTCATATGACCAGTGTTAGAGGAAGGTTTAGGACATTTATGAATAAGAGTAGCTGTTTCTAAGATAAAATGAGTTAGGATTTTTTGAGATATAAAGAGAGGTTTACAAGAATCTCTTAACCCAGCAGAACATCGGTATCTAACTGCCTTTTTTTGAATCACAAAAATTATGTTTAATAATCCCTTGTTGCTTAAACCCCAAAAAGGCAAGCCATAACGAAGATGGGACTCAATAAGAGAAAAGTACACTGAATGTGCAACTACCCCTCCCAGCTCATGCCCCTCCATTCTTACTGCAAAGCATCCAGATGATAATTTTGATGCAAGATTTAGGATATGATCTTCGAAGCGAAGGCAACCATCAATGGTAATACCAAGGAACTTACAGCTTTCTTTGTTTTGCAAGGGGGAGTTTTCACTAAACATAAGGCCCTGAACGTCACACTTAAATCCCATAATAAAGGTTTTGCCCACATTAAATACAAGCCTGTTTGCAGCACACCACTCCGATAAAATCTTAAGATCCTTAAAAACCTGGGCTTTAACATTATCGGAATCTCTATGATTCCACAAAATGGTGGTATCATCAGCAAATTGAATCACTTTGCCCTGCAGTTTTAATGAACCCAAATCATTTATATATAGAGCAAAAATAATAGTGGTCCTAACACTGAACCCTGAGGTACTCCAGTTTTAAGGGATCTGAAATCGGATAAACAGCCAGACACTGTAACTCTTTGGGTATGATTAGACAGATAGGATTCCAGCCATTGCAATGCCACACCTCTAAAGCGATAATTATTGAGCTTAGACAGCAGTATTCCATGATCTACACAATCAAATGCCTTGGATAAATCGCAAAACACTGCCGCCGCGGACTTTCCAGAATTTAAGGACACATAGACACTCTCTAAAAAGCCAAAAACAGCGTCATGAGTCCCTTTTCCCGTTTGAAATCCAAATTGATTTGCAGATAAAATTCAATTATGTTGCAAAAAAGACAAAATTCTGATTTTTGCAAGTTTTTCAACTATCTTGGAGAGGATAATATAGAAATTGGACGGAAGTTACAAGGCTCACTCAAATCTCCACCCTTATAAAGAGGGATAACCACTGCCTCCTTCAAACATGCTGAAAAGATGCCATTATGAAAGGAATTGTTTATGGCAGAAGCTAAGGCATTCAATGCTGAGTCAGGCAAAAGGAGCAGTAATTTTGATGATATCCCATCCCTATATGCACAACTAACTGCCTTGGCAGCCCACTGTTTCATCAATTCAATTCAAGTATAGATGCAAAAACTATAGACTTTTTTATCACCTATAATTTTCTTAAAAAGCATTTTTTTCTCAGGCAATTATTTTCTGCAAAATGATTGTTTTTGATTAACCCTACCCTTATCCCCCCACACAACTTACCAGTAAGAAATTATTACTGGTAAGTTGTGTGTTGTAAGTTTATATTAAGTATATGTATATTACTAAATATTTAATAAAAAAGCAGTGCTATTAGATTGGATATTATGAATGAAAAAGAGGGAGTTTTTTAAAAGAATTTCTTACTGGGAAAAGTTTGGGGTGGGTGGGGAGGGGTAAGGGTTGTGTTGATGGAATACAATGTTTTTGCAAACAATATATGTTCAATATTTAATCTAATAATACTGTTTATTTAAATTCGATATAATTTTATTGTATAAATATTTAGTATAAAAACAGCATTATTAGATAGATTGATAGATTAAAGAAGATGGAGTTCAAATTTTCTGGGTAATAAACTGACATTTACAAGTCCTGAATGTGCTTTTTAAACTTTAATCTACTGTCAATAAGTTAACCTAAAAATTTATTAAAATTATTTTTATATATAGTTATATCAGAAATGTAGATATTTAAAGGATGATTGCTAGCTAGTAAACACAATTAAAAGGTTACTGATTACTACAAATGGGCATAGATATATAATATCTGATCTGAGGAAACAAATCAATTTCCTTGAGACAAAAAGATTCTCAAATTACACTTTCCAAGGCTTTAAGAATTTTAAGAATTAAATTCCTAGGAGTTAATTAAACACCTACTGTACAATAAATAGGGCTATCTCCAAAAACCCCATTTTTACTGAACTACCTACTAATTAATCAAACCCCTATTTAACCTGTCTACACTTAAAACAAAAAATAACCATTGCAAAATTGATAAATATAATTGATAGCAGTGAAAATATGCAAATGCTATATTAATTGACTCATACAAGACCCAGTTTTTTTGCCAGTCATTGATCTCTATTATACACTATTTTAACTGACATCACCTTCATAAAAAAAGTGATCTTTTAAAAACATTATATAAGCAACATTTATCCATATTGCACCTATACACGTTGGTTTTTTCCGGTTCATTTAAGCGGTTATTTCCGCCGTACAGAATGATGCAACCGCCATGCAAGAAACCTTTTTGCAAGGGGTCGTCGGGTGGTCGATTTTCAACCCTCTTTAGTTAAAAGATTAATTTCATTTCTGGAAAATTCCAGTGACTGACTGTAATAATACTATAGTAATAACGTAAATATATATGAATAATTGTTGCACAATACATTTACAGGTTGCGTTTGAGTTATATGAAGTTCAAGTTATGACTCACCATACCAGGCATTGTTTAGGAAGGATATGTTTTCATTGATAAAATTGTTTAAGTTTTTGTAATCGATTTAGTTATGGATTATTAATATCTGGACAAAAGAAATATTAAAATTCCTTGGGAATTTCAGGAGATACGGGCATTATATCGAATAAGTATCAGTGGTTGCTGGATATTGATCGGATATGAAACTTTTAAAGATTAAATTTTTTACCTGTTGCAAAATACAACGCATTAAAAAATATTCAGCGGATTAAGAAAAATATATATTGTATGAAAAATTGGAAAGTCAAATTGGCATCATTGCCTGATAGATTGCAGCTATAGGCTTATTCTAGACCTTCTATGTTTCAAGGGAGTATATTGAATAAAATAAGCACGATTTATTGCCTTTGATTAATTTATATTAAAGTGTGAATTTGAATAAAAAACGTGCATTAGATCACATTCAAAAGTGAAAAAAACCACGTGGTTCGTCTGATTTGACTGGAACTGTGCCAATTAGAGCGGGTTTCCCAGAATCCCCACGTTTTATTTTATTTCTGAGTGCTCCCATTATTTACTGCTTAAAAAAATATATATACTTATATATAATTAAAAGTGATTTAAAAGATGACAACTCTATTGTTTAAATTTCATCATCTTTTAATAAATTTAATCATTTTACCGGAAATTTTGTTTGGGTAACCTTTAGTAGGTCAGGTGCTTAATGTTGCTATGGAATATAATATAAAATTTGATATCAAACCAATTCATCTGAGAATTAACTATTTTTAAATGGTCGAGGCCATTGTTTTTAATAAAATGAATTTAGCTTCAAGTATGGTGGAAAAATGTCTCAAAAAGTATATGCAAGGAAAGTATAATTGAAAATGTGGTCCAATACTCTTTAAGCTCTTTACCAATCTGTTTTTGAAGGTGGTAGACAATGGTACCTCTTTACCATGGTTTCTCTTTACCAATGGTTGATGGTTTTTAGGCATTCTTTTAAATACCTCTAAGTCTTCTATAATGACCTTTTTTCGAGGAAATAAGAGATATGCTTCAATTTCTATATAAGTGTAATACAAGGACTGTATGCATGAAAAAGACTTGGGTGTCATAGTAGAGGGTAAACTGGCATTTACAGATAACATTGTTGAGTTGGTTAATAAGACATTTAAAAAATGTGATTTATAGGTCAGATCCACTAGGGATGTTGTTTGACAGTCTGCTGTTGTCAGTGATGGAGTATGGTTGCATTATATGGTCTCGACAATATGAACTATAGAATTTGTGCAACATACATGCTCTTCAAAAAGCATGGTTATTATTCGAATCAAGACTATTATTGCAGTAATTTAATAGGCTTTCTTTGGAATATCCTCACACCAAGATTTGTCTTATATATATGTAAAAGATTTTAACCAAGACAATTAATTCTCTAGAAATACTTTTCACCAATCTATAAAATGTGCAGATTTTTTTTAATGTATTTTCATTTGTTCATGCTAGTGACTTAGATTTAATTAGCTTGGATAGAATCACAAAATTTGTAGCACAAAATTTTAAGCTTTGGAGGTATAGTTTGCATTAAATTTTTATAACCACATAAAGGCAATTTTTAACACAGCTATGATTTATAAAGCATAATAGCATAAAATTTTTTCCCCTGAAATTATAAAACTTTTACATTATACAGATGTTCGCCTTGCTTAGCTGTATATAGTGTGGTCTTCAAATTAAGATATTGAAAAATAAGTTTTTTATATATAATTCTCTTAAGTTGACCTATGATCAGAGATGTATTTTAAGTACATTTTTTTGTTTTTGTACCAATTAATTCATTGCTTAAGAAATCATCATGGTGTTACCGTTGCATTGAATGAATAAATTAATTAAATTATTACATATCTGCTATTTTCACCTATTTTAAAATATATTTAAGATAAGTTTTTTCCATTAGTTTATAATAGGTATGTGAGTCAACACATGTACTATTTTCATAGATTACAAGTCCATTAATCACACATTTTTTTTTAATTTCTAGCCAATATGCTTTATTAACATTACTACTACTAGTACTGTTCTAAATAATATTGATTTTCTTTAATCCTATTATAGGCCTGCCATTAAAACAAATTATATAATCCTTTAAACACCTTATTTTATATAATCTAATCCTCTTTAAGGTTTTCAGTTTTGATTGCACAGTGCATAAGCTTAAAAATTAAACCTGCTAGTCACGTCACCGATGCAGCTTTGTCTTTTCATATGGCTTTGTACTATTTCCCAATTTATTTGTGCAAAATTAAACGGGAGTCAATAAACTCTTCCAAGGTTTTGATGCAATATATTCTTTAAAATATTTGACTATTTTTTGTTGTTAATATAGTGATTACATGATGCGGGCATATAAGTTATTTTTAGCCGGTTATTTTCAACTGGGTCATTGTTCATTTCACTTGAAAACCCATCATTTACACCTTGTTCCTTTCAAAAAAAAAAAAAGTCAATTGTTTTACTGTATCAACTTACAAGGCTAGTTAATATTTTTTTTGGAAAAGTGCTGAAATAGAAAGAAACCCCTAGGTGTAAATATACATTGGGATCTATTTCTAACCAGTATGTCATTCACTTTGGAAATTTTGCTGCGCTGTTACATCCAGGTCCGATGCCAAAAAAACCCGCATAAAATTAAGACAAAGATTTACGCAAAAAGATGCGGATCGAGCCGAAAATAAACAGGGAAACAACGAACTTGGACAAGTGTGCCAAAAGCGTACTTATAAATTTAATTGTAGTTTTACGTCTGGATGGCGGATAAGACATTATTCGATTTGCGTAAAACTTTTGATTACGTTCGTTTTATATTTTAACGGAAGTGACTTAAATAAAATGTTATTTATCGTTGTCACGCCACTTTTACGATTTATATTCCGTCTAAGACATATTTACGACTTATTTATCTTTTATACGAAAAAAAAAACTCTGCTGCGTAGTTTTACCGCGATTTTTTGCAAACAAACCGCTAATAATTCCTTGTCGACTATTTCATTATCAAGGCTGTTTTGTTAATTTTTTTTTTATCTCCGTTGGAACTGAATCCATGTTTTCTTGGCTAAAAACTGTCATCGACACTCTCCCACCATTTTCGTTCCAAAACGACGAAGGCAGGGTTAACATTATTTTCCGTTGCCATTTCATTGGGTGTAAATTGAAATAAATTGATTATCTCGGTTTAGCACGACTTGCAAGTCAAGGTAATGCATTTTTTTTAATAGTTATTTCATAGTAGCGCTTCAAATTCAACCTTAATTTTCAATTTCGCCTCACTATGTAAGAATTGACACTTCTTTTGCAGTGTTGCCAAGTATTATTAACTCTTACGGGCCAGTTTTGACATTAAAATACGCCACCTTTTGAGTTAGCGTAAAACTATTATTAGGAAAGTAATGAGGAGGTTACTAATCGACACCTCGGTTCGGGCAAGTTCGGCCAGATTATATGTTGCTTTTTTTTGTGAAAATAAAAATTAAAAAAAATATTTAATTAAAAAGAATAGTTAACAATATTCGTTTAGAATAGAGATAAACTCAACTGAAAGGGAACACGCACGAAGAACCAAATATTAGGCCATCGAGATCACACAAATCAATTTATGCCCTTTTAAAGTAATGGGAGTTTGGAACACATGGATTTTTTTTTACCATGTCTTATACTCTTTTTTTTAGCCATAGTTAAACCCCATTTCATATTTAAATGCGCCACATCTGGCAACTTTGTCAAATGTTTGAAAAATGTCATTTTGTTTTAAGGTTATGTTAAATAAATATTTTAAGGTTATGGTTCTTGAGGTTATGTCTGTTTTTTTTTTTGGTGCTTGAGCAATTTAGGACTCAAAAAATTATATCCTGGAATTCCAAAGTAATTTTTTGTCTAGAGATTAACAATGGATAACTAAATTGGCTTATAGCCTCGACAAACTAAGGTTTTTTTGTTGTACAAATTAATTAAAAGGTTAACTTTTAAAGGTTTTGAATTGAACATTTTTCTGTAATATATAATAAATATCTAAACGAATTTGGAAATGATGCAAACCTCTACAAATGAAAGTTTTTTGATTAAAACTTTAGTTTAATTAAGATTTAGTTGTCAGTTGTTAATAACTGGACAAAAAATTATTAGGAAATTTCAATAGATACGGACATTATATCGATTAAATAACAGCGGGCGCGGACTATAAATAGTTTCCTGCCAAACCACATCTGCTGCGTTCTAGATTTGGTTGCTGCATATCGATCGGACGCTAGGTTTACACATATGAAAAAATATCTAAAAAAAAACACAAAGTGGCAACATCGGATACTTGGAATTTGGAACTTTTCTTTTAGGAATCTTTTTTAGGAATGAACGCAAAGAAAATAGCTTCACAATTCGGCAACGCTGGAGTGATTATTTTGATTTTCCTGAATAGGTTGTGTGTCAGATGTCAATAATTTGACAGTTAATTATAGACGTCAACGTTCTTAAATTAAAGGGGGCAATTTGGTAAACAACTTTAAAAAAGTGTTATATTTTTTTTTTATTTAATATAGAAATACAGTAAAAATATGTTAGATCAATATAAAAATAATTAGTCCGCGATAATACTCTAGTATACTTTTAATATTTGTGTCCATAAGTAAGTATAAGCATAGGAAAATCATGCTTCATATACAACATAAATTCCCCAGGAGCCCCACTGCCTTACTGAATCCAGAAGCTTTTCTCTCCTGAAAGTGAATGATTTGAGAATTTTTGTGGCTCAATTGATACAATTTGATTCTTAGACCTTACTACCCGAAGGATTATGTAACTATGTAATTTTTGTAATAACCAATAACCCAGCCCCCAAATGATTCTGTTTACATCATCAAGCCCCTCTAAATCATTGCAATTAAGACTTAACAATAGGGCTCTAGAGGACCAAAAAAATAATAATTCTACTACCGCGTTGTAAACAAAAAAACTTCAGTTATATTTATACTTAGATAATATTTAATGAATGTATTATCGTCGTAAGCAGCCAACCCATCGAGCGGACGGAGAGACGTGTATTATATTTCAGTCACTGTATGCTTAAACGTTTTCTAGAACATCTGACTAGGCAAGCAGGCGTTCGAGGCTGGTCGTTAGCCCGAGTTTTATACAGCGTAGCCGCAAAACATTATGTTCGAATTGGGTTTTTTATTTGTTAATTACGTTACATTATTTTTTTATTGAAATAAACGGCAACCCTAAGGGTCAGGGGCTGAATATTTTATGCGGCAGGTCATAAATAATTTCTCACATGGACTTAATTGATACTCAACATGTCTTGACGGCGTAATAAATAATAAATAAAGCGAAAGTAATCAACGGTATCATAAAACCGTCACCATTAAAGTGCCAAAAACCCAAGTGGGTATGAAACAAACAGGAGAAGTCAAAATATTTTTAACCTTGAAGCAAACATTCAAGTTCAACTCGCGTACACTGGGTACTACGCCGGTCAACTGGAACCAATAAAATAATAATAATTATTATTATTACTACCACGTTTCAGTACCACCTCGTAAGAGTAAACAGTTCCTTCTGTAAGTAAACACATAACTATCTATCTGGCATTTTATAGGAATATGTGCTTAGAAAATAGAAATGAACCGGCCAAACGTGTTTATATTATACATATCTATTCGATAAATATCGCCGTTGACGTGCGGCCAAAATCTGCATAAATATAAAATGGCGCGTAATTAAATTAAATAAGATTAATTATCCTCAGGCTGAGTTAATGAGTATTTTATTGGGCCAATTTGAAAACTCACTTAAGTGAGAGATGTTGACTACAAAAATACAATAGACCGGAGCAAATGTATAAACATTTGAACATGTTTGCCTCCTCCTGCCTGCCTATTCATAAGTATCAAATCAAATGAAAAATTGCTTTATAAAAAGAGCTCATTTATGTAAAATACGCTTTAAAATGTGGTTTATTACCTGCCAGAGTTGTTCTTAGCCAATGGGTCTCTACAATGCAAATTCACTCAACAGTCATCCTTCTTATATTGTTAGACATAAACTCGAACATCACATAAAAATAATAAAAAAAACAATATTTACTGTTCTGTCAACTTTTGGCAATAATAAATATACTCACCGGGGAACTTCCGTTCCCTTGCATCATCTTAGTCAACATCAATTTACACAATGTCACATTTCAATATATATATATATGTCAAACATGTTATCTTCCTTTATTTGACGACTAGCTAGTGTCACCTAAAATAGTAAGGGCTTCCCCAGACGCTCCACTGCCGCTAAACAGTAAGCATCTCAACGAATTAGACAAAGGATATATTTCTACTATATCCTTCTGTTTATTCGTGTCAATCGAGCCCCAGGTAAGGCCCCCAGTCTTACCAGACAGCACTCGAGGAATTGCGCATTCGTTCCTAATTGAACAGAGGCTTTCACACCTACTTGTGCGGGCATCTTCAAGATGCGCAAACAGATCTGTACAAACTTCACATAATGGCCACATATCTACTCAAGATCAACTATTTCTCACATATTGACCACTATTAAATTTAGCAGCCTGGTTTAACCAGTAAACACAACTCTTTTTCCAACACACCACCTTACACACATTTCTCTCAAACGTTACTTTCTGACTGCCCCGCCAATTAATATTTTTGGGTGTCCCCTTAACTCAATGAATATTAGAGATCTTTAGCAATATACGTTATTTTAAATATATCAAGTTATTAATTGATTATGGAATTAATTAAATTGAGATAGAATTATTATAGATCATTAAAAGAGTTTTGTTTTAAATGAGAATACATATATTAAAATATAAAATAAACAAATATATAATATAATAAAATGATAAAAATAAAATATGTTTTACATTTATAAAGCTGTGGATAAAAAAAATCAAGAAAAAAAATTGACAGTGTAGTGAGTACAGATATACAAACATAAATATAGTATATCATCAACACATCAGGAGATCATTGTTATAAGATGATACCATACTACATACCTAAAAAGTACCTGTGAGCAAATATTTTAACCCTAGTTATTGTGAATGTCCAATAAAAGTAAGCTATTTTAGGTTTATAGGACCTGTACGCAATACTATAAAACTATCATTAAGACTAACATCCTTAAAACTATAGACATCAGTAGGCCTTGTTAAAGAGTTGTTCTCAAGTATGATTCGATCAGGGCAAAATATATCCCCCTTGCTGGCCTAAGTAAATTCTGGTTACTTTATAACATAGCAAGCAGAAGCCATTTTTTTCTCACATGTTCCTCAAACTTCAATCTAGTATCAATAAAAACCCCCAAAAACTTATAACTATCTTTATTCTTCACTTGAAAATTGTTCAGGGTTATGTCTGAAATGGAGTACTTAAATGATAAAATATTGGTCTTGGAGATATTAAAGACTAACCTATTACTGTTGCACCATTCCATTTTCGCCCTAATATCACGATCAATTGACGCATATTAAAAACCAGACTGAGCCTTGAGGATCTCAAAAAGATTCAAAAACAACATCATCCAGTTATTATTATTATTATTAAGATAACATACTGGACCATACCCAATGTAACAAAAACTAATGATTCACAATCATTAAGTAGCTGGTTTGCACATTTTCAATATAATAATATTGATGATGATTCATTAGTAATTATATGAGGCGTAGAAACAAAGTGATAACCAAAAAAGGGATTTTTCTTTTACGGCTCTCTAAATATCCCAAAGTAATAAGGTAAAAGCAATAAAATAAACCTAATCTAAAAACAGATAAGCTGAATTTATAATTCAACTCGTCCGTTCTGGTTGCTGGTTTAATAGTTCTTTGTTCTCGCATATGGAGGTGTGTAAAAAAAAAATGGCTACTGCACGCTCCTCAGGTGAAAATCTATGAATGTCATATCGGGTAGGTTTCCAAGCGTGATTCATTTAAATAAATTCATTATTGTTCTGCGATCGTCAATAACTGGCCTACTTCTTGAAGCCACAACAAAACAATTAAAAAATAAAATAAAATAACCGCGCCGGTAATAAATTTTTATCTTTCAAACTGGTTTGGTGGTTTGTTCACCGACCCGCCCACAGATCATAAAATCAAATCAGCCCGGTTAAGTAGGCAATTTATTTGGAGGTTTCCAATTATATAAAACATCAAATCGTGTGCGTAGTTTCTTTATTTAATAGATTTTATTAAAAATATATAAATTATATTTTTAATAAAGTCGATACAGAGAGAGAGAGAGAGAGAGAGAAGTTGCCAAGGAAGAAGCAATTAAGTAACGAAATCTTACAGTAATGGTGTAACTGAAATATTAAGGCCCAGTAAAGGCATTCCCTTGAAAATTTGCTCACAGATATTTTATATAATTGGATTTTTCAAAAAGTTGCCTCACAAGGCTTTTTGAAGAAATGATCTTTCTTTGACTACTAATCTCCTATTAGGAAAGTCAAAGCCAAATATCGCTTTATTGTTTTATTAATTAACAAAATAAAGAGAAATGAAGTACTACGCAGATTTTAACAGTAGATCCAAAAGCATTTACAACAGATAAAATAAGTAATTAAATTCTAAACTGCAGTCAAAGTAATAACAGCAAGTAAAAATTTGACATAAAAACATGAAATTCATAATTATTTTACTAGAGATCATGCAAATCAAACATGTTACTCATCAACAATGAAATCTTTATTTTATAAGGGCTTAAATGAGTATAATGATTTAAGAATGCAAGAACCGTTGCAAATATTAAAAAGTTATTAGAAAAGCATATTCTCAACAGATAATAATATTTCTGTGATATTTAACAATCCCTGTCAACTGGTATATTATGTAAAAGTGACGTCTAATGTATAATAATATACTTTTTTTTTGTATTAGGATTTCCTATTTGAGACAATAAATAATATGTGCCCAGTGATCATATTTTTTTTATGCCAGGGGTTATAGGTCTTGAATCATTTAAAAATGATCGACTCTTTAATTATATTGAATGTAGGAATAGATAGATACAAGAGCAAATGCCACACAGCAGAGACAATCCACATAAATGACTTACAGACTGTCATATTTAACACAAATATATACATCTCGTGAGAGTTGTTGTGCAACTTGTGAACCCACAAAAGAACATTTTTCAATGTTCCCCAATAGCAGAAAACTTTTGTTCATTGAGATTCTGAGAGAAAGAATCTTTGACTGGAACCATTGTTTAATCTGCCAAAGGTCTGTAGTTAAAGGTGTAAGAAGGGATTCACTGTCAAATATAGTAAATTTTCCCTGTATGCCCAAATTTGCTAGATCATTGATATAAAGGAGGAAATAGTATAGGGCCTAGGACAAACCCCTCCACTCCACAATGTATCTTCATAATTCACAAAGACTCACTGTTGATGATCCCTAAAATAGGAGCAGAACCAGGAAAACACCACTCATCTTATGTCATAATGCTGAAGCTTCTTAAGCAAGATCTCATGGCTAATGCAATCAATTTTGAGAAGTCACACAAAACAGCTCAACCACCATTTATCTGGAAATAAAGCCCACTGAGAAAATTGTAAATTACGTCACTTGTGTTTGAGTTCTCCTTGAAGTTGAACCTCACTATACCTGCTTCTCAATTAGTATTGAGAGGAAAGACTCTCCACTGCTATACACCTGTACAATTCATGAAGGAAAATAATGTGAAAGGCAGAAATCCCTCTTGATAAGTGATAAACAGATTAAGTGGTCAAAGACCTTTATGACAAAAATCCTTTTTTCAATATACCGCCCAAGGAGTGAAGTTGATAAATACAACATTAGTCACGGTTGATCTCTTTCGTGTGAAACAAATAAGGAGGGCAAACATTTGAGAAATTAATTCGCTTTATAATCCCCAAGTGATTGATGGAAATATTTGTCTATAATAAGCCACTCATTTGATACCATTTATAGGACTTGTGCAAACAAATAAAAGTTAATGTGTTTTGATTCAGGTTATTTTGCTTGACTGGATTATTTTTATAACCCGTGTCACATTACATAAGATAAGGGGGATAGAAATAAAAAAGGGTTTGCATTAAATATGGTGTTTGAGTGAACTAATAATATTTTTTTAATTTTAGACGCCGGCTTACAATTAAGCAACAACTCGAACAGTAGCATCGTTGGACGCGGGGGTGGGACGTGCAGCGGGGGCAACGGCAGTAGCGGGGGCAACGGGAGCGCCTCGGACTCCGGAGACCAGGGCGAGCCCCTCGACCCTCAGGCCCGGGCCCGCGAAATCGCCCGCCACAAGGAGGAGGCCAAGAGGAAGCGCCGCAAAAAGAAGCGCACCGGCTCGTCCCTCGTCTCTTCTTGTTTCCAAGGTAAACAAAACAAGTTTCAAGAAATTTTCATTCAAAAACTACAAAATCAACTTAAATTTCGTTATCAATAAGACTTTTTGCCAGGAGCGAATTAGTACGCCAATGCGTATACGTACACTATAATTTCAATAACCCCGTCACTGGTTCTGTCTGTCATTCTTGTCGGGGAGCCACACTAGTTTTATGCACAAAGCAACCACTACTAGAGAGGTGTCCTGAATGCTTGAGAAAATGTTTAGCGCCGCCAGTGCTTGGGGCGGTAACTACCACATTCGGCGGGAAATTTGAATTGCTCATTGTTTTTTAGCTATTATGATCAAGTTTTTAAACTCACCTCTTTATTTCTTCAATGTAGATTTGATATAAAACTCTTTGTTTATATGAGAGTTTCAGTCCTCATTTTGTTTCTAATTTTTGTGAACAATTTTATGCAGCAAACAAGACAGATTTATTACTCCCCATATTTTAGGCTATGTAGTGCTTTTAATAAAATAAGTTACATTTTATGTGCTGCTCTATATTGAAATTTATAGATAGTGGGTGTAAAAGCCATAAAGGTATAAAAATTCCCTGAAAATTTGTTATGCATTAAAATAATTTGAGCTTGGCAAAATCATATTGATCAAACCACTGACTAAAATAATATAAAAATACACAATGGCTACTGAATGACATAATGATATTAAGTCAAACTTGTTCTTATTAAAGCTTATTTTTATATAAATAAACCAAAAATTGTAATTTATATAAATGACCAATCACCCAGTATGAATACTCTTTGAATCTACTCTATCTTATACTGAAAAATACATATAATAAAGGTGTATTCTATTAAGAGATGAATTGAAGAGTAAGGAGTGATTGGAGTATTTTTCAATAGTATAGATTATTGATTAACTTGTACACCACCAAGAGTTACAAATCCCTTTCACAAGACACACACACACAGGTTGAGAATAATGGTCCCAAGAACAGTTCAGTAAAAATTTTACCCACCTACCTGCACACAAGACTGTAAATCCATTCCTATAAGAGCAACTTGAAAGTATTTCTTGTTAATGAGCCATTTTATTCTTTGAGTGAATGTAAATGTATGAATTTCTTCATTTTATATTTAGTTAGACATGAAGTAGGAAGGAAGTTATAGTTAATAAACAGCTACTGGTTGTCAGAAAATAAATCACAATGTCTGATGACTGTAGTCACAATTTTAGTAAAAATCCCAATTTTCAATCAATTAATGCGAAGGTTGATCTGAAAGTGGCAAAAAACTCTTTCAAGGTTCATAAACCGTTTGTCTAGTATAAGATTCTCTTTGGTAGAAATAATCTTTTTTTTTTCAACTAAATGGAGGTCATATATATATACTAAGCATAAACAATATCTATTTTTTTTAAATGTATTTGCCGCACCAGCACGCATCGCAATCGTGCTGCTAAAATCTTGTATGAGAATGGATGTCTGAATATTTGAACAAGATAACGCCAAAAATATCTTATACTTGCAAATTATCTTTTTTTTAGTTACACGTGTTTATTTCAAGTTGTTTTGAAGAGGATCAGAAGTCAACGTGAATAAAAGTCAATCTTCTAGCCGGTAAATGCTGCGCATAAAACAGAACTGACGGAAGCCTACGCATTATTTATTCAAATTTCTATGCGAGCAAACACAATATCCTTGAAAAACTTGTACATACAGAATTAATTAAAAGTCCTCACCGTTTTAACAGTAATTATAGTGACAAAATCGTATAATATAAATTTATGCCTTGTGAATAATTAAGGGCTGCGGGTTGGGATTTTACTGCAGATGAGAAAGGGTTTAAAAATCGAATTGTTGTGCATCATTCTGCTATTATGGGGGTTACAGAGAATATTCGTCTGTAATTGTTGTACTTTAGTTGCATAGTCCAACAAAACTTCCACATTAAAGATTATTTATGGTGCACCAGAACAATAGAAGATAATAACATGGTGATGTCTATAATGTATTATAATGATGCTGTATCTATAGATGTACCTGATTAAATTCACCAAATTCATATATTT